>NW_021636781.1:0-488417 GCF_004799145.2 Neltuma alba | reverse complement strand
GATGCGGTGCAGACAATTTAAATTCTTCAGTATTCCGCTTGTTTAGACTCGCCGCAACCCTGCCTAGATTTTCATACTCTGGCGTGGCCGTGTGATATCCACTCATTTTTGTTCTTTTGGTGTTTTTGGTTGGGGGGTGGTTGGAGTGTCCTTTTTCCACCTACGTGGGTCATGTAATTATGCAATGACATTTCAACCATTAAAATGATTAACTATTTGGGATTTTTTACAAAGTGTTCTATTTATTCAACTGCGTCTGTGTGGAGGCAGAGATTTTTTTTTTTTTTACCTTGTTGCAGGCCTCATGAATTTCCTTGTTATTGTTACTTAACAGAGCTTTTCACAATTTTTTTAAGCTGCAAAGGAACGTATTGTCAAGTTTTTTGGCCAGAAGTTGAGATCATGGTCAAATTGGCATATCATTGTTAAATGTTTTTTTTTGTCTTTCCAAAAATGAACTTAATCAGAACTCAGTTTGTCAAGAAAAGGTTTTTTATGTTAAAAATGTTATTAAATTTCAGAAAAGCATAAAATTATTTTTTTAAAAAAAATTTGAAGCGATAGTTTTCTTAAAACGTTATAAGAACTAACAAGTATGAAAATACATTAACAATTCTTTTTTTCTGGTACAGAAATACAACAATAATTTTCACTTTCAATAATAATTTTAATGTCAACAAATTTAATATATTTTTAAAATTTTGAATAATATTTTATACAGATGGGTAAATATAATTTTTCATAAAAAAAATAAAACAAGCTCAAATACCTCGGTGCTTATATCTGAAGTTTTTTTGACCGTGTTTTTTTTCCCCCCCACTTCCTGATGATTAATTATTATTGTTTTCTTCGTTTCTCTCTATGGGCTCTTTCAATTTTTTAAACTTCTCATCTTCCTCTTCATAATAAATTTGCTTCTTTTTTTTTTTTTTAATTGAGAGAGACAGAGAGGGGGAGGGAGGCAGCTACAAGAGAAAGAGAAAGCTGCGAGTCTTTGAAGATAAAACGAAGACGAAGGGTCGGCTCCGTCCGACAATAATTAGCCTGGGAAGTGGGAGGCCTTCTGGTTCTCATGCATTCCACTCGTTAAAATAATATTTAAAGCCCAAAAAAAAAAGAGAGAGAGAGGCGGCAGCGCAAAAGGGCACTAAGGGGGAACCCGGCCAAGCAACCATTTGCTTCTAAATTTATCGTTTTCTGAATTCTGATAAGGAAACATCCAACCAATTGTTGGGCGTGCAGAATTACAAGCCACTCGCTTTTCGGCCCCTTTTTGGGGCTTTGTCTTCCTTTCTCTTCCTTCCATTTTCTTGGAAGTTCGAAACCACTCTTCTGCTTCACTCCTTCATCACCGTCAAAATCAGAGATGGCACTTCAAACTCGCTTTCTTCACAACACTCTCTACAAGAACCCTTGTGCTTCTTCATCACTTCCTCACTCTTCAGCCTCCTTGTTCTCCAATCACCAACACCTCGATTCATCCCCACCTGCATTTCGCATTCCTACTTTTCCTTCAAATCCATTCCTTAGAACTCCCGGACGCATCGTGATTGGTTAGTCACTTGCGTTAATCGGAATCTAGAACTCATTGATGATAGCCGCGAAACTTCTGTGGCAAATGAGGATTATGTGGAGGAGGATTCTCGGGAACAAGATGGCGAAGTTGAAGTCGGGGGAGAGGTTGAGAAGAAGGAACTGGCTGACCAGAGTATATGGGGTCAGATGAAGGAAATTGTCATGTTTACAGGACCAGCAACGGCACTTTGGATATGCGGACCACTGATGAGTCTCATTGATACGGCTGTTATTGGTCAGGGAAGCTCCATTGAGCTAGCTGCCTTAGGTACTGAGTTCTGGGATATAATTTATCTACTCACTTAATATACCTTTTGATAGCTGAAGATGCATCATACGAACTCTTGTATTTCCTACGAGCAGGCCCTGCTACAGTTGTGTGTGATTACATGAGTTACGCGTTTATGTTTCTCTCGATTGCAACTTCTAACATGGTTGCTACTGCCCTTGCTAAACAGGTTAGTTTCTTGTTTCATTAGAATTATGACTTTTATTTTCCAAAGTTCAACTGTGACATCTTCAAATTTTACTATCTTGTATTCCTGCCCCACAGCCTTATCTTTCTATATAAAAGCTAGTTGAGGGCTGGTTGTCTTCCAAATCTATAATTTTTTTCTCTAAAATATTGTTGCTGATTGAAAGGTTCACCAAGGTTACTTTCAATGCATATAATTAAAGAGGTAGTCCAGGGAAATCAGCACACATTTGTTACAAATAGCAAACTTAACTAATTTTCTTAATATTCTCATTTAGTTCTCTAATTCCTATATTAATAATCAATAGTACATCACTTGACCAAGTTTTCTGGACATCGTAAATTTTGAATTTTTTTGGTATATTTTTGCGGTTCATATCTATCACTTTGTGTCTCCAGGACTTACACTGCTTTGCTTGAGCATATATATATATGTGTAGGATAGAGACGAAGTACAGCATCACATCTCTGTCTTGCTTTTAGTTGGGTTAGTTTGTGGCTTCGTGATGCTTTTGTTCACAAGATTCTTTGGTGCATCAATGCTCACTGGTACTGAAATCTACTACTTACTTTTTATGCATATGGAATGTGTAATGCTTTCACAGTCTGGTTGTTTTGTGCTCCTCGTAGGATGACAGCATCTTGCTTATTTAGAAAAGGGGGCATAACCAATCCAATGACTGATGAATTTTCTGTCTGCCCCCTTTTCAGCTTTTACTGGGTCAAAGAATTTGCATGTAGTTCCTGCAGCAAACACTTACGTACAGGTTTTTCTTTCTTTCTTTCTTTCTTTTTTTTTTAAATTATTGCATTTACTTTTTTTCATTTAATTGAAGACTACAATTTATATTTTCCAAAGTAAAACAAACTATGAAATAGTTGAAATTTGATGGAGGAAAGCAATCAAAGCCGTCATCAATTTTCATCTCTTTTTCTCATAAGAATAGATGAGGGCACTATAGCAACATTATTTCCTCTTAAGTTATCAGGACTCGTAAATAAGATTTTCCTTTTGCTTCCTAACTATTAAATAATGAAGTCGTGATTTTTTGGTAAATAAAGCTGTGATGTTTTCCTCTGTTTAACTTGCTTAAATGACTTAACCGGAGTCTCTTTTGCTGTCAGATTCGAGGCTTGGCATGGCCTGCATTACTTGTTGGATGGGTTGCTCAAAGTGCTAGGTCAAAATATGCTCTATTTATTTCTCAAGCTTTATTAGCTGAAATGAAAGATTGCTACTTTGTGCCTTTTTTTTTTTTTTAATTTGAGCCTTTACGAGATTCTGCTCGACATTCTATTTCATTTACATATAATTGTTCATATTAATCCTTGTGAGCTGTTCAATGGGATGATAGAGCTTCTCTTTATATTTGCTCAGAACCTGTTGTGACCCATTTTTCCTTGTTCAGATGGTGCTGAGATAGTATTACTGTTCGACCAATATGCATGACTATACTTTCGGGCTTCTCATTCAAATTTCCTTATCCTGTATCTTCAAGTTTCTACTTACCCTTAGCAGAGTTTATTGTAATACATGATGTCTTTCTATAAGTAATTCATTAAACATAGGCTTATTAATTGAAGCCATTGTCCTAATATTAGCGTTCTCTCTCACAGTCTTGGTATGAAGGATTCCTGGGGACCCTTGAAGGCTTTGGCCGCCGCTAGTGCTGTAAATGGCATTGGTGACGTAGTATTATGTATTTTTCTGGGCTATGGTATTGCAGGGGCCGCGTGGGCTACAATGGCATCACAAGTATGTTAAAATTCACATATAATGCATTAACTATCATATGCTGCTCCAAATGTTCTCAGTTTATGTGCCCATGCGTTCATGTGAATTATTATCCGTTAACTGTCATATATCCGATCCTTTACCTCTTGCCTTCCTGTTTTTAGGTGGTTGCTGGGTACATGATGCTTCAGAGTCTAAAAGAGAAGGGATATAATGCATATGCCCTCTCCATCCCCTCAGCCCAAGAGCTTTTTTCGATAGTTGGGCTTGCTACCCCTGTATTTGTTACACTGATATCAAAGGTTGCATCGAGTATTGAACTTAATTATGTTGCTTAAATCCGAATCTCTTTTGACTCCCCCCCCCCCCCAAAAAATGTTACTGAGACTTGTAATATATAGGTGGCTTTCTACTCACTACTTATATATTTTGCCACATCAATGGGCACACATACAATGGCTGCTCATCAAGTTAGTTTTACGCCTCTCTAATTTTTTTGCACTGTATTCCTTGATTTGCTTGCTGTCGGTATCTGAAATTCAAGGGCCCTGACATGACTTGACTCTAATGTTAGGTCATGGTTCAAACCTACACCACATGTACAGTATGGGGTGAACCTCTCTCTCAAACTGCCCAATCATTTATGCCGGAATTGATTTATGGCGCTAAGCGGAGTTTGGCAAAGGTTAGATTAGAAGGGATTTTCTTCACCTGTGGCTGTCACTGCTGCTGAATTTCTGCATGCATACTGTTGGAAAAAAAAATCCTGAATTTTCATAATGTCAACAGGCTAGAGTACTTCTAAGGTCTCTAGTAATAATTGGAGCTATACTCGGATTGCTGTTAGGAATTGTTGGGACATCAATTCCTTGGTTATTCCCCAAAATTTTTACACCCGATCAGATGGTTATCCAGGAGGTTAGTGCTTGCGCTTTATACTTTAGATAGTCATCTTATGTGGTGTCAATCATGATTTGCGTTAAAAAAATAAATGATTTTGAGAGCGGATATATTATATAAACAAAAATAGTAGTTAACTATTGTATTTGTGAACTGTGACCATGCAGATGCACAAGGTGCTGATTCCATACTTCTAGCGCTTGTTGTAACACCCTCCACTCTTAGCCTTGAAGGAACATTGCTGGTATGTTCATTTAACCCCTAAACTTTTCCAAAGAAATACAAGTAAAATTTAGGCCAGGACATAAACAGGCCGCGTCAAGTCTAATTGCTTAGAATTACCAATAAGCTCCCCTAAACTTACTTAAATAGGGTTGTCAGATTTGGGCGATCCATCCGCTGAATATGTTGTCGCCCCCTATTTATAGGCATCCATTACACGTTATCAACTGAACTCTGCTATTTCAACTTTAGTACCCCCTTTTTGTACTCTTTGTATGATGTGATCCATATCCTCTTATGCACTATCGAACGGTAACTTAACACAAATGCGTGATTATTTAGCGTATGATATATTTCTCCAACTTGCTTTGCTTTACTATTCATGGATTGAACATTATACGGCTACGTCTAGCAGTTTCATGGTGTGTTTATTTATGCAGGCTGGACGCGATCTGAGATTTATGAGTTTATCAATGGGCGGATGCTTCACCTTCGGTGCATTTATACTATTGGTAGCAACCCCTTTCTTGGTCTCCTTTGTACAATGTGATATCGCTCTCTCACTTCTTGCGTAACATTCAATTTCCCTTGACGCCAGATACTGAGCAGCAGGTATGGCTTGCAAGGCTGCTGGTTTTCGCTCGCAATATTTCAATGGGTAAGACTAGGATCTCCAGCTTGCATCAAGTACAGCATTGTTTATAAAATTCTGATGTTCAATTATTTTATCGTCTATAGGCTCGCTTTTCGATGTCCCTCCAGCGTCTACTTTCGCCCAATGGCATGTTATTCTCTGAAGATTTTGAGCAGTATAAGCAGCTCAAGGCTGCGTAGGTTGGGAGCTCAGTTTTATAATAATCATGACACACTTTAATCGGGATAGAAGCACTCTTGTATTTGTAGTATCAAAAAGGTAGGCATGCGCTTGTGATCATATGCCAGGGCTCACATTATTAATTCTTAGAAGCATGACGTAATGCAAGCAATTTATATGCCCAAGTGCTCCGACTGTAATTTTATTTCTAAATTTAGATCGATATTATATTCAGCGATCCAGGCACACAAACCAGGCCCGATGGAGAAGGTATTACACGCCTAAAATTCGTTATCATTTATATGCTTCCTCCATAAAAATATTTATTGCCAAAACTGCTTGAAATTTGTTTACTTAAAGGGGTGCAATTCTTTTTCAATTATGTACAATATATTTTTAGTTATATATGATTGTCTTTTGTTTTTCTTTTTTATACAGGATATACGTAACTTTTAAGCTACGCGCAATATATTTTTAAGTATGTGTAAAAATTTTAAAAAAAAATATTTACATATAGTTAAAGATATATTGCACATTTGAAAAGTTGTGTTCATTAAAAATGAGTCATACCCACGCAAGGACTTGGGTGGTCAAACAAATTTTAGGCACTTTTAAAGGATAAACATTTTAATGAGATTTTTCAGTAACTTTTATTATATATTATTACATCCTCCTAACTCCTTAGCATTGAAAAGTGAAAAAAAAAAAATTGTATGATTTAGAGCTTACTTGTATCAAAAATATAAATGAAATGAGTTTTTGAACCGATTTGTCTAATTTATGCCCGTATAAAAAGGTAATTTATTGTGATAAAAAATATAATTATTTTTACACGAACATAATTATTGGTCTCGGGCCAAATAGGATTGTTGGCCTTAGGCAATTAGGCAACAAATCCCTCCTCTGAATACCATTTCTATCAAAAATGGTCTTTCGAAGCAGCCATTTTCGTTCGAACCGGATAATTATTCATAGGAGCATATATGGGACGTGGTCCGAGTTTTAAAAGGCATGCGCAGTCAGTTTTTCTTCCACGATTTCAGATGCTGACGTTGGAATAACACCTAAAACACACACATTTTGTCGTGTTATGATCATCTACAATGAAGCCAACATCCATGGGTTTGTTTAGAATTTCTTATAAATAATTTTATAAATAACTTTTCATCCATGATCTACAAAATACAAAACAAATATATAAAATGAGTTTCATTCTAACTTATATGAATTGTGTATATAAATCATTTTAAACATAACGCCAAACATAGCCTATACATTTCTAAGCTTGTAGCAGCAACAATAAACTTTTTTCCATCAAGAAATATTGACTAAGTAGATCCTATGATGCCATTGAATTCAATCAATAACCAACTTAAGTTTGCAATCTATAATATTTCAGCTCTTTTTGGAAAATAATCAACATGCATAACCTAATTTCAGTTTGAGATTAGGGGTGTTTTTTTCGTACAAATCGAGACAAAACTATTTCTACATAGTTAGCTCGTACATCATAAATTAATTTAACCTAAATCCTCCAAAACAAGTTTGCTTCCTAGTTTCTCAAGCAAAATAATCATTGTACAAAACATGCAATATTCTTCCTCAGCAGTGAGATTTCAAAAAGTTACTTTCAAAATTACCTTCAATATTCATAAAATTACTTTCAAAAATTTAATCTAAATCCTCCGAAACAAGTTTGCTTCCCAGTTTCTCAAGCAAAATAATCTATGTACAGAACATGCAATATTCTTCCTCGGCAGCGAGATTTCATAAGTTACAAGAGTTCTATACATAACCATAGAAATTCATCTGCCTTAAATATGCTTGTGAATTTAGCTTCTAAATGCCATGCATGCAAAGCCTCACTCCGTATAGGGCAAACCTCAACATAAGTACACCAAGAATTGTTAGCTAGTGTTTCCAAAATTATCTCCGCCGCGAAAACTTTGACCCTTGCTCCTTACTCTGCAATATTTATTAGACAATTAGGGAAGTGTCGCGAGAGACAGGCGAAATTAGGAAAATGAAAGCTAAGCCCTTGCTTACTAGTTTTGGTTTTAGCTGTTTTCTCAGAAACACTTTTCGAGCTTGCTTCTTCTTCTCTTCTGCCTTCAATTTGGTGAGACTAGGCCTGTATATAATCACTGTCCGACCAATTTGACCAACAGTCACCGAACCAGTTGCTTCTTCCAGCTGCTTCACGACCTCATCTAGCTCTCCTGGACAAGTCCGGTGTATTTTAATCTGCATACGTGCCATTCAAATGCAAGTACAGATCAAAAGAATCCTTTTTTTTTTTAACGTCATCCAAGAATCATTGAGCTAGGGAAAGCAGAGAGGAAACGCAACATGAAGAAAAACAGTAAATTGGATATTTGTGCTTCAAATTACTCTTTCCCGTCCGCAGGTACCTTATTTTTGGATATCCCTTACCATTCAGTCACTGAACTACGTGAACAAAAACCTGCAATTGTTTCATACATACACTGATATCCCGAAACCTCAACTCAAATGGTAAAAATCTAACTCGTCCAAGGTCCGACTGTGTAATAATTTCAAGCAAAGACACGCTCAGCAACATATCTACCAACAAGCTAATTCACAACATAAAAGCATGCACACCAGATTGATATGATACTATTAACATATTATAGATTAGAAAACTACTTTCAAAAGCAAACCAATTAGACAAGCAATACACAAAAAGGGGCGAGGAAGAAAAAGACAGTCCAACAGAAGCAAACTACAGATGAACTTGAAACCTAGCTTAAAGGGAATCGCAGACCTCATGAATACTTGACAGCCTATGCCGAACAGAATCCCCAGTATAAGCTCGACAAGGAGGAAAATAGGAAATGAACATTAATTTCCCTTTATTATCCATTCTCTCCTTACTCGTCAAATGAAATATGATTCAAAATCCCGGCGTACAAATAAACAGACAATAATTTCCATAACTAATGCTAACATACAAAACTCAGAACCAAAAAGCAATCTCTAGAGGCATAGCATCAATTATAAACTAAATTTCAGGGAATTAGTACCTTGAGAAGCTCGTTAGCTTCAAGGGTCTCAATGAAAGAGGTCGCAACATTAGGTGTAACACCAGACTTGCCACCAACTGGCTTTTCAGCTTTCTCCCCAAGCTATGAGCGTAAGAGGCGAGCTCTTTCCTTTCCTTCACAGTGAGACTGGGCAACTTCAACCTCTCCTCCCTGTTTCTCTCTAATGGCGACAAATCTGAACCCCTACTCATCTCGATATGCTCATCTTCGTTTTCAATCCGCTCTCTTCAGTGTACGGTTCAATTGTTTCATCGTCCTCAGCAATGTCCGCCAAATCTCCAGCTCCCACAGCATCGCAATGTCTCTGAGGAGCAGAAATCACATGTGCAGAGAAAGAGTGAGAGAAGAAAGGATTAGAGAGGTGAGTGGGAGAGGCAAAGAGGGATTTCCGACGATGTGGAATTTGGATCCGTCCAACGAGTTTAGGTACAGCAGTGGGAGCAGTAGAGGAGGATAAGAGCAGAAGAGGTTTCAGAAAAGAAACATAAGAAGGTGAAGATGGCGATATCGAAGACAGAGAAGATGGTTGAGAACGAAGAATGTGCAATAGATGGCTGGATGGCGCATTTGCCGCCATAACCGCGCAAATCTTCGGATTGCAGCACCCTGCAAAGAAATTGAGAAACTTCGTTGGTGTTTCGGTTGAGGGTTTTTTATCTTCAAATGTGTCCTGGACCTTTTTGATGCAGTATCTACCGGACCAGTAGTAGTGGTCGCACCACAAACGATACAATGAAAGAATCAATAAAAATATAACTTTAGTCCTCTAATTTTAAATTGAGTTTCAGTGGGTCCTTAATCTTGGTTGCTCAATTTTATAAAATATTTTTTTAGTTTTTAAACCGTGATCATTTTTTTTATTCAAATTATTGTTATTTTTTGAATTTAAATTTATTATATTAATAATCAAAAGTATTTTGTCAATATTAAAATCTTAATGTTAGCATTTGTTTTTGGTTAACAACATTAAGATTGAAGAAATAAAATGGCACTTCTTGAAATTAAAAAATAAAAAAATCTTACGCAAAACTGCATCTTTTTCTCTCTCTTCTTTTTATTAATACCAGAAACTGCATCTTTCTCTCAGTATCCCTTTTTTTTCACCCCTCACTTGTAAATTGAAATGATTGATTAAGGGTGTGTTTGGCTCAATAAAAAAGATAGGAATGAAGGAATTTTAATGGAGATAAATGAGATGAAAGAAATGGAAGAGATTTTAATATTACCTTGTTTAGTTTAAGAAAAGAGAGGAGGCAAAATATTTTGTATGGACAACTTTACCCCTATATTATTTAAGTTGATTTTTACAAACTTTATAGAATAATTAATAAAATATAATTATAAATAATATTTAATATAGGGACAATGACAAAAAAAGAAATTGCAATTTGTAAATGCCAAACAAAGAATGTCAACAAAAATTCATTGTCATTTGCAAATTTAGACTTGTCAATACTAAATAAAGTTATGTTATCAAACCTGATTTGGGATTTGCAATTTCCAACTTCTTTTTCTGTCATTCTCCCTTTAATATATGAGGGAAGAGAAGTATGATTGGATCCATAAATATATCAAATCACATACAATTCAGTAATAAAGAGTAACGTGATATTACTAAAAAAATAATATAGACATATTAGTCAACACAAGTCAAAATATTACCATTTTCTTTCAAGTTCTTCCAATTTTAGAAGGGAGGCTTATGAGAGGAGGGAAGAGAAAAGATTAAAAATTTTTGCTTCCCTTCTAAAATGTTTATCTTACAAAATAAAAAAAATGATTAAAATCTCTCCTCTTCTGTTCTAAATCCTTCATGGGAGGGCATCCCTCGTCGCTTCGTTTAGGGCTATTTCGCACATGCCTTTTTTTTTTGCTCATATATTCGTGTCCTCTTAATAGAGAGAGAGAGAGAGAGAGGAAAGTTACTAAATTTAATCTGATTCGCGCAATTACATTGAATTTTTTAAAAAAATTAAAATTAAAATTCCCCAATTTTTTTGACTTTTCATATTTTACTTTCTAACAGTACTCCTTGATTTTTAATATAAGATCAAGTTGATTAATTTGAAAAGATTAAAAAAGTTTATAAATTATTTGATTATAGTATATATTACATGATAATTATAAATACTTTAAGATAATTTAGCAACTTTCTTAATTTTTCAAAATTAATCATATGGATCTTATCCTAAGAATTGGAAGTATTTTTTGTTTTAATTCATACACTACATCGTAGCCATCATTTCCCCTTCCTTTATTAGTTACTACAATTGTTGTCAAACTCGCGAGATAACTCTCGAGTTTAATGTTTCTACATTTTTAACTTATAAAATTGTGTCAAGTTATTCTTAAACTCTTGTTCCCTATAAATAAATTCAGTCAAACTTACGAGTTCACTAGCTAGTTTCCTGTTTTTACTTTTTTAGTTTACAAATTCATATTAACTTCTTTTTAAACTTTGTGCTATGTTTTTGGATTTAGGTATGCTTAGTGAGTTTGTATGTCAATTTTATAAAAAAAATTTCTTTATTAAATATGATAAGTTATGAAAATTAATGAATTTAATTTTAATTATTTAGATTCAAAATATATTTAAATGAAATTATTATAATTTTTATATTTTAATTATTTAAAAATATATTTTTAATACTAATTTATTAATAAAAATAAATTCTTATAAGTTGACTATTTGAATTTAGCGTCCAAATTTATATTCTTATTAAGAATTTGTTTAGATTCGCTCAACCTTGATTCTCGCCGGCTTTTCAAGTCCCATAGCAAGTTGGCAGCCAAGAATGCTGTTTCATTATGACTTCTTCTCCTTCTTCTGTCAGGTCTCGTCATGCTCCAGCCAGGTTTGCCCTTCATTCATACTCTTGCACCTATCCTCTCTAACACACTAATGTCAATTTGCAGCAACACATACATCTCATAGCTTAGCCTGAAGGTAACTGTATATGCTGCATTATTCACGTCACGTCCATCATATTTTACGATCCAAAAATGAAGTTGATCCACGTGATCGAGTAACTGTGTCAACATCTAGAATAACATGTCCAAGAATTTCTCCATTTCATTTACTAAAAGTAGAAAGAAAAACTGCTGGCTCATGATGATATGGTGCTTCAATAGGGTTTAAGCTTTAATCTATGATTATGCCTCCAGCGTTACTAAAGCAGGCTCAGCAACCACCTTTATCTTTTTATAGTGAAAATGTAATTTTATTGATAACTAGTATTTATAAGAGAAAAGCAAAAAGGGTCAGGCTCTGATCAACTATGACCCATTTGTTCGTGATGATCCTGGGCCCTAATCGCAGAATCACTCAAGGCTAAAACCCTGTTGACCAATCCGGTGGGATTAGTGTCTTCCTGAGAGAAGTGGAAACGATTTCTAGCGTCCCAGAGGCCAGAGCTGCCAACAAAGGAGACCAAACACGATGCACCAGTGTCTGTTCTGATCGTTAAGCCAGAAATTTTCTTTAACTGAGCCATCTATATATCAAACGGTTGTGTCAAAAATTGTTGCTGCCGGGAGATTCCAACATGAGGAGGCTAAAGTGCAGTATCTAAGAATTTAGATCTTCCGAAGCTTTTCCACAAAGTTCACAGCGATATCATCAGACGCCATCTTCCTCTTGAGCCTAACTTGATTGGTAAGAAGCCTGTAGTGCATTGCTAACCAAAAACCCAGAAATTCATCACAATGGTCTAAAAGGTTAGGGTGCATCCAGGAGGAGTTCCAAAATCCTACACCACCCATAATCAAGTGAACACCGCCCAAAATCTCCCTCCTCACTTTTCCCCCTATACTACCCAACTTTTTTTAATTATTTAAACAAAGTGACAAGAGAAGAGTAAAATGAACTCACCATATCTCTGTCCTAACTTCATTCACACACCTGCAATCCCAGATTATCAAAATTATCGTACATTCTTTTTTCGTCAGTGAACCAATCTCTGAAAGTGGCAAGGTAGTAGGCACGAATGCCTTGAGACATAGGCTGTCGTCTCTTTCCTAAATTTTCCTCTTTGCAGTTTTACGACTGAAGCCAGTGCTGCATATACAGTGAACAACTAAAATATAATACTCTTCCGGTATTTAATATAGAATCTAATTTTTGAGTTAGTTTTGGTCCTAAATATAAAACTCATTTATTATATTTATCAATTTTCTCTAAATTACCCCTATAGATACTCTATGAATTATAATCAAGTAGAAGCGGGAGATAAGTATTAAAAAAATGATTATAGTATTTTAAAAAAATGTGTCACTTTTTTTATAATTAACTAATTTATTTAACTTCTTTAATCTAATCAAATTAGTTAAATAAGTTTATATTAAAGACAAAAAGAGTATAATTTATTTTCTTTGCTAGTAACCTGCTTGTAGTTGTGGTGCTGATAGTCACGGTGCTTCCCTTATCGGAATCGAAAAATCACTTGTACCTTTCATTTGGCCTCAAAAATCGATGGCAATACTACTTGGCCTCTCTCTGATTTAATTTTACCAAAGCAAGTGAAGAGCTCTTCAGTACTGAGACTCCATCCCTTCCCTCCATTTTCTCTTCACCTCTCTCTCTCTCTCGCAATAGGATCGCTCCCTTACACTCTAATTCATACCCAGAGTAGAAGAAGGAGGAGGCATAGAAGTTGCAAAGAGATCGATCATGGCATGAGAGGTAAGCCTTGCAAAAATGAGGAGGAGTGTGCTATTACAGCTGAGAGAGACAATAGTATTCGCTTTCAAGGAGGAACTGTTACAGGGGTGAGGAAAGACGTGTGCTTACCCCTGTTCAGCGCCGCGCTCTCTCAAGTGACGTTGTGTGTAAGGGAGGGGCTGATGCCCAAAGAGTTGGATCCAAAAAAAAAAAAAGGAAGAAGAAGAAGCAAGAATCTAATTAAAAAATTTGTAAAATTATAAGCAATACTATATTAGTTTCCCTAATTCTTTTTTTCTGGAAAATAATACTCTTCCAGTCCTTAATATAAAACCCATTTAACTAATTTAATTAGATCAAGGAAGTTAGGTAAATTAGTTAATTATAAGAAATGTGACACATTTTTCTTAAAATACTATAATCATTTTTTTTAATACGTTATCTTTTTTTCTATTTGATTATGGTTGAGGGACTATCTATATAAGTAATTTAGAAAAAATTGATAAATATGAAAAATAGGTTTTATATTTAGAACTAAAACTAACTTAACAATTGAGTCCTGTATTAAAGATTAGAGGAGTAGGTGAAGATAGTATTTATTTAAAGGAATCACTTGATTTAAAATATAAATCACTTAAGGGTAATTAATAATTACTTATCAATTTTGTTCTTATATGCTCATTTAATGAGTAAATTTTATAAAAAATTAAATTTGAAACAAATAAGTGTCATTTTTTAGTTCTGATAAATTAGTTAAAATAATTTATATAATAGATCTGTAAAAAAAAATTCGTTATTAAATAAAAAGAACATTTTACTGTATGCTCTTTTTTTCAGACTCTCGTGTTATAATAACTCAACTGCTCTAACTAAACCTTTTGGCAAAAAAAAAACTGCTTTAATTAAACAACTTAAATATTTTAATTAAAATAATTCATACTGTGAATCGCCGTATATTTTGTTATTAAATAATGATGTCGCCAAAACAAATACTCATGATTACTCTCCATTTCCCCATGTAATAATAAATTATAACTCAACTGCTTTAATTAATTATGGGCAAAATAGGATAGGGAAAAAACATTTAAAGCCCTGACTATTACTCATTTATATTTGTGCTCCTGTATATTTATAAAAAAGAGGGAGAACACTTCTTTTTGACGTCACATTACCATTAAATTTCTAATAAGAATGTGTTAGTATTGGTATTACAAAATTAGTATTGGTTTTGATAACAATTAATAAGTGAATAATAACAATTTTATTAACAGTCTCTATATGTAATTTTTTAATTTTTAAGGTCTTTTTACAATTTTCCCTATATAAATGCAGGGGTAAATCAAAAAATTATCACAGATAGTAATGAAAATAAACTAAGTTGGGTTAGGCTTTAGCCAAGTACGTTTAGAATTGTAATAGATATTTAAAGCCTGAGTCTAAATCCAAACTTGCATATAGTTTTTTTTTTTTTTAAAAGCCTAAACTTGAGCTCTCAAAAAACCTGACAAGACCTGAAATCCATTTAAAAACTTACTTAAAATGTAAGCCTTTATATAAATTTTAAAACCTAGGCCTCCAAGTTCATCTATAACCCTTTAAACTTATTTAAATACTTTTATTATGTTTTAAAAGTCTAAAATTTATTTTTATTTGCAATATAAGAGTCTAGCAAAAAACAAAAGAATACATAATGACAACAGTAATCAGATAAAAGTAAAAACAAGAAAAACCAATCATCTAATAACAAATAGATATATTTTCTAAAATTAATCAAACATAACAACTGACACGTAAAAACTAAATTTCACTTCATTTGGTTTCCTGCATAAATTGGGCAAATTGTTCCCACTGATATTATAATATTTTATTTAGATATCACTAAAATAAACTTATAATAATTATTATATTTTAATAAAAAACAAAAATTAGAAGAAAAAAAAAGTGAGCTAATATTGCCTTATTGAGCTCGGGGGAAAAAAAAACAGATAGAGGTGAATGACTGGAGAATAAAAAAAAGACTGATCTTATATAAAAATATCATGATGTGAAACTTAGTTAAATTAAAGTTAGTAATTTTATAAATAATTTATAAAATTAGTTTATATTATATAATACTCCCTCCGTTCCTTATTATAAGAAACATTTGATACTTATAACATGTTTCTATATACAAGAGACACTTAAAGGTTATCTCTATTTTTTTGTATTGATTTTCTATTTTACTCCTATTTATTTTGTCTCCAACTCATACTCTCTCCCCCTCCCACTTCTCTTTTTTTTTAATAATTTAATTATTCTCTCTCATATTCTCTCCCTTATTAATAGGAGTATTGTTAGAAAAAACATTATACTTTTTACATATTAATTGTCCTCAATTAATTTTAACTGTTTTTTTTACAAACGTAATTTAATTATTTATCTCTTATAATAAAAGACGGAAGGAGTATATAATAACACAAATGCTTTAAGTTTAACCTGTTTACTTAAATAGATCTAAATATGAATATAACTTATTTACTAAATAGATTTGATTAAATCTTATGTAGGCTAAATGTAGGCCTTGTAAAAACCTAACCTACCAGGTAATATTCTGACTCTATTAATCAAAGACCAACATTACTAGGATTGATGAATGCTCACAATTAATGAGCCGAAGAAGTGATGCGCACAGGTTTCGTTCAGGCTCATGGACAGTACTTCCATTACTGAACAAGGACAAACAAGCTCAACTTTTCAAATTCTGCCATAAACAATGATCAAACTCAACCCCAATCAAACCTTTCATGATTCCGGCTTCCTCTACGACAAAAGAACAAACCCTCTTTCTGCTTTCCCAGTTTCCAGATGCATGCAAGAGGAAAGATTCATCCAAACCCACATACCAAAACACACAGACGAATTTGCAGCTCTTCAGCCGCTGACTTGCCTTCGATCTCTTTTAACCAACCAGACTGCTGCAAATTATCAAACCGAGACCTGGCTACCACAACAACGATACAGCCATAAATAGAAAAAGAAAATTGACCCTACAAGGAATATTATTGATTTGAACTGCTTTAAGCATCAAAGTCAAAACTGGATGCTGTTCTTCAAACCTAAAGCCAGGTTTCATGAAAATCGGAAAGCATACAACAACAGTATCATAGGGCAAACCCTACAGGAGTACTACTTTACACACAGACAACATCAGCAGACAGTGAGAAAGATAGATAGATAGATAGGTAGATAGGCCGAGGAAATTCAAACCCCAGCTAAAGGGGTCACAGTCACTGAAAATACAAACAGACAGTTTACAGACATGAAACGATATACATGTGCTGCCACTTCAACCCTAACCAGTCTGTGGAAATGATCGTGTACTCTCCGTGCACAGGATGTTACATATAATGATTCAGATTAATCTAGCGCTCCCGCGTCTAAATGCGGAGATTAATTCTGAATCATTGAATTGATGTGCACACTTTTGGAGGGTACCATTCATGTTTCCTTTTCTTCATAACTGACGCGTTCCACTGGAGGAGAAGGGGTCTTCTCTTTAGGTTTCCATTGGCATCCGCTTGGCCTTGAGCTTCTACCACTGACATGATTATTACAAACTTCGTTTGGCTTTCCGAGGGGCCTTTGGCTTCCCTTGGCTGTTCCATCCCGAGGTGGGCTAAAACACACAGGCTTAACCTCGTCCCAATCAGCCGGAAGCTTCATCGAGCTCAAGTGCACCAGAAAATTATCCTTCCCCTGCACACATTCAATGAATCTCTGTGAATCCCAAACGATGCGGAAAATCATATAAGTATGAAGAAGTGAACAACAGGTGTTTCTGAGATCAACAAAGACCATTAGGGTATAACAAATACCTGACATCTTGCCGCGACGATCTCACTGATCTTGCGAGATTGAAAGAATTCCCATTTCTTATTGTTCGTAGCAACATAGAACCTCCAAGCTCCCTCCGGAGTCGTGAAGTTCACGAATCCGTACCCTTTATTCATTTTGGTCCTGCAAAATCGATCGCCAGGGTCAGCACTGGGACAATTTCGGGGACGCCCCGCCTCTTTAAAACTGAATCCATACAGAACCCTCGTCTACGGAATCAATCTAATTAAAAAAAGAGAGAGATTTTAAAGTGTCCTTTCCTTAATGTGAGGATACACCCAAGTTTTACCCCGAGTGAAACTCTATGACGGACTAATGCAAAATCTGAACCCCAGACAGACAAAGATAGAACGATGAGTGCTACTTGGCGTACTTGAAGTCTATCGGCAGATATACGAGGTCAAAAGCTGACATCGTGGGTTCACCACCTTCGTCGTTATTTGATAGTTTCTGATTCTCAGACAAACAATGGTGGTCCAAGAACTCGATCAGCATCGCCCGCCTGGAGAGACGAGAACCGGTAAGAGAATATAACGTTAAAAGAAATCAGGAAATTTTATGCATGGAAGTAGAAAAGTTTATGACCTAATACGCAAAATAATGATTTTCAAGCTTCTAGCTCGACAGAAATAAGCTTGGGAAGAAGAGAAAGACCGCAACATCAACAGGCAACTAATTTTCCAGTTAACTCAGACGGAAAACCACAGCTAGAATCAAATATACTATCAGTATTAATTGGACAAATATGAAGAAAACCCATGAATGAATATACGAATCTGGTTACTAACTTCAAAACTTCTTGATTTTAAAGTTTTGCTGTGATCAGATGATCACCGACACACAGAGAATGCAGAAATACTTATAACGACAGAAATGAGGAGGCGAGGAGGCATTTTTATGAGTTCAGAGACAAACGTGTATTTATTGGGTATGTTTCTGATCATAATCGTCGTATTCCCCTCGACCAACGGATTCTTCGACTTCTTATTCCTTGGGAAAACCCTATAGTTTCCAAAAGTCCCTACTTGAATTCGGCGATCGCAACCAACTGTGCCGTTTGGCCGGCGAGACAACCGTGGTGGCCGGAACCCTTTGGTGTAGCCAGCCTCCACGTTTCTTTTAACCATATCACGGATATTCCGACGCTTTGAATCCCTTTTAGAAGCATCCTCGTGCTTCTTGGCAGTATCAATGGTAGTCTCGGGATGAAGATCATGAACATTTTCTGCCATCGCTCCAGAGAAATGACATGGTTGGTAATAGGCAAGATGATGAAAATAATGAACAGTTTCTCTCATCACTCCAGAGAACTGAGATGGCTGGTTATAGGAAGAAGGAGGAGGATAACGAGGAAAATATGGAGTTAGTGGTGCCGACGAAACCACGTAACCTTGATGGTAAGATGCCATGGGGGCCGGGTTGGGGCTGGCGCTGGGGGTGGGGCAGAAATGGAATGAAGCAGCGTTGGGGTTCAACTTCGTCATCTCAGCTTGAAGCAGAAACACAAAACAGAGGAGGAGTTGGCACAGCAAAACTAGCCGTGGACAAGGGTTATATATCGTGGAGATAAATTTCCTTTTTCCTCCTGTTTCTGGGCATTGTGGAGAGAGAAGAAATTGTTCTGATGTTCCTTTCTCCTTCTCGGTTCTCGGGCACCGTAAAGAAGAAGTTCTTCTTACTTGTAACATATTTTATGGTAGCAAAAAATATATTAAATTGACAAAATTTTCTAATTTTATCTTATTAAATTTTTGTTATATTTACAAATCATTTATGTATTTTTTCTCTTTTTAATAAAAATAAAACCAAAAAATAAGCACTAAATATATTATAAATAATTTATATTTAGAACTAAATTTTCTCTATATAACTTACTCATACTGGGGAAGAAAGCGGCATGAGGAAAAGATTTTTTATTTTTTATTTTTTTCAATCTGCCAAGTGTTGAAACGACTCAAACGAGTGATGTGGGCAACATAAAATTGGAAAAGAAAGGAAAGAAATGAGTGATTGGATTGATGAGGGGACAGACAGTGGTTTGGGCAGTCAAGTTACTGCCCGCTTGGAGATTTTGAGTCAGGCTTAAAACATGCTTTTTAACTGCGATATTGTGTAGTGAATATCTCTTTCTTTTCTAACTTCAATAATGACTTTTTATTATTAATTTTGATTTCTCAATTTTTTATTTAAAATATTAATCTTTATAATTCAACAAAAATCCAAATTATTTTATTCTTTAAGAAAATCAAAATCTACAATTTTAAATTTAAAAAATAAAAATAAATTAAAAAATTAAAAATTATATTAACTCAATTTATTTTTTATAAAGTTGTTTGTCCTCCTTAAAAGATGACAAATTTGTTCAAAAGTCTTTGAGGTAACCAAATTTTTTTTGTGTAAATTGATTTCAAAATTTTAGAATTGTACTATTAAAAATATTAATAATTAATATTATTATTTTAATAATAAATATTAATATTTTAATTTTAAAAAAATAATGTTATGATTTTCAATTTTTATAGTAAAAATTTTTTTTTTAAAAAAAAGGGAACTTTGGAGAAATAAGAAGAGATTGACCGGATGAGTAGAGGCACGTTCACACTGTGAGACGGGGAAGGGGCAGACGACAATGAAAGGGCAGAGAGGAATAGGAGGGCGGGGAGGGGACATAGGGTGTTAGTGGCAGTGGGAGAAGAAGAGGGACTGAATCCCAGCTGAGATCCGCAATCATCACACTCTGGGATCCTTCCTCGCTCCTCATTTAATGCTTCCCCCTCCATCATTCTTCCCCCTTCACGCTCCCTCACCCAACCCCGCCCGCATATTCACAAGCCTAACCCGCACATCCTTACTCCACTTTCCACAAATAACCCTGAGAATCCCCACATATTACAATATCACCCCATTGATGACTTCACGGAAGTTATTTATGAGCCGGCATCGTTAGTGAACAATAGTATTAGTATACTCCCAAAATAAATACTGCCTGTCTCTCTCTATGCCTGTAGTAGAAGACTAGAAGTTACACAAAGAACAACTGACGCCTTCGCTCTGACTCGACGGACCCGGCTATGCCTCTTCGGGGTCTGCACTAACCATGATCAGTTAATCACCACCCCCGCTTTCTCCCATTCTTCACCTCTTTGTCTAATATTTCATGGAAAATTGTCACTTTTTAACAATCACACCGCCTCTGTCTTGCAACAGTTCAGTTTTTGATTTTTCTTTTTTACTGAAAATTACATTATAAAAATAGTCTCATAATCAGAAGAGTTTTTTCAATCCTTAATATAAGGATTAATTTGATTTTTAATTTAATTCTAAATATAATATGTCAATTTATTTTATCTCTCATACTTATTTATTTTTTTTAAGAGAGACCCTATAATAGTTACACATGTTAAGTATTTCATTTAATGATAATTATAACTAATACACATGATTAATGAGAATATTTTAGAAAAGACAATACTAAATTATTATAAGTAACTAACTGAACAAACTCTCTTAATCTATTCAAATTAGTCAATTAACTCTTACACTAAGTACCGAGGATAGTACTCCTCTGATCCTATCTATAAGACATTTCCAACATATTTCACACGGACCAAGAAAAATTTTAAACTTCATTAACTCTCATTTAAAACTTAATAACTTTCTAATTTTATCCATATAAAGATGACCAAAAAATATATTCTCTTTCTATTTTATAAATAAGACCAGAGGAGTACTAAATTTTCATAATTAAATCAATCATTCCTTTCTAAAATAACTGTCACCTTAAAAATTTAATTGTAGTTAAAATAGTCTCAAGCTTATCGAAATTCAGACTATTTATTAGTTTTCTTATTTTACTGGAACAATTTACATAATAAGTTTTGCAATTTAAAACTAATCATAAGGTTAGTAGAGTGGGCTTCAACTTCGAAGCATTGCTCCCACTGATGACTTATCTGTGTCTGAGCCCAATTCACTAGTACTTGTGATCGTGAAGGCCCAATAATATGGTCCATTGGACATTTTGCTGGATTCAATATCTGATTGTTTTATTGTTGACATGGCCCTTTTGACCTGTATAATATATTTTCTTGTTACGATTGGCAATAAAGGTGGCCACCTGTGGATAAATTGGTTCGTGCAACAAAATATAATGATTTTCTTATGACAAAAAAATACTGATTTTTAAAGGTAAATTGCAAAATCATACAATTTGAAGGGCGAATATACTAGCACACGCATTTTCTCTATTTCAGGTTTTTTATTTTTTGGATTCATCCTTCCCTCCTTGGATTATGTGATTTAAGGCTGCGATTTGTTTGTTTGCTTTTATGGGCCATTTCTTATCTGCCTTCATTTTTTTGCTTGACGTGATTAATTAAGAAAATATTTACCATCTTTTAAGATTTAAATTTTCAATATTTTCGTGATTTTGGTATAAAAAAATTAGATAGGACCTCGTAGTGGCAAGAGCATGAAGTCTGGAAAATGGCGCCACTATAAGTTTAATAAAGAAGACGGGGCAGGCTCGTCCATGTGCAATAAAACTGTTTTAACTCCACAAGTGAAAATGGATTCCCTGCCTTTGTATTACTTGTTTGTATTCTTTCAGACGAATAATATAAATATTTACTTTATATGGCAAAAAAGAAATCATCTTTTCAATACTACTTTCGATCCTAAATATAAGAACTAGTTGCTAATTTGAATAGATTAAGTAAAGAAGTTAAGTTAGTTATTTGTAATAAATAGGTGTTGTCTTTTCTAAAATATTTTTGCTCATCAAGTGTGTTGATTAGAATTACCATTATTAGAAGAATTATCTTGAAAAAAAATACATAAATATAAATGGTAAAGTGGATTAAGATATTATATTTAAGACCAAAATAAAAGTCAAACGAGAGTGAAAATAGATTCCTTGCATCTGTATTACTGGATTTGGCTCATGCGTCTGCTTCTAGGCTTTTCTTGTTCAGTTGTTATATGCATGCACGTTGTTGGTATTAGTTGCAACAAACCCCTCCTTTTTAATTAATTACCGGTTTTCCTTTAACACAACCCCGCCATTTTCATCTTTTTTTTTAATATATTTTTTTAAGTTGGCTTATTGCTGTCAGCGGTAGAAAATTGTGGATTTGGATTGTGACTGATGACCTTTTAAATTCAAAGCAAACGACCAAACAATAATTCTTATTTATTAATATATATAAATATATATGAATCAACACATGTCATTGTTTTGGTTCTAAATCGAGAGTTTCAAAAGGGGGAACGTTAGGGCTAAGGAGTATGGTTTCTTCGGCCGATAATTTTTTCCACTTTATATTTAATATTCAACGTAATGACATTTTAAAAAAGATTAGATGAAAGTTATGTACGCTGTACGAAGAGAAAATGAGCTACGTTATTCATGATTTATGAGTTATTAATTTTTTTAATATTCTAGATATTGTCAAAGAGAAAAACAAAAAATTTAAAAAGGAGGCAGCACTAGCTTGTAGCCTGGTACGCCCGGTTTGTGAGGAGTGAGGACTGAGAAAACGGAAGATCGTGAGGGTCGCATTCTCTCAGCCTGGGGACCACCTCGCCCGTTTGCTCAGGCCCCGAGCATGAGGGCTAATGCTTTGATGTAGATGCGGTGATGGACTGTAATAACCTCACTTGCCAGCCAAGGTTAGTGATAATAACTGAAAATTAGCTGGGTTTGAGGATTCTTTTCATAGTCAATGAGGAATTGGAGTGTTTTCTAATAGTTCCCTTTTGTATTGAAAGCGATACTGGTTCTGGTCTTTAGTATAAAAATTATTTAATTAATTCAAATAGATTAAGTAAATTAATAAAACAATTAATTACAATAAATGTAATCTGACTTCCTTAAAATACTTATATGTAATATTAAATTATATACCAGTTTATAAACCAGATAAATTAATTTGAGAAATAAATTATAAATATAAAAAATAAAATAAATTAAAGTCTTGTACTACCTCCGGTCCTAATTATAAGAGCCAGTTGACTAATTTGAGAAGATTAAGGAAGTAAGTTAAGCTAGTTATTTGTCCTAAATAGGTGTTGTCTTTTCTAAAATATCCTTGCTAATCAAGTGTATTGACTGTAACTATCATTGTTAGAAAGGTTACTTTGAAAAAAATACATAAATATGAGAGACAAAATAGATTGGGGTCTTATATTTAGGACCAAAATAAAAATTAAATAGGGTCTTATATTAAGAACCGAATTTAGTATTTAAAATAATATTCAACCTCCTAAACTTGATATTATATTAAGAACTGAATAGAGTATTTTGATTTCAATGCTTGGCACATAGTAGAGTGCTCTTTGCTGCTAATAATTCTCCGTACCTGCTTTGCCAAGAGGGCTTTGTTAAGGAGATGAAAGATCTAAATTTAGTCCCTCCCTGCTTTTTAATAAACCTTATATGAATAATACTGCCTCTGGTCCTTGTAAGATCTAATTAGTTGGTTAAATTTAATACTAAAGATAAGACTTCAATCTATTCTGCCTTTCAAATTTTTTTTTCCCCCTAAAATACCCCGACTGATTGCAAGGAATTTTCACAAGACAGTGTCAAGGCATCTAATTAAAGAAAATAATTTAGAAAAATCAACACATATTTATTATAATTAACCAACTCAATTAACTTTTTTAATCTCCTCAAATTAATTATTTAGCTCTTAATCAAGGATTGGATGTAGTATGACTCATTTACCAAATCCTATCTATCAAATATATAAAGGTCTTACTTAGCTTATTTATTCCTCATAACCAGGATAAAAGGTACTTATCTGGTTTTTAATACAAGATCTCTTTAAATAATTTGATTAAATTTAAAATTTTGGATAAATTAATTAATTGCAAGAAATATGACATATTTTTTTTCTAAAATACCATAATCACTTTCCTCAATATCCTCCTTATCTCTCCTGCTTGATTATAATTGAGTGAGTATTGATATAAGTAATTCAAGAAAATTTGATAAATATGATAAATAAATCTTATATTTGAGATTAAGATCAACTTAATAATTAGGTCTTATATTAAAGATCGGGAAGAATAAATTCTATAACAGGCTGCAGGATTAACTATGAGCGGTACTTCATCATTTGCATTTGGTGCAATCACTTTTTGTTATATACCAGAGCCTTTGCCTCAGGTGTTCCTCAACAAATTAGAATCAACGATCGACTGATCGAGTGTTTTATCATGGCGGTGTCATTTTAATTAGAAATAGCTAGGTTAATTTGAGCCGCATCTCACACGACAACCAAAAAAGTGGAAGGAAACCTTCACAGATAATATGCACGCTACGCATGCATTACAATTAATTATGTTCACTGAAATTTGTTATTGTACGTACAATTCATCCCACTATGGTAGCCTTCCATTTCGAACGAGTAATTAACACACAGCAGAATAACGCATAGAAAGATTAGTCGCCTCTTGCACATGAATAACAACAATATGCCCACTAGCTGCTAGAATCTTATTTTACTCCCTCCTATCATTGCCGTAAAAATTAGTAAGAAGAATAATTAAAAATGATCAATATAATGCAAAAAATGTTTATAATTTTTTTTTAATTACCCGTAAAAACAAGTTGAGACCAGGGATGAGACAGACGGGGTGAGTGAAAAAAGATGTCTGGAGCAAATCATGAAATTTTTAAATAATGGCCCGGGGGGGGGGGGCTATTAGCATTGAACTGTCTTTATCACCGTGGGCAATAAATTTATATCTCAATAATTAAATAATCTTAAAAAAATTATTTGCCAGACATATTTTTTATTCTACCAACTCTTTTTAAAAGGACAACAAGCATGGTTTTTATTTTTTATTTTTCCCCACTGGCTCCTCTCTTTACGCCTTCCTCACTCCTCACGTAATCTCTGTGTGTGTTTCACACGCAAGGGGATTTTGTGCGTTTCTTGATTTCTTCCGTTTTCAAACCGATACCCCGGCGTTGTGCTCTTTTAATTTTGAGCTTTTTTTGTAGCCAGTCTTGTTCATTTTGTCATTCGAACATGCTGACCTTTTCACAAATTTAATGTCACATTGATTAGATTAAACTGTATTTCTTTAACTTTATACAGTAGGCTTTTTTATATAATATAATTAAACACATGGGATTTGAATCCTAAACCTCATTTAAATATGACGGGTAGCTTTGTTACCAAGGCCAGTAGCCGTTGACTATGAAGTAGATTTTCATTCATCTAATACTAATATAATTAGTCTTAAATAACAATACCTTATATCAATAATAATAATTTTAAAATTAAACTTAACATATTAACATTTAAAAATATTTTGTTGATATTTAAAATCTTAATGTTATTTTTTTAATTAATAAAACTAACAATATTAAGGTTAGGTTTAAATAACTAGAAATCATAAAGTTAGGAAGTTAAATTTTTGTGTCCTTAATATAAGAGCTAGTCTGACATTTAATTTGATTCTAAATATAAGATTCCAATCTATTTTATTTATCATATTTATCTCTTTTTTCACATATTAATTGTAGTTTCATCAAATGGTAGTTATAATTAATATACACGATTAAAAAAAGTATTTTAAAAAAGATAACACATATTTAACTAATTTAGTTAATTTTTTAATATATTCAAACTAGTCAATTAGCTCTTATAGTAAGAATCAGAGGTGGTATAAAATTGAATAGTCAACTAGCTTTTTTAATAAGAATCATAGTATAAAATTGAAAAACTAAAAATACATTTTTATCAATTTATTATGTCTTGTTTAAGTCTCCATCAACTTACCATAACACTGCTGTTCCTGTTTTGAGCTTGGACTTCAATTTTTTCCATACGCAACAAAGACCCCACGCTTGTATTACACACTTTTGGAAGAATAAATATATTTTTTACATCATATATAAAAATATTTTTATGTGCCGTTATATTGAAAAGTTTACAAAGTGAAAAGAAAACTCGGTTTCTTCTTTTTGCTCCCATGAGCCGTCCAGCGTATAGCATAGCATGAAGTTAAAAATTAACAAAATAAAACAACAAAAATAAAAATATTGAACAGCACTTTTACTATTAAATTATTTCATTTTATTTTTGTTTCTTCAAATTTTATTTTACGGCTATTTTTGCAGAACTTTTCAATTTAAAAATATTTTTAGCATATGCACAATTGAATATCTTTTATATAACAATTATAGAATATCACGTTGTGTTTTTTTTTTTCCTCCTGACCGATAGAGCATCATGTCTTGACTTGAGAAGTCATATTCTTACCTTAATTACTAAACCACCAAAGAGCAATCACATGCATATATGAAAAAGGTGATATTGACGACTTAACGCCCTTCAGCTATATAACCTAAGCACATGACGGCCCATTGTGTCTACAGTGATATTTTTAGATAAGAATCAAATCATAATTTTAAAAATAATTTTATAATATATAAAATAAATATATGAAAAGAATTTTATCTTAAAGTGTTTTTAGATGGATATGTGTATATTTTATCATTGCAAACAAATATTAAATTTATGACACGTTTATAAGAATGGATCACAAGATGAAAAAGTTCCAAAATTGTAATTTGTTTTCTTCTGCGACGTTTTGCCTTTCAAATGGGTTTGTCCAATATGTGAGGAACAATCACTGTTATTACCGAAAATATCAATCATTTTATCACCGAGGAAAAAAGAAAATATCAATCATTTTTAGTGTTGAAAAGTTAATAGTATTGCTTCAGTTTATACTCGGCTAAAACATATTTTTAATCTTTTAATTTTATATAAAATTTTAATTTGAATTTTTAATTTAAAAAATATATTTTTAGTTATTTTAACTCTAAAATTTGAAAATATGATGATATTAAAATATTGATTAGTAATAAAATATTATTAAATGTTAACATATTAACTTTAATTTTAGTTTGTTATTAAAAAAATTGACTTGAGATTGCAATTCTAGAGTTAAATTTCAAATTTGACTACCAAACTAAAAACTTATGCCCCTCTAATTCAAAATATAAGCTAAACTTAGTTAGAGAGGGCTTGGTTTTTTTAAAAAAAAAAACAAGATAACATTTATTTTTGTCTAAATATTTAATGTATTTTTTCTAATTTTACGATCATATATTATCTTTCCTCTTTAATTCATTTATTACATATTTTACCTATTCTTTTCATTAATAAGAATATATTTGAAAACCTTTCTCCAAAAAAAAAGAATATATTTGAAAACAAAATATGTCTTACATATTTATTATTTTAATATGATTTTAACTAACTATCTCGATAAAGTTTATCTTATAATTCGAATAGGAGGAAGTATAAAATTAAAGGATCAAATATAACTCCTCTAATCATATTTATAAACCGCTTTCAACATGTTTCATATACATCAAGAAAAACTTTAAATTTTATTAAATTTCATTTAAAATTAAACAACTTTTCAACTTTATCCTTATTTAATATATATTATATCTCATGTAAATAAATTCAACACAAAAATAAATGAAAGTAAAATTATACATCAATGTAAAAAATTTCCACTGCCTTATAAATAGGAGAAAAAAAGGCATGATCTCTTTGTCTCATAGACAGGACAAGAGGAGTATACCTCCGCATTTATATTTTGTTAGATAAATTACTTTCACTTAGCATTTAAATATATTTAACCATAAATAATAATAAATTAATCTTATTAATTATACGCGCTCAATTTTTTCCTGCCCTAAAATTAAAGATCAGCTCGTCATTCCCGCTAAATTTTTGGGTTTATTTTTCAGGGCCTTTCATTGGTTAAATTACTGCCGAGTGGCGCGTGCTTCCAGCACTCCTTTAGTTTAAATCCCACTCAACCTCTATCGCGCCGCCACGTCATCACCTAAAATTTAAATCCAATTTTTAATTTCTCATCGAAGAATTTAAACTCGGGCGAACAGCAAACCACTTTCTCCTCCGTTCTCCGCTTGCTGTGCCCCTCACAGTTCATTCATCTTCTCCCTTACTCACGCACAACACACACCTTCTCTCTCACTCTCACCTTCTCTCTCTTCTGCTGCAACTTAGCCTTAAAGAAGAAGAAACAATCTCTCCCTCTGTCTCCTTTGTGCCTTCCTTTGAGGAATGATATCATTATCATTAGAGCCTCAAAAAGAGGAAGATGGACGAAAAAAAGCGAAGGGAACCACATGTTCTTTGCTTTCGTTTCATTGCCATGTGAGAGCTCTTACACACTCTTTTCCCTAGTGCTTGTTTTGGTGGTTTCAATTGACTCACCAACTCAGTGAGTGAACTCAATGGCCTCGTCCTCAAGAGCAAGAAGCAGCTCGCCGTTTTCTCACCGGAAACCCTCCACTTATACTCATCCACTTCATCTTCTACGTTCATGAGCGGAAGGCTGATTCCTCGCTCGTGCTCTTCTACTGCGTCGTCGTTTTCCAACTCCGGTGGTGGACTCAGTGGCCGATCCATGACTCCAAGTCTTGGTCGTGGTGAGTTATTGCATTGCGGTCCTCCCAGTTATGGCAGTCGTTCCCCTGTAGAATTTGGGTCGGAAGAGTTGATTGCCGACCCCCTGGATGTACGGCGGACCCGGGATAGCATATCGGTGACTATTCGATTTAGGCCATTGAGGTAACGCTTAGATCCGGGGTTGTTAGATCAGATCTATCGGCTATGACATTGGGGGAAATTGAACTGTTTATTTTGTGCATTGTGTTGTCTGAGCTAAATTTGATTGAGTAGTCCGATTCGGTATATTTTATTGCAGTGAGAGGGAGTATCAGAAAGGCGATGAGATTGCATGGTATGCGGATGGTGAAAAGATTGTCAGAAATGAATATAATCCAGCCACTGCTTATGCATTTGGTATCATCTACGTTTTACTTTCCCTTTCCTTTTTCTTGATTCTCTATTTAGTGTTTTTATGATGAATTACTAGATTGCAGTTAGGTTTCTAGGGGCATATTGATCATAAGTTTGATTAAATATGGTTACCATTTTAGAATTTAGAAATTATAAATGCTTGCTTGTGGCAGACAGAGTTTTTGGACCCCATTCAACTTCAGACGAAGTGTATGACGTAGCGGCTAAACCCGTAGTGAAGGCTGCCATGGAAGGCATCAACGGTATGGACTGTTTAATTCAGCTCTAAATTACAATTAGACGTGTGAGGAAAGTATCTTTTGATACCTATTTATTGTAATAGTTTGATGGAAGCGATTTCATCCTCAAGAGATGTTTCTGGTTGAAAAACTAGATTGAACTGGTTAGAGTTAGAGTGGCTAGCGGAGCTAGTTGACTTCAAAAGATAACTTATTCTAAATATTGCAGGGACTGTGTTTGCTTACGGTGTGACGAGTAGTGGAAAGACACATACTATGCATGTAAGTGTTGTCTTAGCAGATGCACTTTTTACTTTTCCGCCTGAGACTTTTTTCGCTGGAAACTAAACTTTATTTTCTTGCCTTTTCATTCTATTGCTGCTCAAGGTTTGTCATTTTGATCACACAGAATTATGCTATTGGATAGTATCTTATTAATCAGTATAGGCTATTAGTCAATAAGTTGTATTTCCCGCCTCTGATTTCCATGCTAAACGCAAATCATACGCCACATGACGGCATATAATACAAGTATAAGCGTCAGTATTGGGTTCTGTCAGGAATTGTTGGTAATAAAAAAGTTCTCAGAAGCCTAGTTTTTTAGTAAATTGAAATCTTTTGACCTACCCTAAGAAATAGTTGCGTGACTTGTGTGGAGTGGAGCTGTTAATTACAAATGTGCCAATGCCCACTATGCAAAGTAAGATGCTATTATTATGGCTTGGTGCCTTGGTCTTCAAGAAAGTTATTGTTGCCATTCTCAATGGCATCCAGCTGCAATATGATAAGTCTGCGCATGACTTGTACTGCTCTTTTGAATGGAATTTTTGGAGATGCGATATCAGCCATTGGCGCAGAAATTATCTCATATTTTTTGCTCCAATTTTGAAGACCCAATACTTCAATTATAAATTGCTTGAAATTAGTTGATTTTTCTGCAGATAAGTGACCTTTCCAGTCGGGATGATTCTCATTTTCTTTTCAACTCTGATGTGTGCAGGGGGACCAAAATTGTCCTGGTATCATACCGCTGGCTATTAAAGATGTTTTCAGCATTATCCAAGACGTGAGAATTCTTGCGAAGTTATTGTTATGTGCTACTTATCTTACAAGTACATGTCCAGCATTGTGTCATTGTTATGATTATATTATGCTTTCTATTGTGGTTGTTCAACTATTAAGTCAGCTCATAAATTCGGATGAGTTTAAGATGAAGTCAGAAAAATATGCCAATTCCCTCCTATCGATGCTCATTTTGCAACTCGCTACCACTCGTTAGTAGCTCTGGTTTTGTTTTGCATGAGTGTCTCTGTTGATTCTTCACTTAATTGTTATTACATATTTAAGAAGAATATGTTTTCCTTCTTGTTAAGCTGTAGAGGCTCTTGATAGCTGTTACTTGACTCTTGGATATTGATTTTTAAATTTGATATGGTGCTGCTGCTTGTTACTGTTCATTTTTGCTTTCCCCAATCTCATGAGGCCTTTTAAATGTTTCCTAAAGCCGTAGTTTATATACTTTACTAGCTATTTATTAAATCCGTGTTGTAATTGCTCGCTGTCTATCACCATCATTGTGTTTTGGTGGCAGACTCCAGGAAGAGAGTTTTTACTTCGAGTGTCATATCTTGAAATCTACAACGAGGTAATTGTGTCACACACTTTCACCATCACCTTTGTGCTGCATAAATTTTTTTAACGAGTTTTTATACCTTTATGAAGGGACACTAGACTCGATCTTTATTACTTGCAACACTGTCGTATGATAACATGTTAGGTTCTGTGAATCTTTTAATCAAATTTCTTTTTGACATATGCTGCCATTTCTTATTGGTAATTGTTGTCAGGTGATTAATGACTTGCTTGATCCAACCGGCCAAAATTTGCGAGTGAGAGAAGATGCACAGGTTCTGTACCTATATTCTCTCAATTTAAATTTAAATCTTATTAATATTATTACTTTTTTCCTCCCCTAATTTCATCCATGATTGTCCTGTTCTCTATTTTTGCCTCTGAAATACCAATTCCATGCATGTATACAGAGCTGTTTATATTTGTTTACGGAATCTGTGTGGATGAACATTAAAATTGTTAAAAAAACTGACGTGATTGCTGATTCAGAACCTGTAGACCATTTATTTTGTCGTTTGATTCTCATTTTATTTTATAGTTTACACAATTTTTGCCTGCATGAATCTACGTTGGTTGACTATTCTTGTTGCCGTGTGTTTCAGGGAACTTATGTCGAGGGTATAAAAGAAGAAGTTGTTTTGTCCCCTGGACATGCGCTTTCCTTTATCGCAGCTGGAGAAGGTGTTTCTGTTGACGCCAATGTTATTTAATCCTCCTTCAGTGCCGCCACCAACACCCCCCCCCACTATGTACTATCAAAACTGATTGTTGGTATAAAAAGCAATTCCTGAGGTTTTTTTTTTTTTGCCCCAATGCAGAGCATCGTCATGTTGGATCAAACAATTTTAATCTTCTGAGTAGCCGAAGTCACACGATTTTTACACTGGTAAACATTCTTGGTTAAAATCTCGCTTTAACACCTCCTTTCCGCATTTTCTTCCTTTTCCCTCAAGAAATAATGTGCATCATGCAAAGCCCATCCAAAAGTTTTTCGATTTTTGGATAACTATGCATTTATATGCAAGTGCAACTTGCTATGCTTACTAGGAACTGATTCTTCATCACAAACATTTAATAGTTGCTTAATTATTGTATTTTCGCTCTCTCTGGACATTATGAGACCTACACTTACTTAAAACAGTATATCTGCAGATGATTGAAAGCAGTACTCATGGTGAAGATTATGATGGAGTGATCTTCTCTCAGCTTGTATGTTGAAAATGTTTGCCAATTCGACAATATAATACGCGCACACAATGCTTTTTAGTGATTGATCTCGTTTCTTTGCTTGTGTTTCTCTATCAGAACTTGATTGATCTGGCTGGATCTGAGAGTTCAAAAGCTGAAACAACAGGACTCAGAAGAAAAGAAGGATCTTATATCAACAAAAGTCTTTTGACACTTGGAACTGTAGGTGTACAGTTTCATCATCTTTGGTTACAGAGGATTTTTTTTTTTTAAAATAATTATGACGTTCTCACATTATCAATCAGATAGTATGCAATTTCTATCTTGGTGAAGCTGAACCTTTTATGAATGATAAAATAGATGTATTTGTGAGTTGTTACTAATAATATGGTGATGCGGGCAACCAAAAATGGTTGTATAGTTATATCTAATTCTGTTGATTATTCATGCAAAATTTACCTATCTTACTTCATCAATTGTCAAAGAGCACTCCCTCTTTGCGGTCGAAAAACATTAACTGCTTACTTATTTATATCTTAACCCATTTCATAATATTTATATATTAATTAATGATCGCTAATCATTGTTGTCGTCGTTCTCATCATTGTTGCGTATGCCTTGATCTTGTAACTTCAATTTGAAGGTTATTGGAAAACTGAGTGAGGGGAAGGCATCTCATGTTCCATATCGAGATTCAAAGCTTACCCGCCTCCTCCAGTCTTCGCTTAGTGGGCATGGCCATGTTTCGGTGAGCTTGAATTCGTCTTGGCACTATTTCATAGGTTCAAGTGATTGATTTACTGTTTACTGCTGTCCTTTATTTTGTGTGCAAGTGTTGGGCTGTTAAATATGTTCTTTTTTCTTTTTCTATTTTTTTAATTCTTTTGCTTTTTCCCTATGGACATTTCAGAACGCTATTTATTATACTGCTTAAATGAGTACTATATTAATGTTTGACGTGACACGACAACAGCTTATCTGCACAGTCACTCCAGCATCCAGTAATATGGAGGAAACTCACAATACGTTGAAGTTTGCTAGTAGGGCAAAACGAGTTGAAATATATGCTTCGCGCAATAAGGTTAGCTGTGAAAAGATGGGTCAAATGTAGAATTCCATGCCCTTAATTAGTCACTTAGGCTACTGATTCTCTCTAACTCTTTCTTCAACAGATTATTGATGAAAAATCTCTTATTAAGAAGTACCAAAGAGAAATTTCAAGCCTGAAAGAGGAACTTGATCAACTGAAGAAGGGAATGTTGGCTGGTGTCAGTCATGAGGAGATAATGAGTTTAAAGCAGAAGGTTTTAAGCTACTCCTAAATCTTATTTCATTTTCTGATTGTTATTAAGGCTTGTTGTAATTGTATAACTAGATCTGCTCCTCATACTGCCTTTTTATGAGTAGTTGGAAGAAGGTCAAGTGAAAATGCAATCAAGATTGGAGGAAGAGGAGGATGCCAAGGTTGCACTTATGAGTAGGATCCAAAGGCTCACAAAGCTCATTCTTGTTTCTTCAAAGAATACAATTCCGGGAATTCTAACTGATACTCCCAGCCACCAACGAATTCACTCAGTTGGTGAGGAGGATGTGAGCTCCTCCTTCAAATAATTATTGTGGATTATATTCCGTGTATTAAAATTTTCATGCACAAGACTGAAGTGCTTTTAACTTTTAAAAATTTGATGACAATAGAAGCAGGCTTAGATTTTCTTATTCTAAATCTTAGTAATTGTTGGATCATCATCATCATCTATTTATTCTCAATGCTGGGGTCATTCAAAGCTAAGGTGGTGATTTTGTTTCAACTCTTATTGAGTCAGCACTTATTCTTTAATCTCTCGTATGTTTGGTTTCAAGTATTGATAATTCAAAAGGTTTGATATCTGAATGAACTTTCTCATAGTGTGGTTATCCTTTTCTAGAGTTTTTGGAATAGTATCTGATATCTGTTTATTCTTGTACTTCTAGAAATATGATGCCATACGTCATGATTCCCTGTTGACTGATAGTGAGAATAAAAAAGATGCTTCTTTGATATCATCGGATCTGTCTAATGATGCAAGACATAGAAGCTCGTTAAGTAAATGGAATGAAGAACTCTCCCCAACAAGCAGTACAATCACTGAATCAACACAAGCTGGTGAGCTGATCAATGGAACAAAGCTTCCAACGGTATAATCATGTTTGATTTCATATATTTGTTATATTTTATCAACCAAAATTGCATGTGCTGTGGCTTTATTGTTGAAATTTCTAGTTTCTATGATCCATGGGTATTTGTCAGAGTTTGCCTACAAGACTGTGACTCTAGCCTCTATACAGAGAGAACAGCTTATTGGATGTTTTGGGGAAATACTGGGTTGAAGTTTTGTACTGAAGGAGATGGGCAAATATCTGAGCCAATGTCTGGGATCTTACGAGAGAATGGAATAACAAATAAAGGAATTAGAAAGTAAGGAGTGGAATGGCAAGTCATGTGACATTCCATTGTTGGGGCATTTAATGAGGGAATGGGACGGTTTATATTTTTCCTACACTATCCTGATGACTAGAACGTGGCTCTGTTGGGTTTCTGGCTAAAGAGGATATAATTGTAATAGTGCATTTTGTCCATTTCGTTCCTTTCCAAGACTCTAAATTTGGAAGGACAAAAGGTTTTGGGCGTTGGATGGGAAAGAAGGATCTTGGAATTCCTTTTTTTTCCCTTTTCTTTAAATCTTTCAAAAAAACTCCTAAAAATGGTTTAACTCCTATCGATCATTTTGTTCCTTGTTCCATCCCCTGCAATCCATCCAACCACACCATAAAGCTGGTGAACCTGTGGAAGAGTAATATGAAGAATGGCTTTTGTGGAGGCATTTGGGTGAGGACAATCAGCATTAGAGGAGAATTTGATAGTTCTGATTGGCAGAGTTAGCTATGGGATGATAAAACTAATACATGTTAGGACTGATAATGTGTTTTTCTTCGACTTGTGACATGTTTATTTGCCCATTTTTCACTTTCGAGGAAATTTCCACTGATAGAAAGGTTGGCAATTCACCCTCTTGCCTTTTTTAACCATTTTTGGTCGTCAGGATTCCAGTCCATATTATGGGAGTTTTCTGATTGAAGTGCTGCCTGGGCACAATTTTATTTTGCTTCAGCTTTGTTCTTTTAAATGGTTGCTTACTGGATACTCTACTGAAATTTATATGTTGAATTCTTATTGAATCGTAGGGAGGGATGGCAATATCTGATCAAATGGATCTTCTTGTCGAACAAGTCAAGATGCTTGCTGGAGATATTGCTTTTAGTACCAGTACTCTGAAGCGCTTGATGGAGCAGTCTGCGAATGATCCTGAAAGCTGCAAAACTCAGGTATTTCTACCTTGTCTTCCTAGTGCGCTGGACTCAAATACATTAGAAGGTGATAACAAGGCCTAAAAATTACTTGGGGATATCCTTAATCTGGCCATAGAAACAATTAGAGATTACTAATATTTTGGTGAGTTTCGTTTCTATCCATTATAGACAAGATGTCCATGGATTTCTATTCTCTTAGGGTCCAAACACCCTGACTGCTGCTAGCCAGGATTTGATATTCCTTTACTTTGATTGGCTTTGCATTGTTGTTGAGATCTTCAGTGTCTAATTCTTAAGCTGATATTAAAACAAGTGTCGGGCTCCTCTATTCTAACGGAAATGATGTACGCTGTTAATTAAAGCACTCATCTTCTTCGCAGTCCGTTAAATATATAGACTTGCTTATTTCATTGCAGATTCAGAACTTGGAACATGAGATCCAAGAGAAAAACAAACAAATGAGGGCTTTAGAGCAAAGAATTATTGAGAGCGGTGAAGCTTCAATAGCTAACACATCATTAGTTGAGATGCAGCAGGTAGCTATGCTGATAGCAAAATTATCTAATATTCTTACTGGTTAGAAGTTTTTATGTTTTAATATAAAGCTCATTTTTCGTCATCTTCTCTTTCTGGGTTTTTTTATGGTGACAGACGGTTACAAGATTAATGACTCAGTATAATGAAAAGGCCTTCGAGCTGGAGGTGATTACTATTTTGACTATACTAGCATTTTGAGTCATGTAATTAGGCCAAAAGTGAAATTTCTCTGCTGGTTTTTTAGCCATAGCATTTCATATGAAAGACTTGTTCTATGGTAGAAAGAATGAGTTGGTTAATAATTTTAGTTGACTTAATTTGTCAGTGGTGGTAACTTTTGAATATTTATAGATAAAATCAGCAGACAATCGTGTCCTCCAGGAACAACTCGATAATAAGGTATAATTTGCCTTTTACTCATTTTTGCTGCTTGGTATTTTCTTTAACTTCCAACTTTTTGCGTCTCATGTTATTTGTGTTGAAGATGCTGATAAAGGCCCACCTATCATGCCAACGTTGATATCTTTGCATTTTGCTGATAGTGTTCGGAGAACAAAGAATTACAAGAAAAAGTGAAGCAGTTGGAGCTGCAACTGGAAGCAGTTTCCAATGGCAGTTGGTTAGTATCTTCGGAACATTCGGTAGCTGGGGAGGACATTGATGAGATGAAAAAGAAAATCCAGTTTCAGGTAACTCAAGTCTGGTTGTAGTAACCTATCTCTATCGATCATGTTCCCTTAAGCATTGTGCACTACCGTTGCTTTGTTTTATATTTTTTTTAAAATAATTTTGTTGTCCCTGTCTGTGAATATTAATTGCTTCCCCTCATGTTGTCAATATTGCTCTTTCAAACTTACGTCAAACCTCTTTCAGGATACAGTATTAAATAATATTTGCAGATACTCGATTGTTATTTTGTAACACGATATGGTTATTTTTGTCGTCCAGTTTAAAGTTCGTGCTTTGTTGAATCGCCTAACCAATTTATACTTTTGCCCTCCCATTTTCAGGAGATTGAAAATGAAAAACTAAAGCTAGAGCAAGTTCAACTCTCTGAGGAGAATAGTGGGTTGCTTGTGCAGAATCAGAAGCTGGCTGAAGAAGCTTCTTATGCAAAAGAACTGGCCTCTGCTGCTGCAGTGGAATTAAAGAATTTGGCTGGTGAAGTAACAAAACTTTCATTGCAGAACGCGAAACTGGAGAAGGAATTGATTGCTGCTCAAGACCTGGCTAACGCTCGGAATTCGAGTTTGCAAACTTCTAATGGCCTTAACCGCAAGTATAATGATGCTAGATCTGGAAGGAAGGGTAGGACTTCCAGCCGTGCTAATGAATTTTCAGCTGTTTTAGATGACTTTGAAGCACGGAGTCTTGAAGCAGAAGATATGAAGATGGAACTACAGGCTAGGAAACAACGAGAGGCGGCTCTTGAGGCTGCATTAGCTGAGAAAGAATTTTTGGAAGAGGAGTACAGAAAAAAAGCTGAAGAGGCAAAGAAAAGAGAAGCGGCCTTGGAAAATGATTTGGCAAATATGTGGGTTCTTGTTGCAAGGTTAAAGAAAGAAGGAGGTTCCGTCCCAGAATCAAACATTGATCAACAAAATGGCGACGGCACAGGAAACATAATTGATGGTCCAAAAAATAACGATATTGGAAGTAATAGTGCCCACCGAGAGCAGGTTTCGGATGTGCTGAAATCAGAAGATGTTCCTAAGGATGAATCCCTGGTGGTTCGTCTTAAGGTAACAATGCTGCTGCATTATCCGTACATTTGTTTCATGGTATGATGTATATGTTCAGATTCATACGTTTAGTGTTATAATATTAAGATATTGTTTTTGGTCTGTACTGAATGGTCTCAGGCACGCATGCAAGAGATGAAAGAAAACGAAAACTACTTTGGGAATGGAGACGCCACCAGTTCCCATGTTTGTAAAGTATGCTTTGAATCGCCAACAGCAGCAATTCTTCTCCCATGCCGGCACTTTTGTTGTAAGCCTTTATCTGATTTCTATAAATCATCATCCTTTGCGTTTTTGGCCATTTTTCTTTTTGACTTTCATCATAAAATTATCTCATAATTGTGTTCATTTGCAGTGTGTGAATCGTGCTCACTTGCTTGTTCTGAGTGCCCAATATGCCGGACAAATATTGATGATAGACTCTTTGCTTTTACTTCTTGATCCTGTCAAAGGTATTGCAAAATATTCGGTGATACTTTCGCTGTGAACCATATTTTAAGTAATAAAATTTGGGGTCTTTATTTTTTTGCAGGGTTCTCTCACTGAAAAAAAAAAATTATATAGCCTTTGCAATTGCAGGTGTGATTCTTTCATTAATCTCGCTGTGTGTAAAACCGTTCAAAAGGTATTTCAATATCTTATTACCTTTTAGTCTACCCATGGGAAACTGTATAGATAGTGGGGAGAGGCGGGTGGAAATAAAAGAATATAAAATTGTAAAAAGAAAGGGCTTTAATGACACTGCTGTAATACATACCCGTAAAGTAATTTCTTAATACAGCAGAATTTTGTCTTTCATCTTCCTTGTGTCGTTTTCTGTGTGTAAGAGCCCATATTCTGCCCTTATTATATGAACTTTTTTTCTTCATATATTTGCAATTTCCTTCGTTTTAACTGGTAATATATCAGCATCCTACTGCTAGAGAGAGAGACGGAGTTGCTAATTTTCTTGTTAGAGTCGTGAGGATGGGCAATCAAGTCTGTTTTTTTATCTTTTTTGAGTATAAATATTCTTCTATTACAATTTTATTTGAAATAGTGTTGAATACTAAATGAGGCACTAAATAAGGGAGATTAAGTCTTTTTTATTAATGTGTACTTCATCGAGTTTTATATATAAGCTTGACTTTTGAAAAGGAGTTTAGTTTAAAGTATAAGCTTCATTTTTAAGTTTGTTTGAGCTTTTATTATTATTATTATTTTTCATATTTTGTTTTTAGTTGATTCTATTTAGTACTCTCATTAATATTATTTTTATATATTTTCTTTTATTATTATTTTTATTTATTGTTTCTCTCATTTACTCTTTTAATAAATAAAAGCTAATTTTTTTTAAAAAAATACATTTTAAACTTATTTATTATTTTAAACTAATTTTAATTGCTAGTTTGTTAAATATAATTTGATTATTTGAAGCTTACAGGGCATATAGACGCAAGCTTGATGCCTTGCTTCACGGAAGTAATGGACATTAAAATGGGACCATGGGCTTAGGTCTTGTTTGGTATGACTTGCAAATGAGGGATGGGAATTGAGATTTAAATTGAAAAAATTATTAAAAAAGAATTTAATACGAGAGATTGTTTGTTATATAAAATTAAACAAACTCATATATGAGATTGAGAAATATCACAAGAAAAGTGGTATTTTTTAATCTTATTTTTATAAATTTATCTAATTCTATGTAATAAATAATTATTCTTGTCAATATTTTTTTGGTGATTTTTTTAATTACAATTTCTAACGGGACCTAAGTGTCCCAATATTGGATTAATGCTTTTTCAAGAGAAACAACGTAAAGCAAGAGGATAGGCTGTGTTGGTGGTCCCCCTCACCAGGTTGGTTATCTGTCAGTTTGTCTCTAAAGTCTACAAGTAGTTGAAGAATCCTACCCCCTTGAGCTTTCATCATTTGGGAACGAAGCTTTGTACTTCTCTCCACCTTCTCAAAGGCCCTCCCCTCACATATTGGTGATCCCTTTTTCAGTCCATGACAAATCACAATCACCCAAATACCTTTGTTCACCTGTACAAATTACTATCAATTTCAAACACTTTGTTGATTCAACCACGCACAATTGTTAGCTGTTATTGTACCCCGCACAATCACCAAGGTGGATCAATTGACTTGGATTATCTAAATATTGTTTTTTTAAAATCAGCATTGGTGATATTTAAATTATTTTAATATACTTTTTAACAATGGCAAAACCTTCAATAAATAACAAAAGAAGGCTTAAATGTATTATTTCAAAATGTGAAGAGATTATATTGACTCAAACAAAATTAGGGAAACTGAATTATCTCATCCTGAAAAGATAACAGCGAGCATAGCGTACCAAGAAAAAGAGCCTGACCAAAAATTTGACAATGAATATGTTTGCTGGCTAATTTTGAGATTTATTTTTATCAAACAATTCCACATTCATATTTATTAATAATAGTAAAATATTAAATCCATGAAATAATTAAATATAAATTTCATGTTCACCCTTTATCCATATAGGTTTTCTTCAAACATCTTTTTTGCTGGTCCTTGTTTAAAACAAATTATTGATTTATACAGATTTCTTCTGAGTTGGTCCTAGCAAATGAAAGTGCACTTATTAAGATACTCTTCCGGTCCTTAATATAGGACCCATTTAATTAATTTGATTAGATTAAGGAAGTTAGGTAAGTTAGTTAATTATAAAAATTATGACATGTTTTTCCTAAAATACCATAATCATCTTTTTTAATACCCCTCTCTATCTTCTACTTGATTATAATTGATGGAGTATCCATAGGGGTAATTTAGAGAAAATTGATAAATATGAGAAATGGGTCTTATATTTAGGACCAAAACCAACTTAGCAATTGGGTCCTATATTAAGGACCGGAGGAGTATTATGATAAATAACAATACTTAAATCAAATTCTTTATATATGTTGTATCAAGTTCCCCGTGGACATGACTTGTATTTTTAAAATATTATTATTGAAGGACTTAATAAAATATATATAAAAAATTTGATATAATTATTTTTCTATGATAAATAAAAATATTTTAGTAAAATATGTAATACAATTACATCTAATTACTAAAATTCATTTTTTTTTTAAATTTTTTTATGTGCATAACTCAAAAGTACGGTAGGAATAATTAATGGGTATCACTAGTATTTTGGAGGAGAGGGGCATTGGCAATAAATGAGCCGAAGAGAGAATTATGCCCACTTGCATAATTCCCTCAAAGAAAGAAAGAAAGAAAAAACTATCGAGGGCCCAGAAAAATATCACGAGGAAAAGGGGAAAAAAACAAAAAGAAGAAAGAAAAGATACTGGAAAAATAAAAAGATAAAAATAAAAATGAAAGGAAAAAAAAACTATAAACAAACACATGAACAGAGGACACGGTATTAGTGGAGATTGAGGGAGACAGTTGACAGATTAGGGGAAGCCATTTTGCTTCTATTTCCAGATTTCTTTTGCTGCGTTTAGTTTTGGATATAAACACATTCTGACTTCAACATCTTCATATTCATCATCGAATGTGGCATCATGCTTACCCTCATTCTGCAGCAAGAACACCATATCAAATGTTATCGAAATAAAATAAGATAATAAACGGAATGGCAAGAAAGATACTTATCATCTTACTCTTTATACATTTAATTTTATAAATAAAATAAAAATTAAAATGAATGAAATAGAAAATAAAATAAAACCAGGCATTGCTTTGTTTTCTTAACTTCTTACAAGTTATAACCATATTAACTTAATCAAGAGAAGAGGGTGGATTGGATGATACAGTAGTGTGCAAAAAAGGGTGAGTCAAAAAAATTAAAAAATTAAAATTCTAATCCTATCTTTATCCTTTATTATTTGTCAATTAAGGCTATGTTTAGAAAACTATTAAAAATGTGGTGGGAAAAAATTATTAAAAATGTACTTTTGCAACTTCCATTACAAAGCTACCTTCATGATGTTTTAGTGTACCAAGAGAAACAGTTTTTTTTCCCCAAATACTCCCTTAAGTTGTTGCTGAGATAATTTTAATGGACTGTGCTAATCTTTTTAGAATATCTTTTTTTTAACAAAGAAAATGAAGAAAAAATGTGATAACTAACTAGAGCAACTGATATATTCCGGGTCTAAAGATGAAGTCTTATTTGTACATCGAGAGTGTTGAGTTTAAAAAAATATTTTTAAAAATATTTTTTTAATAAATTAAAATAAACTCTTTCATATATTTACTTCGTATATTATAAAATTATTTTTAAAATTATGGATTTCGCCTAAGTAATTTTTTAAAAAACAACTCATCTATCTGTGTGGGGACTCGTTTGCACCTTCATCTTCCCTGAATTTACCAAACAAACCCTTAAATGCTATCTCATTCTGTAGGAGCAGAGAGTACAGCAAACCTTACAGGGAGGTGGAAACGAAGCATCGATTAGGTCTTCAAAGCAAAACCCAGGTATCGTCTCAATCAAATACTCAGAAAAACTGCTCGTCGAAACTGCTTCTGTGTCACTAACCATAGTATTATCTGAATTCACAGCTGAATTAGAAGAACTGAAATTCTCGTTGCAATCCCATCTGGGTCTGTTTGTGTCAGAATTCCGACACGATCTTCTAGCCTCACGACTTCCATTATCGACTCTTTTATTCTCAGTGGTGACGGCATTGCAGGACGATGAAGACGGATCCCCGGAAGAAGAATCAGAAAGCTTCACGCCTGTGAGAAGAAATCTATTGTGTTTCTGGGTGTGTTCATTGGCTCTGTGGATGTTAAGGTCACATTCTCTGCATAGTATTGCTCTGTCTTCTTTGCAAAATAGATATGCTCGCTTCTCCTGCAACAAATACAGAAAAAGAGCTCTAAACATCAGATTTCTCTGTTAGATTTGGATTGAAGAAGAGAGAGAGGGAGAGAGAGAGGAGGAGGAAGAAGAAGAAGTACTTGGCAGATATCACAGAGAGCGGAATCTTTAGAGGTGGGGTGGTGAAGAGAGAAGCGCATATGTTTGCCTGCGAGCTTGTTGGCATGGTGGATACTGGAATCACATCCATGGCAGAGAGCAGCTTCATCTGCAGCACAGAAAACTGAAGCTTCCATTTTCTCGCACACATCACATTGGATCTTCATCTCTCTCTCTCTCTTTTGGTAATCTGAGCGTTTGCTTTTGGAGGAAAGCTAGCGAGCTGTAGCGAGAAAATTAATCTGAGGAGGATGGTTTTGAATTTGAAAGTAGTAGGAAGAGGAAGGATAGTGGCGACAAAAGAATTATGGGCAAGGAAGCATTAGGTTCCAGAGGGACCAGCTAGGCTCGCCCAAGGCCAAACGCTGATATTAACTGCTTTCAGATTTGCAAAAAAACTCTGCACGAAATAATATATATTTTCTCTCTTGCTTTTTGAGCAGTAAGCAAAGATTGACGGTGAGCAGCCTGGGGGTGTGTCTCTATATTGGGATATTTATTTCTATTTTTGTACCAAAATCTTTCACTCTCATCGTCACTGCCTCCACTTGATGGGAGGCATGGCCTGTGCAATTCCAAGGATAGTGCATAGCTCCCACTTATTTAGTGAGAGTATATTTTAGTTGGAAAAGTCATGACAAAATTTCCTATATATTAAAAGTTTAATCCGTGAGGATGATCTAATACATTTTTATACATAAAAATTATCACTATTTTGCAAATTTTGTATGGACACAGTATCAGTATTATGACTTAAATCCTCCTTACCAATAACGTTTTTAATGAGGACTTTTCTCTGTTTTTCCCATCTTACTTTTTATTTTCTTTTAAAAAGTGAAACTTGCGAATAGCTCACAAATTAAAATACGATGATCCTACACTACTTAGACGTCATCAATGACAAGCGTAAAAAGACGAAATTGTTCTTAAACAAATCTTTTGATTTCTGGCCCAAAAAAAAAAAACAAATCTTTTGATTTATAAGTCAGCTTTTAATTCCAAAATTTACAAGTCAATCTCTTAAAAATCTACAACCTGTTTAACATTGCCTCCGCTCCTTAAACAAATGGTGAGTTGAGAATTGAATTTAATCCTAAATATAAAATTTTAATCTATTTTGTTTTTTAAATTTGTAATTTATTTTTTAAAGTATTCTTATGAATTATACATATCAAGTTGTTTGCATTTAATGATAGTGATTATTGAAAATAGTACTTTAAGAAAATTAGTCCATACTGATTACAAATAATTAACTTATTTATAAAAAAATCATTTCATGCTAATTATAAATAATTAACTTAATTAATATTTTTAATTTATTTAAATTAGTTAAATAGTGTTATATTAGTCAACGGAGGTAGTAATATTATTCTAAGTCACTTTGTCTTTTTACGCTTGTCATAGACAACACTCACGCGGGATTTTACGATAATGTAGCAAATGAGCTCATATATGTAAATAATAAGTGACAAAAATGTGGAATAAATAAATCTTTTTTTTTACTAAAGTATAGGTATCTTATTATTGGAGACAATCTTATTCAAAACACTGTCAAGTGATAAATATGGGTATCTCTCTTTGAAGAGATTCGAATCTTGATTCGTCATGTTATGAAAGAGTAACCTATTCTGATAAGCTCTATTCTGTTAGTAAAAGAAATAAATATTGAAAGACATAACGTTTGGCGTTGGCCAGAAAATTCTAGCATGGGAGAAGGAACGAAAGAGAGAAGGCTTGTGGCAGGCATTACATGTGAGATGATTTGACAAATGAAGGAACCATATCCCCAGCAACTACGCCAATATGCATTTGTATACTGCATAAATATATGTACACACACTACCTTCAATTTTTAATATAAGAATTAATTGATTAATTTGAGTAAATTAAAAAAATTAGTTAAGTTAATTATTTATAATAAATATAAAAAAAGTGAATTGAAATCTTATATTAAAACAAAATTAAATATCAAACTAACTCTTATATTAAAAATTAAAGGTAGTATATATAGATCTTTACATTTCAATCACCCATATATAATTTCTTCCAATATACTACTATATATATATATATATATATTCACACACACGTAGATAATTGACCACTCCTCACGTTTTTTCTCTTTCCTATCCTCTTGCACTAAACACCTCAATTATTGTGACACTCCATACCTGATGTTAAAACCACGACACTGCCACACTATTCATACATATCACCAAAGCTTTTCATTTATCTGTTCTTTTCCAAAGTTTTTGGTCCCACCCCTTTGCTCCTTCTTCACTTTCTAACACCCTAACATCAAATATATATCCACTCTAATATGTGTGTGTTTTGAATCTAATACGAAATATCAATGGTTCAAAAAGAAAAGAATATTACAAAGGATTTGAGTCGATATTTGGCAGAACTCTTATCTAGTTTGAACCGACAACCTCTCATTTAAATTTTGATGTTATCACATCTACTTCTTAATAGAAAAACTAGTTTAACATTTAATTTGATCATTAATATAATATCTTAATTTATTTTATCTCTTATATATTTTTTTTTCCAAAGTAATCTTTATAGTAGTTGTACATATTAAGTGTTCAATCAAATGGTAGTTTTAACCAATACACATAATTAGCAAGGGTATTTTATGAAAGATAATACTCTCTCGGTCCTAAACATAAGACCCATTTTATATTTAGGACTAGGAGGAATACTTATTTATTACAAATAACTAATTTAACATATATTTTTTATTTATTCACATTGATCAAATAACTTTTATCTTAAGCATCAGAGGTATGTTTTTTCAGAGCCACGAAACCAATAGGCATTTGGCAATTTAGGATTTATGTTTGTGAAACTCAAATTCTTTATTCTATAGTGCAGTTTTTGCTATGAATACTACCCCACGCACACAAACACATTTTATTCAAGTGCATAAATTTATAACTGATACTATTTCTGGTCCTTAATATGAGACCCTGTTTAACTTTTAGTTTGGTCCTAATTATAAGACCCCAATTCATTTTATCTCTTATATTTATGCCTTTTTTCTAATATAGTCCTTCTAATAATGATAGTTCTAGCCAATACATTTAATTAGTAAGGATATTTTAGGAATGACAACACTTATTTATTACAAATAACTAACTTAACTTACTTCCTTAATCTCCTCAAATTAGTCAATTAGGTCTTATAATTAGGATCGGAGGTAGTATATAGTCAGTTAAATGTGGGGCCTGGGTCACGTTGAGCTTGCTCATTGCACTTTTGCATTGTAATCGCTTTGAATTTTGCTCTATGTAGATTTGACCTTTGTTCCGCTGGAATTGGTTTGTGATGTACTGATAAAATTGAGCTTGAATTTAACACATAAAACTCTGTTTATTAACTAATTTTTTTGAATTAGATGATTGAACTCCTGGTAACTATATAGTACCTAATAATGCAAGGCTGATGTCCCTATTATACTTAAATTAATTATGTGACCTTATTAATTACATCCACACACGAATGAGAAAATCTATCATATATACTAATGATGGGTGAGAATAAGTAAAAGCAACTAATCATACAAATAAGAAAAAATTAGATCAACTAACAATAATTAAGTTCAGTGAAAAATGCCAGCCTGCTGCAATATGACGAATCAAAATTTTAATTTTCACTGAAAGAAGTATTCACATTTAGTTTCTAAGAATGCTTTAAAGATATCTTTAATGGAAGGACACCAAATAGGAAAAATTAGATCAAGAGAATTATCTCTAATCAGGCACAGGCAATAGCTAAACCTAGCTTAATTTAAAAATACTTCATATCTTGGAATTAAATAAAAAAAATATTGTGTATAAAAATGATTAATCATGTGATATTAAATTGTAAAAATAATCATATATCTATATATAAAATATACATGCCCTTTATATTGTTAATTATGTGATAGCACTAATTATCGGTTGTTGAGTACATTTATGATTGGTTGGATATAAATATATATATATTTTCTGGACTGATGCTTGGATTTAAATACAAGCGATAGCAATTGGGGAAGGTTGAAAGGGGAAAGATCTGAGAGGAAGTAGACGACAAATAACACTTTTTTCAGAATGGATATGGAGATCTGGATTTGGGAATCTTAGAACCAATAATACAGAATGATGTAGAAGATATACGAATATATATCCAACTTGTCAGAATCTAAAAATGGGTGACTTTGAACTTAGAAGATAACAACTACGATGATTGCTTTCACGCATTTTAAAACCACGACGTGCTTCATTCTTCTATTTCCAATGAATTTCCTCACATGCATATTCAACTTTCAATGATGTGTTTGGATCTCCTTCACTTGATTTTTATACTTAAATCGCTTGACTGCGTATAAAAATATTAAAATGCATCGCATGATATGTATAGTTTGTAATTTGAAGATTTTTCTTCTGGAGCTTTTGTCATTAGAAGTTTGGTCAATTATGCATTTGTTTCTCTTCAAACTCAAGTTATTGTATTTATTTATTAACTATATATTATCCAAATTAATAATGTGTGCATACGATAAATTTTTTTATGACTACTTCCAAAACACTTTCTCAAAAGTTTCAGAAATACAGATGTGGTATTCGTTGCCTTAAATAAAATAATACTCTTCCGGTTCTAAATATAAGACTCTTATAACCGGAGAAGTAATCCCAAACAACCTCCAAATAAAAGTAATCCCATCTCAAGCACACACCATCCAAGAATGAATGATCTAATTAAGCTGAAAAGTGTATGAAGGAGAGGATACTATCATGGTTTTAAAAGTTGCACCGGACATCAAATGAAAAAATCAGCAACTCTCGATTTTCCATAAAATGACATAATATAATTGTGTTAGGCTCAAAACCTATCCAGAGTTTCTAGTAGTCATTGTAGGTATTTGCCTGATTATGAGTTTTGATCCAATGCCTGCTCAACTTCCATCCAATCCCAACTCCCAACTCCCAACTTGACCATAAAAATATTTTTCAGCTTAAAATGAGCTGCTAACAAAACGAGTCGGGTCGACGGTTCAACCGATTAAAGCATTGAATGCATTCCAGCAATTCTTTAATCACAAAAAAGAGGAGATAGGAAGAAAGCAGTGCTGAAGAAGAATGAAAAGTAGTCCAGTTGAAAGGTCTGAAGGCCATATGGTTATGATGGAGAGGCAGGGATGGTGACGGAACCTGGGGACCTAATTATAATATTCTATTTGCCTCACAATGCAAGTTGCATATATGCTTCACATGGCCCCTTTTAAATGAAACATAACGCCCTTTCTGATTGGGATGCCATGCTTCCCATATTAAATGCCACGACCCACTCTTTCCCATTTAGCCTGCTCACTCTAACTTCTTACTTCTTGCCTTTCCTTTTATTTACTCAGGCAATTTCGTTCTGCCGTAAGTTCTGGCATTATTAGTCAAAGGACTTTGTGGGGAAAAAAGACTTGCCTCAATTGAATTGACTGCAGGTGTGAGTTTCCAATTTCCATCCCTTCATGTCACCTGGAAATAACCACATTCTTAAGTGGTTGCTAGGTTAGCCAAATATTATATTCGTTTTTTAATATAAGAGTTAGTTAACTAATTTGAATAGATTTAAAAAATTTATTAAATTGGTTAGGCAATAAATACATATTATCTTTCATAGAATATCCTTGCTAATGATATATATTAGCGATAATTGCCATTTAATGAAACCTTTAATATGTATAACTATTATAAGGGATAATTTGAAAAAATGGACAAACAAAGTAGATTGAGGTTTTATATTTAGGATCAAAGTGAATGTCAAAGTAGTTCTTTTATTAAGGATCAGAGATAATATATTTTTAATGAACTTTTTAATTAAAAAAAACATTAGATAAAGGGGCACTTTTTTTTGGGTAACAGATAAAAGTGTACTCTTGTTCATCTAATTTTATACAAATTTCCAGTACATACAGAAGTAGTTAAACCATTGTGCGGATTTTACTTCTAATTTCTTAAATGAGCATAATCTTTTTTTACCAGTTTTTTTTTCCAACGTTTTTTTTTTTTACCAGTTTGATTCAGGGAATTAAGGATTTGAATAATAAAAGCGAACAAATGTTAAAAAAAAGGCCTGAGCCCGAGGCTTTGTTGATTCGGGCTAATTTTACGCAATGCCTACTGGGCTTTATATGGGCCCTCGTAGAAAAAGATATAGGCCACTGATCGCTTGGGCTTCTAATAGCTTCACTAATTCAAGAATTGAGCTTTATGTGGGCCTTCAAAAACATTAATAGGCTTTACTTAAATCATAGTTTGTCCAATAAGAAGGAATTCATGATTGGGCCTCCAACTTCTATACCCAAAACTTCATCTCCTCGAAACCCCTCAGCCCACGTTAACCTATACCATATTCCTATTCATGGGGGACACGAAATGATTAAAAAAAAAATCTCTCTCTCCCTCTCTCTCTCTCTCACACGCACACTCGCGCGCTGTTTATGCCCAGTTAGGAGTGAGTATTCAGTTTTTCAGTTCGGTTATTGGTGATAACCAAATAATCGAATAAAGTAAATTTTAAACATCGAAATGTATAACCGAACTAATCGAAACCGAATTAACTGAAATATTTTGGTTAGATTAACCGAATAACCAAAATATATAAATATAAAAATATTTTAAATTAATATTAATAATAACAATAAAACACAATTACAACCATTAATTATTAAATATTTCATCATTTAATATGATTTATTATAATCATATTTATTGAATATAAATATATTTAAAGAGTTTACATAAATCCACATATATATTTATTATAATAATATTTATTAAATATAAATATATAATATATTTATTTTCGTTTTTCGGTTATAACTGAATTTTTTTTTTCTATTAACCGAACCAAATGCCGAAACTGAATAATTACAAAAAATAAAAATTGAATATACAACCAAAAACTGAAATAACTGAACCGAAAAACCAAAATTAAATTCGGTTCGATTCGGTTCGGTTTTCGGTTACAGTTCAGTTTTGCTCACCCATATGCCCAGTCGCTTATTGTATTTATTAGATGGGAGTAGTAATTAAAAAGTACTATCTTCGGTTATTAATATAAACGCTAATTGATTAATTTAAGTATATTAAGAAAATTTGTTAATTTAATTATTTACAATAACTAAATATTATTTTTTTAAAAATATCCTTACTAATAATGTATATTAGTTAGAATTATTATTTGATGAAATATTTTATTTGTGCAACTACTATAATAACTAGTTAAAAAATAATTAAATTTGAGAAATAAAATAGATTAAAATCTTATATTTAAAAATAAATTAAAAATTAAATTAACTAGGGTTAATTAATCCGTAAGTCCTTATAGTTTCAACCAATTTTGAATCAGGTCCCTATAGTTTTTTTTCTTTTTATTAGATCCTTATACTTTTACCTTTTTTTAATTAGGTCCTTGTATTTATTTTTCTTTTAATTAAGTCCTTATAATTTCATTAAATTTTTAATCAGGTCCATGTAGTTTTAATTTTTATTTATTAATTAAATATAAGCTTAATTAAATAGATTAATAATGAAATATAAAATATTAATAAGTAAATTAAATTAATAATTATGTAATAAAAAATAATAGAATTAATTAATTCAGGAAAATTTTTTAGAAGAATTAATTTTTTTGCTGAAAAATTTAAAATCATTATAATAATTCAATATCTTTAGAATATTATTGTTTATAAACTAATATTAAATAATATATACTATTTTATGTTTATATAATAATACTATTAGAATTCATAAAATAAAGAATAAAAAATTCAGGGACTTAATTAAAAATAAAATGAACTTATAAGGACTTGATAAAAAGAAAAATAAATACAAGGACCTAATTAAAAACAAGTGAAAGTATAAGGATCTGATAAAAAGAAAAAAAACTATAAAGACCTAATTCAAAATTCGTTGAAACTATAAGGACTTGCGGATTAATTATCCCAATTAACTATATACTAATGATAGGAGGTAGTAAGATGATTATTAAATAAATAAACGGAAAGGAATATTACAAAAATTGGTAGCCTATAGTGAAGCGGTTGCGGTGCCATAAAATGTGTGCTGTGAGATTAAAATAATTAATTAATAATGGTACCATTTACACAAATCCCTTAATGATCGAATGCATTCTTTACCTTTTCTTACTGCCATTGTCACATTCTATTAGTTGTATAGACATATAATAATTTTGATTATAATTATTTTAGTTATAAATAGTCTAAAAAAATTATTGTAGCCATTTCAAAAATTCAAGAACAATTCTATTATCAGTTAAAAGACAAGAGCCGACGACAAGTGGGACGGAGCTAGCTATTGAAAAATTCTGATGAGTGCCTAAATAATTAAATTTCGTATGGTTTTATTGTAAAAATTACAAGAAAAATGAAAATGATATCTTTTTTTTTAACAATAAAATTTTAAAATATGCATCTATGCTTTGTCAAGTTGTCGTTGTGGGAGTAATTATTATTAATAAATATTAATATAAGAAAACGCGAATAAAATTAAGGAAATGCGCTCATCGCAAAATTGGCCGAAATCGGATTCAACCCGCTAATTACTGTCATCCCATTCATTCTCCAAAATGGTACTATTACACTTTTTTATTTTTTTGCCTTACCATCACCGCAATACGGCAAATCAGAGCCCTCGGAAATCAATCGCACGACCACCAACAATTCAATTTGAGGGGAGAAACAATACAAAATGTAGTTTATAACAATTCAGCTATGGCCATTTTCATTAAAAACCCTCAAGAAATTGCCCTTCCCTCGACTGAAATCAGTGCCCGACCCAGATCTGGGAAGGGATTGAAATTCCTCTCTCATTCCTTGAATTTCGAACCCCCATCTCTATCTGATACGGATTCGTCTCCAATTGGAGTTTTCTCAGTCTTATAGATTACATTACAATTCTGTTTTGTGGTTTCGAAGTGTCGCTCAGCTTCGAATAACACTTCATCTCTGAAGGCTTTGCTCAACGCCGAATCAGAGGTCAGTGTCTTTGGTTCTATTCGAATTGGGTTTGATCTAGTTTTTGGGGAGGGGGATTTCTTTGATTTGCTGGATTTTATCTGATTCAGTGGTGGGTATTGTGAATACGGACTCGGGGATAGGTGATCGGCAAAGATGTTGACAAAGTTTGAGACCAAGAGCAATAGAGTGAAGGGCCTGAGTTTTCACAGCAAGAGACCATGGATCCTCGCGAGTCTTCACAGTGGCGTTATCCAGCTATGGGACTATCGCATGGGCACTCTAATTGACAGATTTGATGAGCACGATGGACCTGTACGGGGTGTCCATTTCCACAAAACTCAGCCGTTGTTTGTTTCTGGAGGTATTTGTTTTATAATTTCATTAGCATTACAAATCCGGTAAGTGCCCTTGTTTATCAAGCTGATCCATTGATGCATGTACTGAAAAGGGAAGTTGGAAAGCCTGATATTTGAATCGATCGAAGGCCTATGTATCTCGGTGATTTATATCGATGAGTTGCAAATAAACTAAATCAAGAATGAAAAATAAAAAATGCAGATACTAAAAGGATAAGTAAATTTGAAATTCAAGTTATATGTCCGATCACGAGAACTGGATTGAGGGTGGGATAACTATCAGATCCAGTATATATTGTTTGTGTGTTTATGGCTGTGGTCGAGATCAGGGTAAAAGACCCTTTATTTGTAATTGTGTATATTGTTCCCAACCCCTCCAGGCGGACATCAGTCCAAAGTTTTTTCACCAAGTTGACTAGTTATCCCCCAGCGTTGAAGTAGTTTTGGTGAGTGTTCTATATTGTGCGCATCTGAAATATGTTCCCTATTATCTCAGTTGGTATTGATCGATTGGTTACTAGAAGAACTCAGAATACGGAGTTTTCTCTTCAGGGGCTGAACCGTTTAAAGTCAGTGTCATTATGTGTGTGTTTGCGTGTGCGTGTTTCTTCCCTTCTCTTTTTTAGTAAGCTTACTTTACAAATAATAAATTCATATAAAAAATTACCAAGAAGAATAGATCTTCAAGATAGAGGACACTTTTTATTGGGGTGAATATCAGTTCAGGGGGAAGTGCATTCTGGATCAGTGAATGAAGTTATTACTAGTGGTATATCACATGCATTGATGTGAAGTTATTGTCTTGTAGGGGATGATTACAAGATTAAAGTTTGGAACTACAAGATGCATAGGTGTCTGTTTACTCTTTTGGGGCACCTTGATTATATCCGTACAGTGCAGTTTCATCATGAATCCCCATGGATTGTGAGCGCCAGTGATGATCAGACTATTCGCATTTGGAACTGGCAGTCTCGCACCTGTGTGTCAGTCTTGACTGGACACAATCATTATGTAATGTGCGCATCTTTCCACCCTAAAGAAGATCTTGTTGTTTCTGCCTCTTTAGATCAGACTGTTCGTGTTTGGGATATTAGTTCTCTTAAAAAGAAGACTGCCTCTCCTGCGGATGACATCCTCAGATTGGGTCAGATGAATACAGATCTTTTTGGTGGTATTGATGCTGTCGTCAAGTATGTTTTAGAGGGTCATGATAGAGGAGTCAATTGGGCCGCATTTCATCCCACACTTCCTCTCATTGTCTCAGGAGCAGATGATCGGCAGGTTAAATTATGGAGAATGAATGGTATGATTTCTCCGCTCTCTCCCTTCCCCTCCCTGTGCTTACATCATATTTTGTATTAAATTATTAATAGGGGCCTCTAGTTGTCTTAACATTTCTTCATAACTTGCTGTTTTATCTTTGTATGATTAATTTTTGGATGCAAAAGTCTTTATTTTATGTTCTGTGGGGTTTATTGTACCAAGAGGTTATGACGTTTGAATCCCAACTACTCTATCCATCTCAGATTTCTTTATTTTAAAACTAAGAGCTAACCTTTAATTTGGTTGCAGAGACAAAGGCTTGGGAAGTGGACACATTAAGGGGGCACACAAATAATGTATCATGTGTTATGTTCCATGCAAAACAGGACATAATTGTATCCAATTCTGAGGACAAAAGTATTCGGGTTTGGGATGTTACAAAGAGAACTGGAATTCAAACTTTCCGTCGGGAGCATGACCGGTTTTGGATTCTGGCTGCACACCCTGAAGTGAACCTGTTGGCAGCTGGTCATGATAGTGGCATGATTGTCTTTAAGCTGGAGAGAGAGCGACCAGCATTCTCAGTTAGTGGAGACTCCGTCTTTTATACTAAAGATAGATTTTTGAGATTCTATGAATTCTCAACTCAGAGAGAGTCACAAGTCCTTCCTATTCGGCGACCTGGTTCTGTTAGCTTGAATCAAAGTCCAAAGACACTTTCTTACAGTCCAACAGAAAATGCTGTTCTTCTCTGCTCGGATACAGATGGGGGAACTTATGAGTTGTATGTCATACCCAAGGATAGCTTTGGTAGGGGAGATGTGCAGGATGCGAAGAGAGGCATTGGAGGATCTGCTGTATTTGTGGCTCGCAACAGGTTTGCTGTGCTTGACAAAAGTAGCAACCAAGTTTTATTGAAGAACTTGAAGAATGAGGTTGTAAAGAAGAGTCCTCTCCCCCTTGCCACAGATGCTATATTCTATGCAGGGACAGGTAACTTGCTTTGCAGGGCAGAGGATAAGGTTTTTGTATTTGATCTCCAGCAAAGGATTGTTCTCGGTGATCTTCAGACTCCTTTTGTCAAGTATGTTGTTTGGTCAAATGACATGGAGAGCGTTGCTTTGCTAAGCAAACATGCCATTATCATTGCAAACAAGAAGCTTGTGCATCAGTGCACTCTCCATGAGACAATCCGGGTGAAAAGTGGAGGCTGGGATGATAATGGTGTTTTCATTTACACAACTTTAAATCACATCAAGTACTGCCTACCCAATGGAGATAGTGGGATAATAAAAACACTAGATGTCCCGATTTATATCACAAAGGTTTCTGGAAATACCATCTTCTGTCTGGATAGGGATGGGAAGAACAGATCTATAGTTATTGATGCAACTGAGTACTTATTCAAGCTTTCTTTGCTGAGGAAAAGGTATGATAATGTTATGAACATGATAAGAAACTCACAGCTTTGTGGGCAGGCAGTAATTGCTTATCTACAACAGAAAGGTTTTCCAGAAGTTGCTCTTCACTTTGTGAAGGATGAGAGAACTCGGTTCAATTTGGCTTTAGAGAGTGGGAACATTCAAATCGCAGTTGCATCAGCTACAGCAATTGATGAAAAAGATCACTGGTACAGGTTGGGAGTAGAGGCTCTTCGCCAGGGCAATGCTGGTATAGTAGAATACGCTTACCAGAGGACTAAAAATTTTGAGAGATTGTCTTTCCTTTATCTCATAACTGGTAACATGGAAAAGCTTTCTAAGATGTTGAAAATTGCTGAAGTAAAGAATGATGTTATGGGTCAGTTTCACAATGCCTTATATATGGGTGATGTTCGTGAACGCGTTAAGATTTTGGAGAGTGTGGGCCATTTGCCTCTGGCCTACGTCACTGCTTCAATCCATGGTTTACATGATGTTGCTGAACGACTAGCAGCTGAACTAGGGGATAATGTTCCATCTTTACCTGAGGGAAAAGTACCTACTCTCATGATGCCACCATCCCCGGTCATGTGTGGTGGTGATTGGCCCCTTCTTAGGGTCATGCGAGGTGTATTTGATAATGGACTTGACAATATTGGTCGGGGTGGTGCTGATGAAGAGTATGAAGCTGATGAGGCTGATTGGGGTGAGGAGCTTGATTTAGTTGATGAAGACGGCCTACAGAACGGGGATGTTACTGCAACTTTGGAGGATGAAGCAGCTGAAGTTGATGATGAAGAAGGCGGATGGGAGCTTGAAGATCTTGAACTTCCTCCTGAAGCAGAAACCCCCAAGATTTCTGCAAATGCTCGCTCTGCAGTTTTTGTGGCTCCAACTCCTGGCATGCCAGTGAGCCAAATATGGATCCAAAAGTCATCCCTCGCAGCTGAACATGCTGCTGCCGGCAATTTTGATACTGCAATGCGGTTGCTAAACAGGCAGCTCGGCATTAGAAATTTTGGCCCTTTAAAACCTCTGTTTCTTGATCTTCATACTGGAAGCTATTCATATCTGCGTGCATTTTCATCAACTCCGGTGATTTCTCTTGCAGTTGAGAGAGGATGGAGTGAGTCTGCCAGCCCTAACGTTAGGTGTCCACCAGCTCTCGTGTTCAATTTCTCTCAATTGGAAGAGAAACTCAAAGCTAGTTACAAGGCAACAACAGCTGGGAAATTCACTGAGGCTCTTCGGCTTTTCACTAGCATTCTTCATACTATTCCTGTGGTGGTGGTTGAGTCAAGAAGGGAAGTTGATGAAGTAAAGGAGTTAATTATTATAGTTAAGGAATATGTTTTGGGTCTTCAAATGGAGCTGAAAAGACGAGAAATGAAGGATAATCCAGTACGCCAGCAAGAACTCGCTGCATATTTCACTCACTGCAACCTTCAAACTCCTCATTTGAGGCTTGCCCTACTGAATGCTATGAGTGTCTGCTACAAGGCTAAAAACCTTGCCACAGCTGCAAATTTTGCCCGGAGGCTACTTGAAACCAATCCAACCGTTGAAAACCAAGCTAAGACAGCGAGACAAGTACTAGCTGCTGCAGAAAAGAATATGACTGATACTACAGAGTTGAACTATGATTTCCGAAACCCATTTGTGATCTGTGGTGCAACATATGTGCCAATCTATCGAGGACAGAAGGATGTCTCTTGCCCTTACTGTAGTTCCAGGTTCGTGCCAAGCCAAGAGGGTCAGTTATGTACTGTTTGTGATCTTGCAGCCATAGGTGCAGATGCTTCTGGTTTACTCTGTTCCCCTTCCCAAGTGCGGTGATCAAACTACTGTGCTAGGACCTGGTTTCAACATTAGTTTTGGGTCACTTTTTTTAAGGAGTGCGATTTGTTGGTCCATCAGTTTTTAAGCAGGTAAAGATAATTGATAGCAATGAAGGACTTGTTTTTGTGTATCTCCTTTTTGAGTTTGTCTTCTTTTTCCTCTCATTTAGTTGATTTTGATTTTTATTATAAGACGCATACTTCAGTTCTTTAACTGTTGCCTATTGTTGTTAGTTTATGGGCGAGAGTACTCGCCTTTTGCTTATGTTATTACAACAGGGAGGACAAATGTACTTCTGAATGCATGCGGACATCATTGGCCACTTGCTTCTTATTTCTGTGATAAACTGGGGGTCCTTATTGATTGGCTATGACATAAATATTTTACGTTGAATAGTTATCAAATTATCAGCACAATTGATGGCAATTTCTAAGAGCTGTACGTTACAATGATTTAGACTTTGTTCATTTTGATGATAATCCAATATTGGCTTTTTTAATCATTCTAATGTCATTAAAATTTTACATAATGCTCCCTTGGGATATAGGGCTTCGCTTATCTATCAGAGCCGATGTCTTGCTTAACATTTTCAGAAGCTTGTTCAACAGAAACCTTTCTTCCATCATTCGATCCTAAACTTGGATAACAAAAAGAATCCTAATAAACTCAAGGCTCAACTTGCTCTAAAACCCCTTTGATGGACCCAAAGGTTAATGATCTTGACTTCAACCGAACGTTGAGAAGGACGTCTTTGTTTAACATCGCTTAGAAGCTGTTGCATTAAAAAAATTTCTTCATTTAACGGAGGAAAGTTTTATCAACCAGAACGATATATGGCACCACCACCATCATCTCATCAAAGTAGAGAAGATTGTTAGTTATTCTGCTTCCTTGCATTGTCATTGGCCAGATGAACAAGATTCATTTTCTGAAGAGCAGAATCATCTTCAGAGAATTTATGGTTGCTTGGAGAATTTCTTTCTAGATGGCGCAAGAGAACTGAGAAGTTATCATATGGGTATTCGTATTAAAAGTTTATGGCTGTTCTAAGTTCCAATCCCGAACGAGCAGGCGTTCCTCGGCTTATCATTTTAAAAGTAAATTGAATCTGAATAACTCAAATTTAATACTACATCCGATCTTTAATATAAAAATTAGTTTGATTTTTAATTTGGTTCTAAATATAAGACCTGAATTCATTTTGTTTCTCATATTTATTCAATTTTTCTAAAATAATCCTTGTAGTAATTATACATATTGAAGTTTCATTAAATGATAATTTTAACTAATACACATAATTAGCAAAGGTATTTTAAAAAAAACAATACCTATTTATTACAAGTAACCAACTCAACAAACTTCTTTAATCTACTTAAATTAGTCAATTAACTCTTATATTTAGAACCAGAAGAGGTGGTAATATGAAGGGTTTGGATTTGAGAAGAGCACTTGTGGTGCATATGAAAAATATGATATATATATATATATATAATATCATGTAATATAAAATATAAAATATTTGTATTAAATCTGGATGCTTCGGCAGTTATAAATAAAGGGATTATTTTTCAACTGACACCGAAAAAAACTTCCCTCTTGTATGAAACTTCTGGAGGTCGATCTGCTATAGGGGTTGATTTAGACCAAATTGTCTGCCTTCCCCCCTAACTAACCACTTTTCGTGGTTTTTTTTTTTTTCAAACTCTAAGCGGCTAATTCATAGTCTTTTATTTAGTTTTGAAATTTAAATCTTTGTTTTTATTTAAAAAAAGTAAAAAAAAGAAAAAAGTCCAGTTCATTCTAAACTTCGATAAAAAGTCCAGTTCTTTGTTTTTATCACAAATAAAATCCCTTCTTTCTTTTCTTTTTTGTTTTTTTAGTCAGAGTAAAGTCCTGAACGTTACTTGCAGATGTAAACTTACACGTGGTGATTGCCTATTGGTTTCAGCACGTAAGGTTGCGATCTCTTATTGGGACACATCATCTTCGTCCCGCAAGCAACGCCTTTATAAATCAAAGCAAGCCAGAAAACACCGAAGACGCATCCGTATCACAGAGAAAGAGAGGTTACTAACTTGCAATGGAAAACACATCTTCTGTTGAGTTCCTTCTCCTCCAAGAAGTTCAATTCTTGGAAGTGAAAGACGATCTTCTCTCTCAGTGGGAATTTGTCAACGTTCTGGATTCTGAAGAAGCACACGAAGAAGAAGAAGAGGAGGAGGAGGAGGAGGAGGAGGAGGAGGAGGACGATGCAGATGGTGATAGCGCTCCCCAGAAGAGAACTGGTTCTTGGGTTTCTTCGATTTCTTGGTCCGTTTCTCCCAATACAGGACCGATCGATGGCATTCGTTATCACCTTCCTCATTTCGTTATCCCAAAACTGAAGGACCAGCCTGATGACGCCGAAGATAGCAACGGCGATCGCTGTTTTGACGATGTTGAGAATGAGATCGATGGGTCTCAATCTGGTGATGGCGATGCAGATGGTTACGGTGGGGATGACTATGAGGATACGGGTGATTACGATGGCTACGATTTGGACGATGAGCTCGTTCCGTGGTCTGTGAACACTAAATTTGGGAGGCAGAGGATGAGGAAATTGGGGAAAAGGGCATTTTCGAAGATGAACAACTCTAAGAGGTCACCATATCTGTATGTAAGGCCTGGATGTGTTCGTGGCAAGCATGGGCTTGGTCTTAAGCACAATTACTAACGTTTAAGCACAAGGTATTTGGAGACTCGTCCTTTCAAGAAAGAGTCTTGGATTAGGGGTAGGATGTAATTGATCCTTATGATAAGAAAGCTCGTCTTTCTTTTATGTGGATGCCATTTGTTGTGTATATATAATTACGTATTTGATGTAATAGTTTTTCCTTTTTACGTTGCTTGGTTAATTTCTTGGGTCCACGTGAATCGCTTCTGACCTGATTGTAGAAACTTACCAGGAAATGGGCATCCTGAATAAAAGATCAAGGAGTTTGAATTGAAATAACTCTGTTTTGTCTTTTTAAGCCCATGACTCTGAGTGTTCATGGTGGGGGAATCACAGGTTGATATCCCTGCCTCGTGTTTGTTTGGCTACGCTCGGAAGATGGAAAATTTGGTATTTGGGGATGTGCATCTTCTGTTTGTGAAATCCGTATTCTCGTTTTCACTTCTTTTTAGCTGACTCTGCAAATCGAATCAGGTCATGTTGGGATTGATAAGGCCTTTACTTTTAGGGTAGTTGTGGTTTCTTTTCAAAGTTGTTTGATCATCTTCTACGAAAGAAGTATGTCATAATCGTCAGATGGAAAATAGGGCTGGAAACTGGAAAGTTTGTTATCTGAGAGGCACAGATGGCACTAATTTAAAGCCGGATTGACTAACTTAAGAATTCTAAATTTCTCCCCGGCCATCCAAACATTTCAGTGAGTCTTGTTTCTTTTGATGTTTCTACTGCCATAAGTTCTAACTTTCAACTGGATTTTACTCAACGGATTATAGATCCATGCACTAGCTTCGCGCTCAAGTAATGTGTAAAGAATTTTGGCAAAAAAAGAAAAAGAAAAAGGGTAAGGTGTTAAGAAGACGACTAAATTATACAACGCTTTAGCCACCCAACTACTTGGCAGTATCTTTTTGAAGAGGCAAGCAAAGCAAAAAAGAGTTTGTAACTTTACATCTTGATTAAAATATATATATATGTATTAAAGATTTTAGCTCTACCTAGTTTGCTGGGAAAACCGTATGAAGGCCCTCCTCGCCTTTTTCATTTACGGGGAAAGCAACTAGTTAAGAAGTGAACACAAAGTAGATGAATTGAGAAGTGAACAGAAGTCTAACAGTGATGATGGAAACTGAATGTCGTTGTGCCTCAGTGAGTTTCTACACTTATGACCGAACAGTGTAAGGACAAAAAACAAATGATTAAGATGGGGAGAGAAGATAAGTCAGCAGGTGGGATGGGATATGCTGAAACCCACATTTGTGGCATTGGATTTCCCATGAGAATGAATGATGGCACGAATGTAAATGTGCAACCGACACTTCGTGGCAAAATGGATACATCGTTTCCATTTCTCCAACCTTTAGCAACCAAACTGATTTCGAGAGAGAACGAGTTTCAGCGTTTATTACAGTGATGAGCATTATGCTGTAGTGAAATCTAAATCATTTAAAATCAGTTTTTATGATTTAGATTTAAAATTTTCAACTAGTAATTTTTAAATAAAAAATTTATTTTTTAAAAAAACTTAAAGTTAAGATATTATATTTATTTTAGATTACAGACCTATTAAAAGAAAAATACTCCCTCGTTCCTTATTATAAGAGACAAATAACTAAATTACGTTAATAAAAAAAACAGTTAAAATTAGTTGAGGACAATTAATATGTAAAAAGTATAATATTTTTTCCAACAATGCCCCCATTAATAAGGAGAGAGAGTATGAGAGAGAACAATTAAATTATTAAAAGAAAGAGAAGTGGGAGGAAGAGAGAGTATGAGTTGGAGACAAAATAAATAGGGGTAAAATAAGAAATCAATACAAAAAAATAGAGAAAACTTTTAAGTGTCTCTTATATATGGGAACATGCCATAAGCATCAAATTTCTCTTATAATAAGGAACGGAAGGAGTACTTTTTAAGAAACAAAAATATTAAATATTAAATTTCAGCCGTCCATATTAAATTTGAATGGTTGAGATTTGATAAGTCTCATTATACTTATCATTGTGATGAATACTAAAATTAGATCTGTTTTAAGAGTAGTTCTTTTTACACCTGGTTGGCACTCTAACTAGTACACCCTCTGGTATTAATTATAAGCGGAAGTTACCCAATTTTCTCTGTCTTAATTACAAATAAAAACCAACCAAGGTTAAGTGTATTTAATGTATGTTTTTAATCCTCGTTCAAAAGTAGCAGAGAGGTTTTGGTCCCAAAAAAAACAGAGAGGAGCAAACTCCACCATAGAATTTTCGCTTCTTCTTTGTTCCCCTTGTCTTGTCATGGTTACTGAGAATTTTCTATATTGAAATGTCAAGGGAGGGTGCAAGAGTTCTCCCAGTCCCAGTTCCTTTTTAAGCAAGGAAAAGAAAGTGTTCACTCGTTAACATTTTCCCTCTAATGAAGGGAAAAGGCAACGAGGGCCGTTATACGGTTTTTACAAACGCTTAATTCCTTTTGCTTTTTCCCCTTTATTTATAGAGCTACTATTAAATTTTTAAAGTCATTTACTTGAGCCTTGAAGCTGGCTAGTACATGCATCTATAATTAATGATTAATTAGGCAGAATACAGCTGGAAGTTCTTCTTATCAATTTATATATTTTCTTATATTTTATAATATAATTTAAAGTGCTCCAATATAATTGAATATTAAGTAAAATACAACAGTACCTTACAATTGGGTGGGTTCTCTACTCCTCCTCTCTTTATTTTTTGAACCATGCAGATTAAACATAAACATGTTATTTATTAAGTTAAAAATGAGTCATCTATATTCTACATTTAATTTGGACAAGTCATAGATTGAAAAAGTAAAAATTAATAAAAGAGATAATATGAGGCTGGAGATGAAGTATAGAAATCAGATTAATTATGACACCCATGATCACATATATAAGGGTTGGATCAAAATAAATATATAAGTGGTTGGATTACAATATAAAGGTCCAAGCATTGACATGGGTATAACATAATACGGGGTCCTACCTTTAATGAAATTATTCATACATATTTGAAGCTGCATTATATTGGCATGGTTTCAAAAACATATATTTTGTCGCTTAGGACCTCAAAAGTCAAAACCTTGTTCCAAACCCTTTTATCTTTTCTCTACTTTGTCCTTGCGGCTTTAATTTGGGGGATGCTATTATCTTAATATTATTGAGACTAACTATGAAACTGTTAAAAATTCCAGCGATAATGCAAAAGCAACTGGTTGTACTTGAATTAATTATTGCTATATGAATAAGATCCGATCCGTTTCTTTTTTGGGCATGAATTGGTTATAATAAACTTCTTACGCGGCAGCACAATGGGTGAATCTTCAAACACACTGAAAGAATCGATTCTCCTGCGATGATGTGCTGTGCTCATACACATTCTCAAGGCATATAATCTTAGGGAGAGAGAGTGAGAGAGGGTCTGGTTTGTTGTGTAAGACCTATCACTGAGACAATCTCTGACAAATCGATCAAAAGTTGATCGCAGAGAGAGGCCAAAGAAAGGTTGAAAAGAGGTGAGAGTGAAAGATGTTGAGAGAGATCACAAGAGAAGGAAAAGGAAGAGGAGGAGCAACCAAGTGCCAAGACTGTGGGAACCAAGCAAAGAAGGGTTGCGAATTCATTAGATGCAGAACTTGCTGTAACAACAAAGGCTTTCGCTGCCAAACTCATATCAGCAGCACTTGGGTTCGCACCAGTAGGAGGCGCCCTCTTCATCAACCTCAACCACAAACCCTCGCTCAAAATAATAATCCATCTCCAGGTAACTGTACTGCTCCAACAATAGTAGTATGGCTTCCAATCATTTTCTATATTTTGATTAGGTCTTCTCTAACAATCCCAACAAGATATTGTTAGTTTACCAAAGAAATAATGGCTGTTCGATCTCTGACACAAAACAGTGCCTTGTCTGGTTTAGGATTAGAGGAATTGAATAAGCTTCCGGCTGTGATGAGTTCGACGGCAGTGTTTCGGTGCGTTCGGGTGCGTTCTGAGGATGATACGGTTGACGAATACGCATATCAAACGTCTGTGAATGTAGGAGGGCGTGTGTTTAGTGGTGTTCTTTACGATCAAGGCCCTGGAAGCTTCTACTATAACAACGTTGTTGGTCAAAGTTCAAAAGGCCCTCTTAATCTGATTCATAATCATCCTCAAAATCAGCACGACCATTTCGTCGGCAGTTCGATGATGCAATCCCATGATGATGCTCCCACCGTGCGTCCTCCATTAATAATGCCACCCTCTTCTGCTGACCATTTTTCTTCTTCCTCCTATCCTCTTTCACTTGGAACCTTTAGGCCTGCTATATCATATTTTCCTCAACCAAAGACTTCGTAGTTTTCTCTTGGCCTGGGCCTTCAATAACAGGCATGAAGATTTATTTGACAAGGTGTGGAGAATAGATGCAGGAAGAATTAATGTGCTGTTGGTTATGTTACTAATTAAACTCTTGATGGCGCTTAAGCTAGAGCTAGCTTCTGACTAAAATGATCTTGATATGAAGAAGTTTTAAGGGTATTTTCGCTGTTACTTAATTACTTTTCTTATATCTTTCACCCGACGACACTGTGTTTTATGTATTTTTTCTCTCTGAATCCAAAAGCTTATATATATATATACACACTTTTTTTAGTTTTAGATATAAGACTTATTTTATAGTGTAATTTTATATTATAAAATGAGTTTTATATTTAAGATTAGAATGTAATTTTATATTATAAAATGACTTTTATATTTAAAATCGGCCGAGTATACATGGTAATACTTGATTATGATAGTGTGCGCCCAAACGCAAGGCTCTTCAAGGCAAAGAATGCCACTCATCTCAAACTTTGCTGTGGGTAGATTTATATCATCTCAATTGTATGGGTTCAGGGCCTCTATCACTTCTTGTAAGGCGTCAATCATGTAAAATAGCTTTCCTCAGCTAACTATTTGATATTAAATGTATAATGCCAGGTGTATGGCCATATATGTAAGTATAGCTAGATGAGTAGGTTTTACTGTTTGTCTTGTTTTGTTGAGTGCATATATATATACACACGTATATATATAATATATACGGATATTTATATGTCTCGTCGAGCTTTGGGTCTGCTTAATTTGTCCCATTATGTTGCACTATGCCAGCTTGAAGAAAAAGTGGGTCTGTTGGTTCAAGTACCAAGATTTCAAGACTTATCAATGGTACTTCAACACACAAGCGCACACGTATATATATCTTTTAGTGCTGTGTGTCGATAGGCCTTCATCATATCCCAAGTTTCCTGATAAGAACAAGCTTACTTTATATGCGTGCGCGTGTTTCCCCCCAATAATGTTCTTTTGCTTGTTTCAAGTTTCGATAATAAACAGCAAACACTTGATAGAGGAAAACAGCAAATTCAAATGAAAATATGCATATTAATTAATTTTCTCTTTACATCATTTTGCCCTTTTTTGACGTTTGCACCTAGTATTTTAGTTAACTTTTTAAAAAATTACAAACCAGATTAATGTGAATTAGACTATAATAAAACTCATATGGGCAGCAACTCTATTGCTTATATTACTGCGTTCCCAAAAGATCAAACCCATGACTTTTGGTTAAATCAGAAGAATTTCTACAAGTTAATCCAAGTATTTGGTGGTTACATTATTTTGCCTTTTGTTTTCATGCTTCATATGTACGCATTCACACAGCACCACACGTATGTATATATATTCATGCCTTTGCCTGTATACACAGACATTTATATATGAACTGTTAGTTTCATCCTGGGTAAGGAAGCTCAGTTAAGAAGCATTGGAATTGTTGAATACATAACCCTAAAAGCTTATCAGATATATATATGTGTGTGTGTGTGTGTGTGTGTGTGTATGATATACTCCTATATGATTTAACATCTCCCTCCCTCCCTCCCTCCCTCCCTCTCTCACACACAAGCGTGGAGAGAAATCCATGATGAAGAAGAAGAAGTCTCGTGGAAGTTAATTAGTTCAAAGTTAGCTTCTGCAGAATTTAAGCATGTAGATAGAAGGAGTAATAGGGCTTGCATCCAAGCTCTTAAAGAGAAAAGAGTCACAGAGACTAATTATAACTACAAGCGAGGGAATATTTTTGATTACTTGATACTCTCTCTCTCACTCTCTCACACATACGGCCTAATTAAGGAATATAGGATATATCCTTTTGTACTCGGAATGCAGACGCGCGTATTATCATATGATATACTACCTTCCGTTTTTAATATAAAAAACAGTTGATTAATTTGAGTAGATTAAAAAAATTAGTTAAATTAGTTATTTGTAATAAATGTGTATATTTTTTTTCTAAAATACCACTATTAATTAAGTGTATTAGTTAAAATTATCATTATTATAAAAACTTTCTTAGAAAGATAGATAAATATAAGAGATAAAGTGAATTGAAATTTTATAAATAAAATAAAATTAAAAATTAAACTAGTTTTTATATTATGAATAAGAGATAGTAGTATCTAATAAAGCTGTCTACGATTATTATTTACACAGTGCACATGCGCATGAGTGATTCGGTGAAACATCCTCTTTATTCCACGCCCGCGCATCCACTGCAGGACAATCGAACAATACAATATACGACAATTAATTGGCAAATGTTTTAAATTGCCTTCTGCTTTGAAAAGATAAACGCACAAGAGAACAAATTAAACGTCATTTTTAGCACATCGCAGATATATAATGAAAGAAAAATTAAAAGAAAATAACGTTGCAAGAGGAGCAGTACGCATTGTAGTGGCCCTTGATCCCTACTACTACCTTCAATCTTAATTATAAGAGCTAGTTAATTAGTTTAAAGAGATTAAAAAAATAAATTAAGTTAGTTATTTGTAATAAATGGATATTTTCTTTTCTGAAACATCTTTGTTTATCAAGTGTGTTAGCTAAAACTATAATTATTAAAAGGACTATCTTAAAAAAATTGCATAAATATGAGAGACAAAGTGGATTGAGGTTTTATATTTAGAACCAAAATAAAAATCAAACGAGGTCTTATATTAAAGACAGGAGGTAGTATTATATTACCTCCGGTCCTAAATATAAGAGCTAGTTGACTAATCTAATTCTAAATAGATTAAGAAAATAAGTTAAGTTAGTTATTTGTAGTAAATAGATGTTGTCTTTCCTAAAATATCCTTACTAATTAAGTTCATTGGTTAGAACTACTATCATTAGAAGGATTATCTTGAAAAAAAATGGATAAATGTGAGAGACAAAATGGATTAAGATCTTATAAAATAAAAGTCAAATTATGTCTTATATTAAAAACCGGAGGTAGTATTCTTTATTCTCTGGTATATATTTGATTTTTAATTAAAAGTAATCTCTTTTATCATACTACGATCTGTTTCAGCGGGTAAATAGTCTAGAATACCATGTCCATGCCAACTGAAGTAACATGCAAGGGCAAGAGCGATGTTTCAGCGGGTAAATAGTCTAGAATACCATGTCCATGCCAACTGAAGTAACATGCAAGGCAAGAGCGATCTAATGCCTTTAACTTAATAAAATTAATATTTAATAAAAAAATTTTGACCGAATATTTTAATAAATTAAACCTCCGGAAGATGCTGATCTGATGTATGTATAATCATATGTATATTATATTATACGCACAGAAAGATGCTTAACCCAAAGCCACTTTTCAAACAAGGAATTTTCACGACGCGGCCTGAAAATATTTGTCCTCTTCCTGACAAGACACTACGACATAATATATGGTTATAGTAGTATTAAGGTGCTTTGATCTTGTGTTGCATCGCACCTTACCATAGAGTTCTGATCCGTTTTCTGTACGTAACTTAGATGTGAACATATTAAACATAGTAAAATCAATCTTCAACTTGCGACAGGAGGTAGTAATATATACTACTTTCGATCCTTAATATAAGACCCTATTTGACTTTTATTCTGGTCCTAAATATAAGACCCTAATCCACTTTGTCTCTCATATTTATATACTCCTCCGATCCTTAATATAGGACCTAATTGTTGAGTTGATTTTGGTCATAAATACAAGACCCATTTCTCATATTTATAAATTTTCTCTAAATTACCCCTATAGATACTCCTTCAATCTTAATCAAGTAGAAGTGAAAGAGGAGGTATTAAAAAAGATGATTATGATATTTTAGGAAAAACGTGTCACATTTCTTATAATTAACTAACTTACCAAACTTCCTTAATCTAATCAAATTAGTTAAATGGGTCTTATATTAAGGACTGGAGGAGTATTTTTTTTTTAAAGTAACCCTTCTAACAATGATAGTTCTAGTCAATACACTTGATTAACAAGAATATTTTAGGAAAGACAATACATATTTAAGACAAATAACTGACTCAACTTACTTCCTTAATATCCTCAAATTAGTCAACTAGTTCTTATAATTATGATTGGAGCTAATACTTTTTTTTATCTTTAAATTTACTTTAATTAATTAATTTACCTTGCAAACTTGAGACCGTCTATTCAACATGGGAGAGATTGAAGGGCTGAATTCTTGTTTTGGTACAGAAAGAGTGAATATTTTTGGATTTCTCCCTCCGGTATCCTACACCCGGATATACCGTTGGTGCAGACTAATCCGGAGTCGCCCCAGGTGGGACTTCCCAGGATTCGAGCCCTAGACCTGGTGGGTACGCGGCGCCTTGCCCTCCCCCTTATCGAACCAGTCGACCAGCCCTCCTGGGCAGAAAGAGTGAATATTCAAACCAATAACCAACATGATTGGGCATCTGGACTGGGGCCATACAAAAACGACATTTACTTGTTGAGTCGTTATATTGTATTGTCCTTCATCATAAGCATCATCAGGCGGACACTGTAGCCTAACATTCATTGTCTCTTCTCATCCAGAAGACGTACAGGATCAAAATTATTTGAGTTGACACAATTTTATCAGAGATTTAAATTTAATTTTAAAATATTTCTAATTTCAAAATTTTATATCTGATACTTGCAGAAAGTGGAATTAAAAATTCCAAAATTGATTTCATCTTGAAAATACTCATTGAAGTATCCAGAGGAGGGGAAAAAAAAAACAAAAGACAAATGAATAAATACCACTGGTTGCTTGGCCGAGTGGTATGTGTACGTGTATGTGTGTAGGGCATGTGTTGCAGGTTCAAACCCGTCTTTTTGTAACTCAAAAAACAGAAAACAAAAAGAATTAAGTAGTGTAAACACAAAGTATATGAATTGAACAATAAACAAGTGTCTGAATTGAGAAATGAAGAAGTGTAATCGTAAATAGATAACTGTCTTAAAACCCTGCTTGTTGTGTGTATATATATTTAAAAGATTGCTATTCGCAAGGGGTTTTGGGGGATTTCGATATGCTTGTGCTATATTTCAAAGCAGTGTGGTAAATTTGCCCGGATCTGCTTGAAACTTACCGACCCAAACAATATCAAACACGCTTTGTAATATCTAAAAGCCACCTTATATGTTTAATTGATTAAAAGCCCTGCACACTCTGTCTAAGTCATTCCATATGTTCTTTTTGTTTGGTGACAACAATATAATGTCACCAAACAAAAAGAACATAACAGTATTCAAGATAAAGGAGTGAATGAAAATGCATAAGAAGAATAAAATGAAAACAAAAGGAATGAATAAAAAGTATGAAGAAAGAAGTTTGATCAAACCTCACAGAATGAAAATCACACGAGAACAGGATGATATAAATTAGGTGGAAAACAATGACCAAGAATAAAGAAACTAACTATTAAACAACTATTTATGTAGTCGATAAAAAAAAGAAGCAAAAATTATTAAATTTTGATAACCTATTCTCATGAAACGTTTTAAATTTGCCATTCACAATTAGTTTTATTTTTCTTTTCAAAAATCAATTTAATTGAAAGGAAGCAAATTCAATTAAGTTTAAGGTTATAATATCAAAAATATATCATGGGATGTAATTGCTTTAAATTTAGTGTGGCGTGTACAAAGGCCATCATCAAATCTTAAGTTTCAACATAAAAACAAGCATATAATGTGTTTTAATTTCAAATTTCAATAATGAATAGTTAACAACTAAACATTGTTGGCCAAAAAAATAAAAACGAAACAACCAAACATTGAACAGAAAACAAGCAAGATGAAAATATTTTATTTTCTCTTTGTATTATGTCCCTCTTGTTTTCAAGCTTCACAGCACTAACACAGCAAAACACATGTACATATACTTGTCTTTGCTTGTACGCATATCAAAATTTATATATGAATTAGTATAGATATAGTTTCCTGCAGTACATGTATACATATGAAGGAAGCTAGATTGGAGAAGTACCGGAAATTAAAGACTGAAATATAACTCCAGAAACTTATCAGACTTAAAAATGACTTGATGAAAACACATGTAAAAAAGTATGCATTCTAGCGGCACCTTGATTGGTCTGCTTTATTTGGATCTGTTTCACTGGATCAATCGTCTATAATATCATGCTAGCAGAAGTAACATGCATGACAAGTATAATCTAATTACCTTTTACTTATTGATTCCATAAACCTCCACATGATGCCGATATGACAATTAATCATACATACTCCTCCGATCCTTAATATATGACCTAATTGTTAAGTTAATTTTAGTCTTAAATATAAAATCTATTTTTTATATTTATCAATTTTTTCTAAATTACACTTATAGATACTTCCTCAACGTACCATTATCAAATAAGCAAGGGAGGAATGATATTAAGAAAGATGATTATGATATTTTAAGAGAAACATGTCATATTTTTTATAATTAACTAATTTAACTTTTTCAATCTAATCAAATTAGTTAAAGAGGTCTTTTATGAAGGACTGGATGAGTACTAATATAATATTGTACACACGCATGTAAAGATGCTTAAACCAAAACTGCTTTTAAATACAAAATTTCACTAAGTGGCTTGAAAATTTTGCCACCATAATCCTGACAAGATGCTATGATATATGTATGTATAGTTATTAAATTACACTGATCTTACATTGCAGAGCAGCTTATTATTAATTCTCAATCAGAGAGTTCTGATTCGTTAATTTAGATGAGAACAAATATTAGCATACCATATTATCTTCCTTTTTTTTTTTTCCCACCTAGCATACAATATTATCTTAGAATTTGAAACTGTGCCCAACACGTACGGGAGAGAAGGAGAGGTGATTTTGGAGCTTTAAACACTGAAGGACTCAATAATTTTCTCTCCAAATAAATCTGAAGTATAAGTGAAGGAAAGAAAGAGAAAAGGGAGACGGGACCTCTCATTCTGTCTCCCTAAATTTGTAGAAAGAAAATTCTTTCCCCATGAAGACATAACAGCATGCTCCACTTTTATGAGACCCAGAAATGATATCATTAATATATGTCTATATCTTTCTTTACTTGAATCTTAGGATCTCCACACTTCACTTGATTGAACAAAAATTTAAAAAATATAGAGAAAGATCTCCTCACTCAAGGGACCGCGTTCATGAGCATCGGGATTGGGCCGACACAAAGAACTGTTAACTCATTGTTAAAGCCTTCAACTGCTTGTTGTTTTTGGGGGGGGGGGGTTGGAACCCAAACTACTTAGCTAAGGAGCACCTACGATCAAATAGAGTGGTAAATTATATATAATACTACCGACCCTAATTATAAAATCTATTTGATTAATTTGAAGAGATTAAGAAACTTAATTAAGTTAGTTATTTATAATGAATAGGTGTTATTTTTCCTAAAATATTCTTGCTAACCAAGTTTGTTATCTAAAATTATCATTATTAAAAGGATTACTTTGAAAAAAAATTTATAAATATGAGAAACAAAGTGAATCAGGGTTTTATATTTAGGATCAAAATAAAAATCAAATAAGGTCTTATATTAAGGACCGGAGGTAGTAATAATTATTATTACTGAGTAGTATACTATGAACAAGACGACTACCCGAGTAAATCGAGTATATATTGAGCATTTATAGCCACATATAAAGTGTGATAATTAATTATGCAATGTTACAAAATGATAGCAAAAGGACAAACCAAGACCCGCCAATGTCCTGCTGGACGGATCAAAGCCAGCTTCTGGGTCCGAACGAAATTTCGTTTCCAAGAAAATTGTTCCAAATTATCATAATATCTTGGGGAAAAGGACCAAACCTTGCAGGACACGAAAGAAAAGAGAAGTTGCAGAACCATACAAGAAAAATTACAGCTTCTGAATTTGGTCATTTCCCTCAAATATTATGCTCATTTCATTTGATCCTTTTCCACTATTTTTACTTCGTTTATTGATGCTTTGGTAATGTTATATGTGGGTTTTCTGGTGAAAAAAAGAAAACGAAAAAGGTAATGTTATATGTGGTGGCGAGAAATCCAAACTGGGTTTTGGTAGGCCCAACACCAGAGTTAGAGCAGGTTTTCATTATTTGCTGTCCCTACCCATAAAATAATAATAATAATAATAATAATTCCTATCCTGTATTTATTTCATGAGATGGACTGTGCAAAATAAAAGGCCTCATCATCAACATCAACACGTATATATAAAAAAAGGTTTTTTTTAAATACAGTTTTTAATATCCCCTTCCCAAACACAAACATACAAGAGATTATATTATTTATAAATCGTATTTGAAAATTATTTGCAAAGCATGTGATTATATGAGATTTAAATTTCTTAGAATCCTCTTTCTCCTTTTCTTATCAAAATTTCTTTTCCATCCTTTGACTAAAAAATAATAGTTCAAATATAATATGTTATGATATATTATTATAATATTATTATTAAAAATATAAGTAAATAAATTTAAAATGTTAAAATTTAACCGGATTGATATTTTGTTAATTAAGTCAATTATGAAGTAATTGTATTATGATAGAGTTTAAAAATTAAGGACTAAATTCTAAAAGAAAAACGGTAAAGAGTAAAACGAGATTTGAGCATACCAGATTTTTTAAATTATTTTTTTAATCGAGACCCAGAAAATTAAACTAGTAAAATATAATAGTCAATATATATGTAAAATTAACTAAAATCCCTCAATTTACCGAGCCATAGATCACCCAAAAAAAATTATCTGTACGATCTAGCCAAATTGAAAATTCAAATTACTACTATTTATGAGCTCCTAAAATTAAATTAATTCCTCATCCATAAAATAAGTGTGGAAATTAAATAAAAATAGTACTAGTATCCCCTTATTTTCTTGACCAAATACCTCTTGGATTATGACTTAAGCCGCGCAGTGATGAGAGATAAACCGCCATGGTAATTCTGAAAATCCAAGCCTCAATCTCCCGGGGGTCAAAAAAAAAAAAAAAACACTGAAAAATAAGAATAAATCACAACAAGGAAAGGGACGTGGAAGCTTGTAGAGACGGAAGGAGGACGTCTCGGGGGTATCATTGAGACCGAGATCGGAAGTCCGTGATCCTCTATCAGTCTATCTCTTTTGAGAATCTGTGTGACAGAGTGGGAGAGAAGATGGGCGACGCACGGCGCGCAGGTTGTTGCCCGCCGGTGGATCTTTTCCGGTCGGAGCCGATGCAGCTGGTTCAGCTCATCATTCCTATGGAGTCCGCTCACCTTACTGTCTCCTACCTCGGTGATCTAGGTCTTCTTCAGTTCAAAGATGTTAGTAGCTCTATACTTCTGCTCACTTCCTCAATTTGCTGATCAATAAATCCTCGATCATTTATCTTGTATTTTTGTGTGACGATTGCCATTCACTTTTGCCGGATTTACATAATTCGGTTTCTTGTTGTGCGATCGATTTCTCCTTTTCAAGTGTCATCGGCAAGAGTTTCTTGGCATTGTGATCCGCGATAGGGGAACAATTCTGTTTGAGATTAGTGAAGGTGCTGTGTGGTACTTAGTTGGGGGATTTGACCGTATGCGAAAACTCATTGGGATTTTTAAAGACTTTATATGATTGAATTTTGCTCCGGAAACTCGGGAGTAGCTTGACTGGCGTGTTCTGGCTTGCTTTCGTGCAATCTCTATGGTTATATGTATTAATACTTTTTTGGTATTACTTTGCTATTTTCCCTATCTAGTCAAAAGTAAGAATTCGAATGGGTCAGTGATTAGATCAGTGGCACATTAAACTGTCAATGCAAGCCTGGTTCTTATTGTGTCTAAACCCATGTTATGTACTGCTTCTTTTTTCAGAGATATCTCTAATTTCTTCTATATAATGCTTTTTGCTCTCTGAATTTCAGCTCAATGTTGAGAAGAGCCCTTTTCAAAGGACTTACGCTAGTCAGGTGTGTTTTTTCTGCTTGATGCCTCAATCATTAGCACTTTTTTTTTTTGGGGCTTGCTTCTGGAATTTTCTTTGCTTGTTTCTAATTTGATGAACAAAGAAACAAAACAAATTTGGTTTCCAATGTTTTCCACCATTGCTTATTCATTTATTTATTATTAGTTTAACTAAATTATTTGTGTCTAGCATGAGAGTGGACAACTTCTATCTTTATCCCTTTGAATCATTTAAGGGGGACATGTTGACCAGTTTTTGCGAGAGTTATGAGCATAATATCTTTGAGAAATGATAAACTAATGGTTATGGCTTATTAGTTATTGAATATTCTTTTTAATAATTTAATGTTACGGATCATCCTTGCTTTCTAGCTACTACATAAGACCTTGAGTTTTCAACATGTCGACAATGGAGCTTGCTGCATAAATATTGAACTTCATTTTTCATGTAATCATAATATTGTATTAAACTCTTTATTGCATATGGTGATTGACTTGGATTACTACATGCCTATATGAAGCTAAAAAGATGTGGAGAGATGGCACGGAAATTACGATATTTCAAGGAGCAAATGTTCAAGGCTGGTGTTTCACCCACAACTTTGGATACTGATGTTGATGAGAACATGGATGATTTAGAGGTAAGTGGATACTGCTGTTGATCTTAATCTCTGGTGTTTTTCACCTTATGAGTTAATCAATAATACATCTTTGTTATAGGTAAAACTTGCTGAGCTTGAGGCAGAATTAACTGAGATGAATGCAAATGGTGAAAAGTTGCAACGCTCTTACAATGAACTTGTGGAATATAAGCTCGTTCTTCAGAAGGTGAATTCTGTTTTCTACTGAAGCCTCAAAATATTACATGTCTAACTGGCACTTCATTTAGGGTGGTTGGCTGACTACTCTAGTAACCCTCTTGTATCTTCAAGCTTTTGCAAGTAGTAGAGTCTTAGACAAGTTTTTTTGGCCAATTAGTAGCATTGACAATCAAAGGAAATACATAAGCAATTATTTTAGAAATAAAATTGAAAAGAAAAAGTGATGCTCTTTCCTTAATTGGACTGGATGAATCAGAACTGTAAATGTGCATGGATATCTCTTATCTATGTTAAAGTAGAACTTACTAAAATTTTACCCCCCGAATTGAGATGCTTATTAAGTTTTTTTACTGCCTGTCAGAATTCTTAGCTAGACTCATTGTTTTTGCATGGAAGCTGTGGTGGCTTCCCTGGCTTGTGTTATTGATATTCTTGTTCTATTGATATATTAAAGGTAAGGTGGGGATGGGAATTGTTGCATTGCTGGCTAGACCGTAGGTTGTGCTTGACAGGCATGAAAATGGAGTTTATGTTATGTCATGTGTTATGTTTAGCTGCATTTCTAGCTTTTACTTCAGACTTTCTTTTCTGTCATTTTTGCCCATACTATAGGTGCAACTGCAGGCCCAACATGAAAGCATGCGAGTTGAAGGGATACTGATTAAAATTTTGTAAAATGCTTATAATCTCATGTGGTTCCACTGCCTACTCCAATCTCTAGATCAAGGATTTGTTAAAGCAGTCAAAATTTAGTAGCTTTCTCCTTATTTTAGGGAAAAAAGTTGTTGTAAAAATTCTCAATATTTTTAAGCGCTAACTCTATATATTTTTTTCCTTTCAATTATAATAGTGTCCTATTCAGTTTTGAAGGACGTCATAGCTAATCCAATCAAATTTTTTCAGTTTATAAGATTTCAGTTAAGTATCCAAATATTAACACTCAATAATCCAACTACTGAAATAATTATTCTTTCCTTTCAGGCTAGCGAGTTTTTCCATTCAGCTCAGAATCGTGCCTTGGAGCAGCAGAGAGAAATTGAATCACATCAGAGTGGAGAGTCTATGGAAACACCATTATTACAAGATCAAGTATGTTTCTGGTTGTCCCTATGCCATGTTTTCATGTATATATAGTTGATAATAATCTTTTTTATTGAAATAATCTTGTGGTTTGGTGTGCTGTAAAGGAAATGTCAACAGATCCATCAAAGCAAGTGAAGTTGGGTTTCCTAGCTGGTCTTGTTCCCAGGGAAAGATCCATGGCATTTGAGAGAATTTTATTTCGTGCTACTAGGGGCAATGTGTTTCTGAGGCAAGTCATTGTTGAGGATCCTGTCACAGACCCTGTTTCTGGAGAAAAGGTGCTTATTCTTGTTCCCCATCAACATTAAAAACATGAAAATCGCTTGCACTGTTCCGTCTGTCATTTTTTATACTTTCTTACGTTACTCATTGCCAATACATAATTTCTTGCTGAAATTTTATTCTGAGGAATTCTTGATTCATGCAATGAATATCTTTCATTTTCCTCACAACGCTCTGTCATGCTACGTTGTCTACTAGATAGGGGGAGATTGTTTTCTTTGTATTTGTCAACGATAACCTATCTGAAGTTGAATTTTTTCAATGATTATCACAGTCAGCATCGCCCTTCTAAAAGAAACATTTAATTAAAGTAGCCTCTGTAATGCCTACTTGACCAATATTCCTGCACCTGGTGTTTATGATTGCTACATATGAATATGATATTAAAACTAGTTTATGCAGTATAAGTTGAACTAATAGTTTTCCTATTCTGTTATTTTTGATATTGAGCTATGGATGTTAACATGCAGATTGAGAAAAATGTGTTTTTAGTCTTCTATGCTGGTGAAAGAGCAAAATCCAAGATTCTGAAAATATGTGATGCCTTTGGAGCAAATCGTTATCCTTTTGCCGAGGAATCAGGAAAACAAGTTCAAATGATTGCAGAGGTTTGTTTATTATTATTTTTAAATTCTCATCTATCTTGAGGAAAACTGGAAAAGCTTGTCTAGAATCTTCACATTTTTTTAAGAAAAATATTCCTCTAGCTTCTTTTGTGCGGCTTTAATGCAGCACGTGTGGATTTTAAGCTGCTGGGCAAGAGAAAATGAGATTTTATAATCCTAGTTAAACTATGGACAAGCATGTCAGAGAGATGTTTCCCTTGGTCAAATTTAATTTCCCTAAAATATTATGGATCGAGCAAGAAGTTATGAGATGGAATTTCTTGGTAAATGATAAATTTGAAAAGTTGGTTGTTTTTATTATCTATGTTGACTTCATTAAGTGGGATAAGACTTGCTGTGTTGTGGATAATTCATGGGGACTCTTGATCCAAGTCTTGATATGGGTTTAATTATGCACTCTAGTAGTAAACAATGTAATCTTTACCATGGCCTCATGAACATGAAAATATTTGCTCTTTTTAGTTCTTCTAAGTATTGTCAAGTGGATGGTACATAACTACATATACCATTAGGCTGCTGAAGTCAATTCCTTCAAGATTATGACCATAGCCATGTTTTCATTGGGAATGTGTATTAGTGGCAAAAGGAAAGCAGATATTTGCTTGAGCTGATCTTGCTTTTCTTTTTTTAGCTGAATTGTTTCACAGGGCTTGAGCTTATCTTGCTTTTCTATCTATATACAGGAATGAAAGGATTGTTTACTTGCTGGCAGATTGAAGTTTTAGTTTATGCTTCATGATGATATTTCTCTTGCCTTTTGCTATCCATTTTCTACATTTTATTTCAAAGAAGCATCTTTGTGTTTGGTGATTCATCTTTTGCCAAGTCTAAACAATTTCGCATTCAGGTCTCAGCAAGACTCTCAGAGTTGAAGACAACTATAGATACTGGACTGCTGCACCAGGGTAACTTGCTCCAGATTATTGGGGATCAATTTAATCAGTGGAATCTTCTGGTATGTTTAACTAATATGCTCATCCATGTTTTCCATGAGTGTATAACTAAAGTACAATTTTCCTTGTGCCCGATTATAATGTGTATATCTTGGGATGGACCCAGTTTTCCTGTCTTCAAAGAAAATCTGTATATGAATTGACGTTTTTCTTTGCTTGGGATTGATTGTTAATTTTTTATTAAGAATAATCCTGTCCGCTCTTGAAGGTGAGAATGGGAAAATCCGTATATCATACCCTGAACATGCTTAGGCTTGATATGACCAAAAGGTGCCTGGTTGCTGAGGGTTGGAGTCCTGTTTTTCAAGTTCATAATCGAAATAAGATTTATCTTATGTCCATCTATTATAGTTTGTGTCTAGGGATGGATATAGTTTTCCTGTCTACAAAGAAAATCTGAATCTGTGGATTAAAATTTCTTTTCTTGGCATTAATTGTTACTTATTATTAAGAATATTTCCTTCCACTCATGAAGGTGAGAAAGGAGAAATCCATATATCATACCCTGAACATGCTTAGCCTTGATGTGACCAAAAAATGCCTAGTGGCTGAGGGTTGGAGTCCTGTTTTTGCAACAAAGCAGGTATTTATTGTTTCTGTGATCCTATTCTTAACCAGGGCATTTCTTTTGGGTTCAGGATTTTGAATTATTATAATATTGATTTTTGGAACTTGGAACCTTGATTTTTCAGATACAGGACGCCTTGGAGCGGGCAGCATATGACTCTAACTCCCAAGTTGGTACCATTTTCCAAGTTTTGCATTCTAGGGAGTTACCACCTACATATTTCCGAACAAATAAATTCACTTCTTCATTTCAATCCATTGTTGATGCATACGGGTGAGTATCACAATAGTTTCTTGTCCCTTCTTTCTCCGTTCTTTTGTTGTTCCTTTTGTTCAGAGGGAGTTATGCCGGTATTGTTTACATGAGCTGATACATGCTTGGACTATGGAAGATATTGTGCATACAAATTATTGTTACTGGTCATTTTCAAAATATAAGTAGATTAGTCTCCACCTTAATCAATACATTTGTTGTTGCTCCCCCTTCTCAATTACTCAGTTATATGCGGATCTAATTAATTGCCATATTTTCAATTCTTAATAAAACCATATAATGGGACATAAGAGAGAACTTTTAGAACCCCAAAGTCTTCCCTTGTATTATTATTGTGCCTATGACCAATTGCACAGTGGCATTAATAAATTATGTGCTTGTTTACTTTTTGATACATAATTTTTACTCGTGAAAAAGTGTAATATTGTGCAGAACTAATATTTCAGGGTGGCTAAGTATCAGGAGGCAAATCCTGCTGTATATACTATAATTACCTTTCCATTTCTTTTTGCGGTAATGTTTGGTGATTGGGGGCATGGAATATGTTTACTACTGGCAACTTTGTATCTACTAATAAGGGAGAAAAAGTATTCTAGCCAGGTAACACTTTCCCCATATTGCATGATTTTCTTTAAAGAGGAATTTTTATTTTATTATCTTAACTTTCTCCCGGCATGCATCTAATACAACACTTTGCTGATTGGGCGGTTAACCAAAAAAAAAAAAAAAAAACACAGAAGCTTGGAGATATTATGGAAATGACTTTTGGAGGTCGTTATGTTATTCTGATGATGGCTCTCTTCTCAATCTTCACTGGTTTGATCTATAATGAGTTCTTCTCCGTCCCATTTGAACTCTTTGGTCCCTCAGCATATGCATGCCGTGACTTTTCTTGCAGGTACAACAAATCCTCTATTCATATAATCTACAATTGTGCTCTATGATTTTTTGATTCTTAACATTCTTCCTTCTATCCTTTTGGGGTGTAGAGATGCCACTTCTGCAGGTTTGATAAAAGCACGTCCCACATACCCATTTGGAGTGGACCCAGCATGGCATGGTTCAAGAAGTGAATTGCCATTCCTCAATTCATTGAAAATGAAAATGTCAATTCTTCTTGGGGTGGCTCAGATGAACCTTGGAATTATAATAAGCTTTTTCAATGCCAAATTCTTTGGCAATGCCCTGAATGTATGGTAAGTTTGTGATCTGTATTTTTCCTTACTTGATCGCTGTAAAGCTTTACTCAGGTCTCTGGTTGCTCATTCTTATTTGTGTGTGAAGAATCTCATATACTTTGGGAAGCTTTTCCTGATGGAATGGGAAAGAGTTGGGGTTGGCTGAGTAATCATACACATATACAATCAAATCACTGAATCTTTTTCCATCTCTATAAACTACCCCATTACTTCATCTTCCGAAATTGAATATAACTGCTTTTCTAAACTGTTTTACTCTTCAGGTTCCAATTTATTCCCGAGATTATATTTCTCAACAGTTTGTTTGGTTACCTATCCCTCCTTATCGTTGTGAAGTGGTGCACTGGTTCAAAAGCTGATTTGTACCATGTAATGATCTACATGTTTCTGAGTCCTACAGATGATTTGGGAGAAAACCAGCTCTTTCCTGGTCAGAAGACTTTGCAGGTTATTTTTATTTCCTACCCCCTCCTACCTTTTTTTTTTTCTTCTTCTTTTGGATAGGACTAAGACGTTTTGTTGTGGTCTTACCAGCTTGTACTGTTACTTCTGGCCCTTGTCTCTGTGCCCTGGATGTTGATACCAAAACCTTTTCTTTTGAAGAAGCAACACGATGTATGGTTCTCTTGGTGCTTTGCCTATGTTAGGGAACAACTCTCTTGTATTTTGGTTCTAAATAGTTTTTACTGCAGAGGCACCAGGGCGAATCCTATGCACCACTTCAAAGCACAGAGGAGAGCTTGCTAGTGGAGCCAAATCATGATTCCCATGGTCATGAAGAATTTGAGTTCAGTGAAGTCTTTGTCCATCAACTCATACACACCATTGAATTTGTACTTGGAGCAGTGTCTAATACAGCTTCTTACCTTCGTCTTTGGGCCCTTAGGTATGTTCCTGCAAACTATATTTCTATGAAACATTCTGCCCTTGAATTGCAAAATACTAGCCTATAAGCCACACACTGCACACAATAATAAGCCAACTGCTTCTTTATTGCCTATGATTGGCAAGTGAAATTTTATTATGATTATCGTAGTAGTCCTTGAATCCCACACTTCGATATACAGAACTGAACCTCATATGTACTGTAAATGATTAATTCATTAATATCTGGAACTTTTGTCAATTTTTGTAAATGAATAAATAGAGTGATGCGTTTTCTCATGTTTCTTTATTTTCATCCAGCCTTGCGCATTCGGAGTTGTCAACTGTTTTCTATGAAAAGGTTCTTCTTCTTGCATGGGGGTATGTCTACTTGCTCAATTTCTTTGTTACATTTTTTTTATTGCATCTCATGAGTTGGAGGATGCAATTGGTGAGCATTGCACACACAATGTATCAAGTTTCACTGGTTTTTTGTCGCTCGTTGTTCATGTTAACCTCAACGAAAAAAAGAGGGGAGGGGGGATCAAGTGAATAGTTTGACTCTAACTTATGCGAAAGACGCCTGCTAATTGCTGCGTCTGGTGTCACAGGTACAACAATGTGATCATTCTTATAGTGGGTTTCATTGTCTTTGTTTTTGCAACTGTGGGGGTGTTACTTGTGATGGAAACCCTCAGCGCCTTCCTCCATGCTCTGCGTCTTCACTGGGTGGAGTTCCAAAATAAGTTCTACGAGGGAGATGGATACTCATTCCATCCTTACTCGTTTGCGTTGCTAGATGATGAAGATGAATGATCATTTAAAATCATTCAAGAATCTTAGATCGTTGGATAGCTCAGCCTTGGACCTGTAGTGATTCATTTTTTGTTTCGACCGATTCAGTGATTGGTTTCTGCAGCATTGTTTGTGGTGATGGCATCGTGGGGACTTTTTCATCCAGCGTCATTCCGTATCATCTTTGTTTAATTTATGCCATTGAAGGAATAAATGGATTCCCTCTCAGAGGGAATGACTGTGCACGGGCTGGGCAGGAATGGCTAAGTGTAATAATTACTTCCTATTAGTTCATTATATTGATAACTTAATTTGCGCAATATCAAAATAAATTATTTGTATTTTAAGAGTTAGGGTATGTTTCCCAGGCTATCATTAGTAGATTTGTGTTATTCAACTCTTGCATTTGCAAGTAGATGAGTGTAAGTCATGTTATGTAAGGGCTTTGACGAATTCACTTCAGCGTTTTTATCGTTAAGCTCGAACACCCAATAGCTATTGTGGTGCCATTGTCTATTTAGACATGTCTTGAGTGGCTGTTCAGAGATAACGTGACGCGTTATTGTCGGGCACAAAAAGTGATTGAGTTGGGGGCGCCCCCCCAAAAAAAAAAAAAGTTGGCACAGGTTAAAATCCACAGTTGGCTCTAATTTTGAAGAACAATGATATCAAGGAGTCTTTAACTTATTGGATAATGAATCTTTGGGTTATTATAGTTTCATCTTACTTTTAATTAGATCTTTGTAAAAAAAATTTTTAATCAGATCTTTTTTATTCCCACGTATTTTTAATGAGGTCTTTTCATTTTTTTTTCCTTTTTATCATGTCTGTAGTTTCACTTATTTTTTAATCAGGTCTTTTGTAGTTTTAAAATAATTATTTATTAACTTTATTTTCTAAAATTAATTTTATTTTTAAATTAATAATTATATAATTGGACAAAATCATAAATATAATCATTTAGTAATTAATAATTAATCATAATAAACAATTATACTTAGCTATAAATTATTTATAATTATATTCTAATTTTAGAAAATTTTATTTTTATAATTTGAATTTTATAATTATAAAAATTAGCATTGAAAAATAAATAATATATATGTTTAACTAAAAATTTAAAAGAATATTAACATAAGATTATTTTAATAATTTATTATTTACAGACTAAAGAATAAAAACTACAAGGACTTTATTAAAAATGAGGTAAAACAATAAGGACCTGATAAAAAAAAATTATAAAGACTTGATTAAAAACATGTAAAATTATAAGAACCTCATAAAAAAAATTATAGGGACTTGATCAAAAACTAGTTGAAGTTATAAAGACTTGCATATTAATTATCTCTTATTTGGGTGCAATTGAATTTTTTTGAACTAAAACGGAAAATTTAATATCAAGATTAAAATAAATCAAATATGTAATTTTTATTATTGTTTTCAGTGGACTTAAATTTTTATAGCATCCAGCTCGTAAATGACAGGTTCTCGTGAATTACCCTGAAGTGGTGCGGAATGTGCCGCAGTCGGGGCTGTCGAGCATACGATAAAAGATGATGAATGGAAGGTAAACAGAAAGCAAAAGGAAGATATCAGATCAATGTCTCTTAACTCCCAACGTCGAAGAGTGTGGCTGTTTTATGTTAGCTGTAACTAATTAGCAAAAGGGGCGCGCAACTCATCTTATCTAATGAACTAGAGTACCTTGGGCGAACAAAAAGTCACATTATTCCCTTCATCGAACTAAGCTCGGACGATGATTAAGTGGAAAATATGTACGAACGTAATCAAACAAACCGAAGAAAACAAATCAATTCAAGATTCTTGGACAAAGGTTAACACTTAACAGCATGGGTGGCCCAAAAATAAAAGGGATCCACACTTGAGTTCTCCGTTAATTATGACACTGAAATTGTTTCCAGAAATACGCTAGACTGGATAGCGGATGCTTTGTTATACGTACAGTACAGGCATTTAAAGCGTCACATCCTACTGAGAAGTGGTATGAACAGCAGCCACAGTGGAAACCATGGAGTCCACCCCACAAATATTGCGCCCCCGGCAAATCTTGTAGTAACCATTTTCTCCCCAATTCTCTCCCCATGAATTTTTAATGATCCAATATGGCTTCTCCTTCATCCGAATGGGAGCATACCCCGCAGAACCATATCCCACAAGCAACACTCCGTGGTCCAACCTCCTCGAACATATGTATGGGCATGATACCCCACCAATATATGTTTGCATAAATACCGCATTGATGGCCACTGCATATTTACCCATGGAAATCAACGAGTCAGTTCTCATTCATTGTCTGCAACTATTGGATTCTATGTGTAGCCCGCAAAAACGAGGCCATAGTAGTAGTTAATAAGTCTTCGCCCAAAGAAAAATGTAGTTATTTGGTCTTACCAGCAAGGGGCCCATTTTTCACAAGATTAGCAGCAATCTGCTCTTCATCAAGTGAAACGACACTAAAGTTGGCAACCGAAGCTGCAATCTTTGATTTGTCGAATTTGCAGGTCCCACGATCAGTGCCAGTATAAGGATAGTCTTCCTCCCGCATGGCTCCGCCAGCTTTAAGGATGTACTCAAAGGCACTATTCATCAGTCCGCCATTGCAACCAGAGTCACAAGAACGTGGTTCTTCTGGATCACACTGCACATAGGTATGGGTTTAATTTCTCTCTAAGAAATTACACATGCTACAAAATTCTGTAACATGTAATGGACCCATGATTTTTTGACAGCAGCCCTAGCGCTCAACTTTACGTTTGCCAAGTTTCAATAACTTCAAAAGAAAGCATAAAAATTTAACTAGCAACCTTGGTCTCTGTGATGAGACATTGGTAGCTGTGCCATTGTGTCTATGGTTCAGATGTTGGTACCATCATGTTGATGATAAAAGCACGAAAAAGTCAAATAAACTGCATGGAGCAATAAGCTGCAATATGCCAAAGCATCTATGTAATACTGATCTTCAACATCCTCATAGGTCAGCCAACAATTAGCAGGGAATAGATGAACTAATAGAATTCAGACCAGTTGCAATAGCCGAGAATGTTCCAACTTTCAAGTAATAATTTAGATAGAGAAGTATTTATCGAGGAAAATCACATAACAGCATGACTTCAAAGACCACATAACGTTAAAACGGGCATTCATTTTGTCGCCATTATAATTCATTATGAATATCTGGAACGCAATGCTCTATAGTTAATATAAAGAGAGAGTTCTGAAAACATAGCCATATCCTAATTTTACGGGTTGGGTGAAAACAACCAGCAAAAACATGAATGCATCCGGATTCAGAATTTGTTACCTAATATTTCAGAAGCAATAATAGTGACAATCAGCTGCATAAATATAGACTATACTGAATTAAATACAGAGGCATATGTATCACAAACTAGTTTACTACGAATTATTGAGACCGAATGATACTGCAAAATTGCAGATAAAACTCACGAACCAATCGATATTACTTAAAGATTAAATGATCCACGAACAATCACGTGAAGCTAATTAGAAAGAGGAATTACTAAAACCAGAAATGCCCAACCTCATGATCACAGTCCACGAGCTGCTGCTCGCTAAGGCTGACCAGTTCCCCGGTAGAGAGGAAGTGAGCACCTTCCAGGGCTCCAGTTGTGCTAAAACTCCAACACGATCCACATGAACCCTAATTTGCCAAAAAATTCGAATATCATCATTAAAAAAAAATCGATAACAGTAAATACCAGAATGTTGCTTCAATATTATATTGAGCTATTTATAATCTCCGACATGCCGCAGATGAAACGGATTGACAAACCTGGTTTTTAACAGGCGTAACAGCTCCATGATCTCTCCAATCAAAGTCGTTGGGAAGATCGTCGGTTGGCAAGATGGGAGCCTTGCTGGCATCAGCAGGCAACCTGAGGCCTCTGAGACCCAAAACCTTCCGAAACTCGGACGGTGTCATATCCGAGAACTGAGTCACGCCGTGAACAGCCGTTGGGTCCAGATTCTGGTGTCGCCGAGCTCGGCGCAGGTTAGCCTTGAATACAGTGAACCTGTAATCGTGCTCTTCCTTAGACCCGTACGACTTCCCGAACTTACGCTTGAACAGAGAAAAATGATGCTCTGCGCCGAATCGGTGATCGCCGTCGACCACCTGCCGGATCAGCGGGTCGGCGTCACTCTCGACGGCGGAGAAGCTCTCCGTCTCCGACGAGACGGCGGAGACGAAGAGGAATGAGAAGACAATAACGGACTTGAGAGTACGATCCATAATGCCAAACAGAGGAGGAAAAGAATGGGGAATGGACGAATGGTGGCTTCGTGCGTGAGAGTTCGCCGAGACTTAAAAGGCGGAAAAAGCTAACGGTGACGGTTAACGACAGAATCGGCAACACGCCTCCACGGAATCATGACGATATTGCATTGGTTCCTATCTGGACTGTCACCGAGGTGGGGCCCACCTAACGGACGGAGCCTATGGGTTTTATTGTGCACCCTATCGGACGTGATAGTTGCCCAAGTTCAATGGCGTTTGCTTGGAAGAAGGGCATACTATATAACCAACTACAAGAGCCCATGTATGCGGTTGGAGTTGAATGGTAGTTAGTTTAGTTGTTGCTCCTATGAAGAAATTTATTTATTTATTTCATGAGGAAACAATTTTTTCCTATAAAGAGCAACTTAGAGCTATTTATTTAGTCTTAAAAAAAGAGCTACTAGAGTGTATTTATTTTGCATGGATCGCAAATTTTTGGCAAAAACGATACTCTTTCAGTCTTAAATATATAAGACTTAACTTGTATTTATTAGTGGATTTGCTCTTTCTTTTCTTTTTTCTTTCTATAGTGGAGATAGTCGCACGTAATGACAGATCACGGCCATATTATTAAAAGCTTGTGGTAAGAACGGGTTTCGTTCTAGTGCCCGAAAATAATATTCCAAAGCTTTCGTATGTTCTCCGTTACTTGTGTGGATAAGGCCTATGTTATAAAGTATATAACTTCGATCATAGGGATCAAGTAGTGTAAATTACACTGTAAAATAGATCTTATATTCAGGATCAGAGCAGTAGATGGTTTTTAATCTTTTTGTTTTATAAATTTTTAGACGTCAAATTGTATTCCTCCATGACTATAGAACAATATATTTTTCTTAATATTTACAAATTAGTCATCTACCTCTTATATTATAAACTGGGATAGTATTAAAGTTTTTGTTGAATTAATTATTGTTCAACATTCATCTTTTGAATTATTAAAACTCATCCTTCACATTTGCAGTACTCAAATTTTCAACTTTTTTCAGTACTCTCAAAATTATGTTTTCAATACCAACATTAATTAAAAATAATTATAAAAATATGGAAAATAAGTATTGAAAGAAAATATTTAAGATGATTATTAAAAATAATAAAAAAAAACTAGTTATTAAAAATGCTAAAGATAAATACTGAAAATTTTAAAAATAGCATTTACTTAAAACGTGAAAGATAAGTATTGAAAAAAAAATTAACTTAAAAATTTTTTAATTCTAATTCTAACAAAGAAATCATGGGGACTGTCATCCCCACGTAACCATATCTATTTCTATATCCGTTCACAAAGGCTACTCGAGTACGTTGAAACTAGGAACTATTACTACTATTTATTGAATGAAATGAAAATCGTTCTTTCACGCAGAACAAGGTCACACTGCTGTTTATTATAGGAAGTAGATGAAGGGACACTATTCTCTTAATTATCGTATCGATCTCCTCAATGAATCCAACGTCAACTTTCACGCTTTCATTGTTTTTTTATTCATTCATTTCACTTTCTCACTCCGAAAAGACATGCAGCGATTCCATCATTTGTTCTCTAATGCAAGAAAAATGCCAGCCTGAGAGATAATCTTAACACGTCTCTGTTCATATAATCTGTCTTTAACTCTGCATTGTAAATGCGCAGAGGATTCTGAATATCCCCCGATTCATTCAACAACAAATTCGCATCATATTGTGTTCAACATGCAACGCAGAGATTAATATGATGGGGTTCTAGGTCAATCACTAGTGAGACGTTGATTCATCTTGGGAGATTAATTTGCAGTTTGAGAAAATGGGTCTTCAAAGATTCTCTTGTTTTGTGGTTCTGGTTTTTCTTTCGAGTGTAGCTGTGTTTTGTTATGGTAGCAGAACCAGTTCATTCGTCAGAAAGATTGTGAATGCTGTGGATATGCCACTTGATAGCGATGTGTTCGCAGTTCCTCCTGGCTATAATGCTCCTCAACAGGTTCTTGTGAAATCTGTGTAAAGTAGTTTTAGATTCAGTTCTTAATCTTTTGGTCTCATTCCTCGCCATTTTGATGTATGGATTTTCTGGGTTAAGGTTCATATAACACAAGGTGATTATGTGGGGAAGGCAGTGATTGTTTCTTGGGTGACTGAGGATGAACCAGGATTAAGTGTCGTGCGTTACTGGAAAGAGAACAGCAGGGAGAATAAGAGGCTGGCTGAAGGAGAATTTGTTACTTACAGATTTTACAATTACTCCTCTGGATTTATTCATCACTGCACTATGAAAGATTTGGAGGTAGGAATTAATTGATCCATTGCCCCATGTTATGATTGCTATTATTTTCCTGATGCTAATCAAAAGGGGTTTGTTTCAGTGAATGAGTTATTGATTTCTGAGCTTCATGTTGTGCAGTACAGTGCCAAATATTACTATGAGGTTGGAATTGGGAATACCACACGACAATTCTGGTTTAGGACGCCTCCTGAAGTCGGTCCTGATGTGCCATACACATTTGGTCTCATAGGTAAAATCTATTCTTTAAACTAATATTCATGGATTGGTTGCTTTTCATGATGGTTAGTTTCCAATTAAATCAGCATACAATTTTTTACACATAACTAACTTAACTAATTTTCTTAATTTAGGTAAATTAGTTCTCTAGCTGATACATTTAGGACTAGAGGAGTATTGCATGAGATTTTTGTCCATGTTCCGTTGTGTTTGTTATTTGATAATTGGGAATTGTGTTTGCAGGGGACCTTGGTCAGACGTTTGATTCAAACAGGACGCTAACTCACTATGAAATGAACCCTAGAAAAGGGCAAGCTTTGCTCTATGTGGGAGACCTCTCTTATGCAGATAATTATCCAAATCATGATAATGTGAGGTGGGATACCTGGGGAAGGTTTGTAGAAAGAAGTGTTGCTTATCAACCTTGGATATGGACTGCTGGGAACCATGAACTTGATTTTGCTCCAGGAATTGTAACTTTCTCATAGAAAATGATCTAATCTGAGTTTCACTTTACTTCCCACTCTTTAATACAAACAAACCATAACATTTTCCATTTTTCCATGGCCTAACCAGAGAATGATGATTGATCACAGGGAGAAACCGAGCCTTTCAAGCCTTATACTCATCGATATCGCGTTCCTTACAGAGCATCACAGAGTACTCAACCCTTCTGGTATTCTATTAAGAGAGCTTCGGCACATATCATTGTCTTGGCTTCATACTCAGCATATGGTAGTGCCAGATTCTTCTTCTGTGAGACACAAATAAAAGCATGTGGAGAGCATCTTAACTAATTTTTAGTGCAGTACAGTAAATATTTTCATTTTCTTTTCAGGAACATATACTCCCCAGTATCAATGGCTTGAGGAGGAGCTAGCAAAAGTTAACAGGACAGAGACACCCTGGTTGATTGTTCTTGTGCACGCGCCGTGGTATAATAGCTATAGTTATCACTTCATGGAAGGGGAAACCATGAGAGTAACGTTTGAGCCATGGTTTGTGAAGTACAAGGTTGATGTTGTGTTTTCTGGTCATGTTCATGCCTATGAACGATCTGTAAGTTCCAGCACTCTTTTACATGTTCCTCTTTTCTTTACCAAGTTTCAACTGAGGTGCATGATCCATATAGCATCATCAATTGGCTTTTCCAATATATATCGGTTTGGCATTCGCAAGATTCATCTTTGTAATTTATGATGTTATGGTTCTCTCAATCATGTTGAATTTCCACCAGCATTTTTTTTTTTGTATTTACTTGCAGAATTAACTTAATTGTTTCATGTCCCAGGAACGTGTATCTAATATTGCATACAATATTGTGAATGGTCGATGTACTCCTGTGAAAGATCTATCAGCTCCTGTGTATATAACCATTGGTGATGGGGGGAATATTGAAGGCCTAGCAAACAAGTAAGCTCTTATACATAAATTAGAAAGAGTTTAGACGGCCATTTGATGCACTATTATCACAAATTTCATTTCACAATATGTTTGATATCATGATTATTTATAGAAAGGACACTATTCTCTTTTATCCTTATTATAAGAACTAGTCAAGGGATTAAACTTAAATTTGGTCCTAAATATAATACTACAATCTATTTTGTTTCTTATATTTAGTATTTTTTTTCCAAATTAATTTACTTAACTCGTAAACTAATATATAACATAATGTTACACAAGTATTTTAGGGAGATTAGGTCTATTAACTAATTTACTTAATTTCTTTAATCTGATCAAATTAGTTAAGTAACTTTTATATTAAGAATTAAAGAGAGTATTTTATAAGAAACACACACAAATTGTTGAATGTTGAGTGATGATATCTTAAACATCAGAATGAAAGGAACTGAACATGTGGTTGTTGTAGAAATGGTTTGTTTTAGGGTGAAATGAGTGTGATTTGCAAAATGCAGCATGACAGAACCACAACCAGAATACTCGGCACACCGGGAAGCGAGTTATGGACATGGCATTTTTGAGATAGAGAACAGAACACATGCTTACTTCAGTTGGCACAGAAATGAAGATGGATTTGCAGTAGAGGCTGATTCAATGTGGTTTTTGAACAGATTATGGCACCCTCTTGATGACTCCACAACTCACTTCTCAGCTTAATACATAGATTTCCTTTGGCCAAAAATAAAATACATGGATTTCCTGTTATCTTGAAATTATTATATCATTCTACCATGGATCTTTACCTCAAATGTAAATGGCTTGCTTTCACCATCTCATCTCCACATTCTTCAATTGGAATAATTTTATCACTTATCTCAGTTCTTCTATGGTTTAGGATTTTTAGTACATAGATACTGTGATTTTTTAAGATTATCACGTTTTTATGATTTGTTAATCCGCATGTTTACTATCAGATTGTTAAAATACATGAATTTGCTTCGCGAATTTAAACTTACTGGTAATTATTTACAAATGAGGTGAGAATGAATATTTGGTTTGAATAAAAAAAAATAAAACAATAAATACTTTCATTGAAAATATAAATGCAATTCTTATATGTATTTGTTTTTAATTGAAAAATGATAAAGTTTGTTTTCCTTTCACATGTTCAATACTATATAACTTCATAATGCCTCTTTTATGGCATCACCCACGCTTCGTTCTTGACTTTTTTTTTTTTTTTTAGGCCTGACTGTTTTGAAAAATTACAGGGCTGTATAACGTAAGAGAATTTATAATTAAAAAAAATCAAATTGTTCAGATATAGGAGATGTTCGGTTTTTTAACCAAACTATCATTTTAAAAATGATTTTATAGTTGTGAGAGGAGTTGAAAATATTTTTACAAAACATTTTTAAGGAAAAACCAAACACCCCCATAATCACGTTACCTGAACGTTAGATCTTACGCAGTGGCTTTTATTGAATTCCATTTCAATGTACGAAGTTCCCTTCTTAGCTGTGATATAGATTGGAATACAAACCTTTTGAAAATACATCTTCAGCATTCAGTCTTTAGCCTATTCCGACTACTTGGTTGACTGAATAAAGCTCTGATATTCCAGGATTACAAACTTGGGGCAGTCTTACATAAGATTATTAAGGACTCTGAAGGTCCATAGCGTTTAATGATCATCCTGGGGACTCAAGGAAAATATGATTTTGTTCTTCAGTATTTTCTATATAAAAAAGCTGTCTACTTAGTCTCATATATAACTAAATCAAGATACTTTACAAAGTCCAGAAGCAAGGACAGAGACATAGAGAGTCTACTAACATAATTACACACAAGCAAACATCCTCGACTTCCAAAGGAAACAGGATGATCACTCAAACCAAACGGACTTAACAGACATTTCCATATCAGTCTTTTACGACACGAACAGAAAGACACCTGTGGATTGCCTCCGTGTTTGTTTTGTACCGTTACCCAGGATTAGAAAAGCGTGGTATCCAGCAACAACCTCGTACATCTACTTCATTTTAAGCTTGTATAGTATCATTATCACCTTCGATGGCGTTTTATATTCACCTGCATTATAAGGCAACGCATGAATGCTACTATGCTAATAACATAACAATGCTTTCTGGTGTGAACTAAACATTTGAACATTTGCAAATAACTTCCCTTTTTCTATAAATTCAGCTAATAACACACAGATGAAACTGTTGGATTGTGCTATCCATGGCTGAATGGAATTTTTATATTATATATTGTGTTTACATTTTTTAGGAGGTCCAAAACTGACTATGAACATGGCTAAAAAATGAGGCATTGAAGTAACCGTCTCTAAAGCATGGCAAACCAATTCTAAAGGAACTTAGAGATAAGTAGAAATATAGACAATCAAGAATACCTTGGTATCTGAGTGTCTTCAAGTATGAGAATTTTGTGCATTCTGTTGGCCTTCGCCAGAACAGTTTTCACAAAAGAAGTGGTCAAGTCCTTTGGCTTCCTCCACGGTCATATCTATACAGGCAGGATGAAACCTGAATCAAGAATATTAGGTTGAAAAGGACTGCATTCTTTCGAACTCAGATATCCTCTTCACATTTGACCACGTAACAAAATTCTAATTTCAACTTTCAAAATCTCTTCGGAAAATGTGTTGTGACTGCAACTATGCTATTTATCCGGACATGATAAACATTTTAGGACCAATCATCGCAATTAGCTTTCTTACAAACCTTGAAAATTGTCAATGCCTCAATAAAATGATTCATATATTTCAACTCCCACAAATTAAGCCTTCAGCTAGCTTTCAAGCATGAGTATTTTCCAAATAAGGTTGACAACAATGATTGGGACAAGAAAAGCATTAAGATTTTTTTTGTGGTAATTCTAGAGCACTAAGGATTTAAATTTCAGTTATTTTTACATAGTCTGAATAAGTGATCAAGATTTTAATAATCTGGATTAGCCAAGAAAGTAGAGTTCATCACCTTTCGCCATCTAAGGCTATTCCTCTATACTCTTATACAAGAAAACTGAGTTGCAACTGGGGTTAACAAGAAAACAGACTCCCTTCAAAAAATAACCAAGATACACCACCCATTTTCATTATAGTATTCAATTTATACTTGTTTAAAAATCACATCTCATAATTATTCACAGGGTCAAGATTTTGGAACTAGACTTGCAACTGTGAATGCAAAGTAATTGAAGCATAAAAATATATGGATTGCTCAGTGCTGAAGTCATACGTACATACGGACAGACAGACAGACACAGTTTTTGGAACTAGGGTCTTACACAAAGAATACAGATGCCTGTATGGTTCAAACTGACTTAAAATACCTTGTTTCCTCAAATGAAACCAGAAGAAAAGAGGTAAAACATGAACTACAATCTGAAAATTAAGAATAAAATGCATCAGGAAGATGGCATGTATTTTTAGAACTAAACATAAACATTCAAAAATAAAACAGGTAATAGATCTTAGACAAATCAATATAGCAGAAGCATAATCAATCAGGAGTAATATCACCTTATATGTCCATCTTACCAATCACTGCAACTCTCACACTGGACCATTAGGTCATCAGGGTTGTAGGGCATCTCACATTTGCAGTATCTACAACAAAAACATTAAACAATTAACACAAACCAAAATTCCAATAAGATCCCACCGCTACTTTCATGAAGATAAAAGTTGTCACGTTTCCATTCTCCAAGCAAAAAATCAAATAAAAAAACCACATGACTACACTATTTCATCAAAATTAACCTTAACGATTCCAACAAGCACATGACTGCATGGATAATTAGCGTCACGACTGACGAGCAAGATTACATAGCTACCAGCGATGTAAAATCTTAAAGCACCATCGAACAGAGCTTAGTTTGAATTTATTGTCAGATGCCAAAATGAGGTTATGAGCATCAAGAGCACATGTGTAAACAAACAATCAAGCATAGCGGAAAGGCGGAAACAGCAGCATAACCCGATAATAAGCACACAAAACAAGAATGAATCAGCATACACAGCTACTCTGTCAGGATTGAAAGCACCGGTGGCGGAATTGTATTCGAAGCGACAGAAGAAATCCTCGTTTCCGACAGCGTCAAGTTTCGTGTAGCTCTTGAAACTGTGAACCGTACACTTGCCTTCGATTGTATCGGCACTCTGAACATCAAAATGATCAGAAAGGAAAACCTCCTTAGAACCGTGAAACTGCCGCCGGCCGCCGATTGACTCCTCCGGCCGGTAATACCACCGGACGTGGACCTTCACGTTGGCGCCACGCGAGTCAGCTTCGATCCGCTCAATCCTAGCCACATAGGACGGATTTGACGGGTCGGACGGCCGCATGAGCACGCAGTCGCCGGCTGAGAACAGTGGAAGCAGCGCATATCAGGAGAGAAAGACGGCGAGAAACAGGCAGAAAGAGAGGGAAAAAGAAGCCTTCAAGTTTTCCCGGGAAAATCGGAAGATGAAAATAAGTAAAGTATCCACTTAGTAATTAGTTATTACCCGTAATGGCTTTGTTTATGGGTTTGACTGTGTAAGAATCAAGGGTTCTTCTTTGAGCTTTTGGCCTGGCCATGGGAGAGCAAGCAGAGAGCAGAGATCGACGTCGCAGAACAGCAGAACACAGAAAATACGAAACAAACAATAATTTTAATTTGGTAATTATACGGTTTGGGTGAATCGCGGAACACAGCTTGGAAAGAAGTCGAGGTAGTGATCACCGTTGGTTTGGTGGGCACGCAGAAAATGGAGAAGAATCAGCGATGAGAGTGCACAGAAACGCAGGGCAGAACTGTAATTAAGGGTGTGTTTGGCAAGCACCCCAAACCATGGTTTTGGGACCCAAACCATGGTTTGGAAAAAATGTTAGCCAAACACCCTTAAAAAAATCAAAACCATGGTTTTGAGAAAAGTAAAATTTTTTTACTTTTGGAGGAAAAGGGGGAGAGTGTGAGAGCCTATAGGATGTGTATCTTGTTGTTTTTTTTATAAACATATTTTTTATAAACATATTTAATCTTATATCTTATAAATACATATAAATATTAATTATTTATTAATTATATTATCTTATATATTATTAATATATGTTAATAAAAAATATATTATTAACAATTTTATTCCTTCAAATTAAAATATATCATAAAATATATTTTTTCTATAATTATCATATTAATTTATGCCAATTTGTATATATAAAAAGTACTTCTAATAACAACTATCCAAATACTCACACTTCTCAAAATTACTTTTTCACAAAATCTATTCTTTCCAAAATCTATTTTTTTCAGAATCTATTCTCCAGAAGCTATTCTCCAAACCATGGTTTGGTTTCATCCAAACACACCCTAAGTGAAGATCTATTCATTTTGAGTTAACTAACTCCATGCATGAGTGAGTGGTAAATTAACTTAGTGAGGGAGAAGCCTCCCGAAGATAACGTTTCCACGTCATGAGAAATCAAATATAGTACTCCTCCGGTCCTTATTATAAGACCCAATTTGACTTTTTATTTGGTCCTAATTATAAGACCCAATCCATTTTGTCTCTTATATTTATGCATTTTTTTTCTAAGATAATCCTTCTAATAATGATAGTTTTAACCAATATACTTAATTAGTAAGGATATTTTAGGAATGACAACACTTATTTATTATAAATAACCAACTTAACTTACTTCCTTAATCTCCTCAAATAAGTCAATTGGATCTTATAATTAGGACCGGAGGAGTAATATAATATTTTATCAAATTGCTACAACAATGTTTTTTTCCCCCATATATGAGGCACAGCTCGTTTAAAATATGATTAGTGAGAATGTAATATAATTTTTAATATTGGGTGGTTTGTAAAATATAATGAGAGCTGCAGGAAAAGTACAAAAATTTGATGATTCAGGCAAGTGGGTGAGACTTGAGAGAGAAGCAGAGGGATTGGCCTTTCCTTTCTTTTTCTTTTTCTTTTTTCTTTTTTCTTTTGTTTTTTTGGTTTGGGACTGAAGAGGGATTGGCTTTCAAAAACTACAAAATTGACGCGATTTTGATTTTTATGGCCATTTTTTCCGGCTTTGATGACCCTATGTGATTTGACGTTATTCTTGCGAAGACTTTTTAGTTTTTACCCCACCTTCCAGTCTTGCTTCACGGTCTCACCGGCCATTTTTTCCGGCTTCCAAACGTGCCCAAACGCTCCACTGGGCTTTTTTCAGACCGCATGTTTCATCCTGTTTGGATCCATGTCTACACAATCTAGCTTCTTCAACTCAAATGCGGGGCTTTTTTTGGAGCAGCAATGGGCATTGAGAAACCATTACATATATTTATTAGGATGTTAAAATTTTTACCAACCTGACCTGCATGTTTTTTCCTCTCAGCTCACTTTTAATACTTCATTTAAAATAATCACATTATATATATAATTTCTTTCTAATAATAAATTAAATTTCTTTATTTTTAATAATTTTATCTTCCTTATTTCTTAAAAAATAGTCAAATTATATATATCTAATATTAGATATATACTATTTAATAAAATTTATGTCTTTTTAAGTCATTTTACATGCAAATTTACTTTTACATTTATTATCCAAGCAAGTTTCAACTTCTTAAACTGACTTTTCTGAAAACCCAATTCAAATATAAATTACATTACTCTATCTGACTTTTACTCAATCTGCAGATTGAAAAAAAAAAGTTACTTCTGTCACTGCTATCCAAATACACCCATAATCTGGATTTTCTGGAATCATTTTCGGTGAAATAACTAATAAGAAAGGAATGTGAAGATATATCAACATTACTAGTTTCGATTCTTAACGCAAAATCTAGTGTTTAGTTTAATTTGAAGTGCAAACTAAATCTTTTACTACTTCCGTTTTTTTTTTTGGCATATACTGTTTTTATTTTTTAATATAAAAGCTAGTTTGATATTTAATTTGATTCTAAATATAAAATTTAAATTTATTTTGTCTTTATTATTTATTTATTTTGTCCCCAAATAATCTCTATGATAATTGTATATATTAAGAAGTTACTATTAATAGTAATTCAAATATATATAATTAATAAGAATATTTTAAAAAACAAAATATATATTTATTATAATTAATTAATTTTTTTTAATTTTTTCAAATTGATCAATTAAGTTTTATATTAAAAACTGGAAGTAATATTAAGTATGGTATCCACTCCGCAGCGATCTCCTTGTGCGTGTTTGTAGCAAGCAACCAATAAAGATAAATAACATTATATCCGCGATGTTTAATATAAGACATAGCTGCTGGCTAAAAAAAAAAGATATAGCTTATATTTCTTTCCATATTTAATATAAGACTAATTTAATTAATTTAATTAAATTTAAAAAGTTAGATAAGTTCGTTAATTATAAGAAATATGACATATTTTTTTTAAAACACCACAATCATCTTTCTTAATGTCTTTCCTCCCTCATTTACTTGATTATGGTTGAGGAAGTATCTATAAGAGTAATTTAGAAAAAAATTAATAAATATGATAAATAGGTCTTATATTTAAGTTTAAAATTAACTTAATAATTAAATCATATATTAAGGACTGAAAGAGTGATACAGGAGGTAGCATATTAGAAATTCATGAGAAATAGGAAACATAGAGAGATTAAGGACTTGTTTGGTTTCTTATTTTGGAAACAATTTTTTGTTTTTAAAAGCAGAAAAGCAAAAAAACTTGTTTGGCAGTTTTGTTTTTAGTTGATTGTTTTAAAAAACAAAAAATGTTTTTAAAAACTGAAAAACCAAAACAATTTTTACTTTTTTTTGTTTTTGTTTTGGTATTTTGTATTTTTTTTATTTTAAAAAATTAGAAAAATCTTCTTCTCTTTCCCTCTACTACCCATTACTTATCATTATCAGTGATAGCTACTACTTGTCAAAGTGTAATTTTTTTATATATTTTTTAAATGTGATTTTTTAAAAATTATTTTCCAAACAAATTTTTTGGTTTTTTGTTTCCAAAACCTGTTCTCAAAAATAATCTTATAAAATTATTTTGAGAATAATAAAGCAAAGAAAAAAAAACAAACATGCCCCGATTATCGCAAAAGAATGCGTTACCTTCTTTCACTCGTAGGAAAAAACGGAATGCGTTGGCTTTTCAACAAAGAAAAGTTAGTCAAACCAGAAAAAAGCAGGGAAAAAGAAAAGTGATTCAGAAGTTGACTGTATGTGGGTGATGTACTGTTTCGAAGACAAGGAGAAATTAAAAAATATAGCGTTATATTGAAATGGTTTGGGCTTGATGCGCCAACTGGTGGTTAAGATTTAGCTTCTTAACCAAACACATCATTACCCTCCGTCACGAAGGAGCAAATGAAGATTGAAGCAGATGAAATAGTGATTTATCATCACAGCTCAAGCATAATGTTGCAGATCAGTTTGAGAACCAAAGTCCCTACTCAGGCTAGCGATTAAAAGCCATGAATAACACTAAATTAAGGACTTCTTTGTAATAACTCATGAGTAGTTTTTTTATTTGTATTTACAGGATATAAAATAAGTATATAAGGAAAGTTTTATCTTTATAAAATTGGGCAAAGAGTTAAACAAACTTTATAACATTATAAAGAACTTTAAAACATTATAGCTGTCCCAGGATTAGATGAATTATCCCAAAAGAATCGTTTAACCATAACAAGAGTATGAAAAATCGAGTGTGAACTTACGTAAAAATACTTATATAAACACTTAAAATAAACATAAATAAAGGAGTGCTTGGATAAAAACCAAACTATAATTTCAGAAGTAATTTTACGGCCTACAAAATAAATATATAGAGGAGTTTATTTCGATTTGTAAAAAATTTTAGGATATCCAAACACGCCCCAAGCCCTAAGTGAAAAAAACATGTTTTAATTTTCTTTCCGGACTCGTACAGTAAGAGAAACAAATAAGTGCACCTTTCACTACTTTTAAAAGCTAAAGCTGAAATTAAACTATTAATGATTTGTACATCTAGGTGCCTATATCTCAACCGACCACTAGGTGTGCCTCCCGGTGGCCTTCTCTTCATCTTTAATTTGGGTTCTGTTTGGATGCTTCAAAATCGTGGTTTCAGAAGCACTTTTCCGTAAAACGAGATAACCTCCTCTATATTTACTTCGTAATCCGCAAAAGCACTTCTGAAACCATGGTTTGGTTTTTATCCAAACACTCCCTTGGCCGTTTTCCAAACGAAGGCTTCTAGGGTTTTCATATCCACTCGCCTTGCACGTGCTGATTTGGTTTTCTTCTCATTAAAGCGGCAACAATTCAACTTCAATTTGGATGCTTATCCTATGCGGTTTGCCTTTTCTTTTCAGTGAATTCCGAGGTTTTAATTTTCTTCGCAGTACACTTTTTTGTTTTTTTCCCCCCCTTCCTTTTCTGCAGTCTGCTGTAGCTTTTGACATTGGCAGAACAGCTTTACGTGCCCCCACGAGCCTCGTCCATGCGTTTATCTGAATTATAATTGTTTACCTTAGTTTCTAAGTAGTTCTTCTGCACAATGCCAAGTGATCCTGAAATTGAAGATCTAAAGTGGGGAAAGGCTTCAATTTTAACAGAGCCATCAAATGGCCTTTCACAAAAGTTGTAATGGCTTTGTAACTACTGCGGAGGAATCTGATCAATTGAAATTGCTTGTGTTTTATGTTTTGGGTCATGCAATTCTTATAAAGAACATCTTTGATGCATACGCGGCTTCTGTTACTTGTCAAGTTTAATTTGCTAATCAAGTTCTTCAATTTTAGAATTACAGTTTGTAATCAAACAATACTTACATAAGTTTATCAATTATGTCAAACTTTTCAATTATACATTATCATGTATCCGATCCTTGAAATATTAATACTTAATTATATATTCACATGGTTGGCAAAATAAATAAATAAATTTATATGAAACAATAAAGAATACATAACCATGTGTAATTAGAAAATTTGACATAATAAATATAAAAAAATTGATTTAAGGTTTTTCCTTTATAATGAATACTCCCTCTTGTCCATAATATAAAACATTGGTTAGAAGAAAATTGTAGTCCAAAATAGAAGACGTTATAAGTAGAGTTTGTAATATGGGTTGAACCTGCAAGTTCAACTAACCAATCCACCAAAAACAACAAGTTAGGGTTGACTAAAAGTCAATTCGCCAATAAACGAAACTTTTTAACCCACATCGCATAACCCACAACTTGTAGCTGGCTAGCTCGCAATTTTTTTTGCATTTTAAAGTTTTATTAATTATTATAATTATATTTAATATCATATATAAAAAAAGTAAAAAAAACCAATATCATTTATTTAGTGTTTTCAATCAAGTATTTGAAGGAAAAATAAAAATTTCATTACATTTTCTTTATATTGTATAAGAAAAATATTTTAAAAATAAAATTTTTTTAAAAAGAAAAGAAAATAATAGTTAGCTGGTCAGCAGACTAATTTGTCAATCCAAGGTCTGCCAACCCACCATGGCGGGTTAGCTAATCCGTCATTACACGAGCCTCTTCAACCTGTATCACTTAACTCTAACCTGCAATAAGTCAATTCACAGATTGGCTCGTATTACCACCCCTAATTATGAGGATAATTAATGTGATTTTTTCATTTTCATCCCTATTAGCCATAGGAGACAGATAAGAGATAATAAAAGTGTAACATTAGAAGCAATTTCATTTTTTTTAGAGGTAAAATAGAAAATTCTATCATTTTAGAATAAACTTAATGACTAAACTTCTATTTATTAGTATGTAAGAAAAGTTAATAAACTTCATATATTACGCGCCGGAGGAAGAGTTACAATATATTTTTGTTGTTTTTTTTCCAAAATAATTTTGTTTTGTTTGAATTTCAGTTATCTATGGGGAAAAAAAAATCAATCAGCTTTTCATATCCCGAATTCCTAGATTATCCATTAATTTAGTTGATTTTGATTGCTTAGGGAGAGTATTCTCTTTTTCTTTTCTCTCTCCACATATATTCTACAATTTAAATCCTGATGTTTGACAAAATTTAATAATAAATTCAAAAAAATTCTCATGTTTTATGAGATAAATATTTCTCATATATTTATTTTTTTTGTGAAGCGTAAAATCACTTAAGTTACTAATGAAAAAAATTTTTCTTTACATTTTTTGTTTTAAATTTTTTTTTTTTTTGGGTGATCTCTCTTGTTTTATTTTCCATTCAACGGGCGGAAGTTTCCCCAAAACAAAACACATTGGTCAAACCATTTGAACGTAACGGAAGTTACGTGTCACGATATTACTCGTGCAGTTACTTCAAGTCGTGCCCCCTTCCCTACGCCCAAATCGTCACGCCCTGAATAATCCATGGGAATTAAAGTTCTTTTTTCCACGAATTTCAAGATTTTCTTTTTAATTTTTTCGCAGTGGCCGACGAAGTTCAAGTTGTTGAACCCCGACTCAAATCCCTATTCTCAAGTCCATTGAGTCCAAAAGCCTCCGAGGACCGTCGTGTCGTCTGAATCGCAATACTCATAGCTGCTCACTGAGCTGAACTACCCGTCCACTCTCTCCATCGCTGCCTCCCAGAGTGCGAGAGTGACAAAGACTCTTCCTTTTCTTCCTTTTATTTTTTATTATTATTTTTTTTTTGGTGGTATTGTCCAGGTTCTCTGTATAGCCCTTCTTTTTCTTCGCCCTTCAGATTCTCTAGTTGCACATATCCCTGGCTCGATTCTTCTTAGGCCCTTGTTCCGAGTGAAACCCCTTCTCTCTCTCTCTCTCTCTCTCTAACTCCCTTTTTTCCCCTTTATGATTTTCGAGATTTCTGTGTCTTCCTCACTGTTCATCTCCAATGGATTCGCACTTTCTGGGGTAAAGGTAATAAAAATTTCGCGGTGCTCTCCCATTTTGTGTATTTTCTGGAATTTAATCTCACGTAGATTTTGGTTGTTTTTTCAGGGAGCAAAAGTGCTTATGGTTGGAGCTGGTGGAATTGGTTGCGAGCTGCTGAAAACTCTCGCTCTGTCGGGTTTTCAGGACATACATATTGTGAGTTCATATTTATGATTTTGAAGTTAGAAGTCTCTGCTTCCTTTTATCTTAATCCCTTTTTTTCAGAAGGGTTTATGGTATATTCTTGATTAGTGCTCTCGCTAGGGTTTTCGTGCACAGGGGTTTACTCAATTTTGCGGAACTGAGTTTTATGTACGGTGGCCCGATGGATTTTCTTTTTTTAAAGAAAATTGTGGCGTCTATAACTCACTAGGAGAAGTAAATTGTGCGTGAGTAATGGTTCTCTTAGCTTTCGTTCAATTTTAATATTAAGTTTGATTATTTTTTTCTACCGTTGCCTGGTTTATGTTAGGAAGGTATTTATGGGAGTGACAAATGAGGAATAGGTGTATGCTGTCATAACGTGTAGTGAAAAAGAGGATGGACTGTTGATTGTTCTTGAAGTCACTGTAATATGCTTGCGCTAAATGAGCTCCCGTGTGGTGTAGTTGGATTAAGTGATTGTGCATCATGATAGCCACTAAGAGGTACTGGAGTATTGTATATCAGACCCTCCTGTGCGTGTGTTCCGATGGATGCCCTTGGGGAGGGAGTGGGGACTTTTCAGTAGCAATGCACCATTTAAATGCATCTTCTATATTATTTCTATGTTTTTAGACTATACATGTGCTTTCACACTTCCATTCACCTGTTTTATTTCCAATACACAGATTGACATGGACACTATAGAAGTCAGTAACCTGAACAGACAATTTTTATTCCGACGATCCCATGTTGGCCAATCCAAGTCGAAAGTAAGTTTCTGTTGCTATTATTGTAGAGTGGTCTGGGTTTATTTGTACAGGCACCTAATAACGTCCTCACTCAGGTTGCTAGGGACGCTGTCTTAAAATTTAGGCCTCACATAAGCATTAAATCATACCATGCTAATGTCAAAGATCCTGAGTTCAATGTGGAGTTCTTTAAGCAATTTAATGTCGTTCTAAATGGACTTGACAATCTAGATGCGCGAAGGCATGTGAATCGCTTATGCCTGGCAGCTAATGTTCCACTGGTTGAGAGTGGAACGACTGGGTTCCTTGGACAGGTAATTTTTTTTAACATACGTATGGGCTCCCTCACAAGTCATATTCATTTCCATTGATAGTTGAAGCTGTAGTCCTATTCAATACTTTTTGTTTGTTAATATTGATGATTTTTTGCCCCATTTGTGCTCATTTAGGGTGCCTAGTCCCAAGCTCTGAGTTTTTTTTTTTTTTTGGGGTGTTTTTTAACCTACTTTAAAGATATGCTTTTGGAACCCGTTCGGTTATTAACTTTAAAAATTTGCTGGATCCACTTGATGTAATATCCAATTTTATGGTCAGCAATTGCGATAGTCTTTTATCCACAATTTTTGTGATGTTATGTTAATGGAGTGCAGGTCACTGTACATGTCAAGGGAAGAACAGAGTGCTATGAGTGTCAACCTAAACCAGCTCCCAAGACATTTCCTGTTTGTACTATCACAAGCACTCCCTCAAAGGTGTGAGTTTATATTTGTTGTTTTTGTTAGCTTTTACCTTGTGACCCATATATATATATATATATATATTGATTTCATCTGCTTCTTTAGGTAATGGTAATCATCATCTTTTGTTGGGATAGTAATAGTGTGAATCTGGGGAAAAAATAGGCTTATAAAATTGATGCTAAAGGAGCTTGGGCTATCTTGACTCTTGATATTTTTCCTTTTAGGTTGGGTTACTGCTTTAATTTTTTTAAATGTATTTTTTATAAGTATTGTTGGATGACATAATTATTAGGTAGGCGCAGTTTTGAATTTTCACAGTATTGATGAATTTTGGCAGTTTTTATATTAATAAATGCATGAATTTGTTACTTACAATCTATTTTATTATTTACTCGTTGGTATCTAAGCATCTGCCTTTTTTGCTTCCCCCCAGTTCGTTCACTGTATTGTTTGGGCCAAAGACCTGCTTTTTGCTAAGTTGTTTGGAGACAAGAATCAGGAAAATGATTTAAACATACGTTCTAGTGATGGTGCCAGCTCATCAGAAAACGTGGTTGATGTATTTGAACGTAGGGAAGGTGAGGGCATTGATGAGTATGGAAGGAGAATATTTGATCATGTATTTGGTTACAACATTGAGTTAGCTTTGTCTAATGAAGAGACATGGAAAAATCGCAATAAGCCAAAGCCTATTTATAGTAAGGATATTCTGTCTGATGAAATGGCTCAGCAGAATGGAAACGTGGACAGAGATTCTGCGACTGATGATGGGTCTTCAGTGTCTGCCATGGTATCTTTGGGTTTGAAGAATCCTCAGGATATTTGGAGTCTTTCTGAGAATTCTAGAATATTTTTTGAAACATTGAGGCTATTTTTCATGAAGAGGGGAAAGGTTTGTTTTGCACTTTCACGTGTTTGATGTAGTGATCACTGATCACTTCATATTTTATATATTGCCGAAGTGGCACTTAACTTTTTTCTCCCTTTTCTGGTGTATTTTCTTTCTGTGATTTTGAGCAGGAGATTGGCAACCTGAGCTTTGATAAAGATGATCAGCTTGCAGTTGAATTTGTTACTGCAGCTGCTAACATACGCGCTGCTTCATTTGGCATCCCACTACATAGCCTTTTTGAAGCTAAAGGTATTGCTGGTAACATTGTGCATGCCGTTGCGACAACCAATGCAATTATTGCTGGTCTAATTGTCATTGAAGCAGTTAAGGTGCTGAAAAATGACATAAAAAGTTATAGGTATGGTGATATTTCTCTCCCTTCTGTTTTGCGCTTTGCTTTCCTAGTTTCCTTGGTGATCTTTGGTATGTTCCCAGAAAAACATGGAAAAGTGGTTTTGTTAATATGCCGTATGTTTAGGTTGGGCATTGAGAAGGAGTTGTGACAATGAACCCTTGACACAGAGTCCTGCAATTGTTCTGTTGAAGAAAATAATCTATAGTGTCATCATTATTACCTTGCTAAGTAAAATAATTTGTCAATTTTACTTGTATTTTGGACCTGGCAGGATTACTATTCTTGTCTAGTTTAATGCAGTGCATATGGTGTAGATAAAAACATGTTACTTGATTAGCTATTTAACAAGCATGTGAACGTTTGGTCTGTGTTTTATTTGTCCTCGTGTATGTAATCTTTATCCCCATTTAATTGACTAATCTGCAACTTTGAACGTCATCTTTATACTGATTTTTTAATCTAATTTAATAATTTTGTAGAATGACGTATTGCCTAGAACACCCATCAAGAAAGATGCTGCTTATGCCAGTGGAACCATTTGAACCTAACAAGTCTTGTTATGTTTGTTCTGAGGTATGTGAAATATGCCCTTCTCTCATGATATGCCTTAAATGATTACAAATTGCAAATAGACTGCTCATGCCCTGTATGTGATATTGACAGACACCTCTACTGCTTGAGATAAACACACATCGTTCAAAGTTGAAGGACTTTGTGGAAAAGATTGTCAAGGCAAAGCTTGGGATGAACTTGCCGATTATTATGCAAGGTTCAAACCTCCTTTTTGAGACTGGTGATGATCTTGATGAAGACATGATCGCAAATTATGAAGCCAATCTTGAAAAGGTATCTTTCTAGCAAATTGTTTTCAAATTTGTTTGTTACGTTGTATTTAGCAATTTTCTTCCCCTTTGCAGGTGCTAGCTGAGCTTCCTTCTCCTGTAACAAGTGGTACGATGCTTTCGGTGGAGGATCTTCAACAGGAATTGTCTTGCAATATCAACATCAAGCATAGGTACTTCCTCATTTCTCTTTATGTTTGCACTTTCAACTCTATGTAATGCTAAAGTAGCTTTCTAACTTGATTAACTTTGTAGTGAGGAATTTCTATTTTCCCCTTTTCCTCTTCCACTTCCTTTACTTGTTGGGTTTATTAGTTGGGTTACTTTGTTTTCTTCACAGGGAAGAGTTCGACGAAGAGAAAGAGCCTGACGGAATGCTTCTTTCAGGATGGACTCAACCTGTGTCAGTACCAGAAAAGGCAAAGGAAGACAAGTTAATCTACCATGGCTCAAGAATGTTGGATATAACAGTAGAAGCCACAGAAGCTGGAAAGGATGAGACTGGTGTAGCAGTTGTGGCGAAGAAACAAAGAATCTCTGAAACGTCGGAGGTTGGTGCAAATGCTGGTGATGAAACCAATCACAAGAACTATCAAGTAATTGATGATGAAGACGATCTTGTCATGCTTGATGGGAATTCTGACAGCAACAAAAGAAAAAGATTGCAGTAGGCACGTGTGAAGTAAAATGTGGATGATTTTTGCCATCCTAATTTTGTATCTGTAGGGAGATTTGGTGATTTTTCTTTTGGCCATTGTTATTAACAGGTCTGGAAGCCGCCATTATTTAGTCTTGAGATAGTTAACGTTTGTTCTCCAGGATTCTTCACAGATTGTAGCGGCCATGTATACTCTCTTGACTTAGATAACTGACATCATATTGACTTTCTCACATCTAGATCAGTGAACAAGGTTCTGCAGTTTGGCATCCTATTCAACATTGTCGTCATGTACTGCAAATTTAGCTTTTGGGAATGAAAACTGTGTTTGGCATCCCACTGAAAAACATGGTCTTCCATGGATGGAAGATATTTTCACACCAGTCACGTCTGAGATTCCGCTGTACTGCTATATCCGGAAACGAAAAATATTTATTCTATTCCAAAGTAGGATTTTTTTCCCCCCTCAATCCCTCCAGAAATAATACATTGAAACGCTGGAAATGGTCTGCGGATGAAAAAGCATACTGCAAGGTGGAAATCTTCACCATGGAAGTATTTATTTATATAAATAATGTACATGCAAAATTGAGGAGAGGGAGCCCTGAAATACTAGGACAAATCTAAAAATTTCACAAGCGAACAATAAGTTGTTAAATAGGTTGTCAGAAGAGTGACATCAAATACTGACACAAGGATATAGGAATATACAAAATGGTTTTGGTTGAGGCATCTGTTAAAGGAGAAGAGGGTGGATCTAGACATTGACATAAGGAGTGGCAAACTGAGCACAACTAGGTACCCTTCGGCATGCATAAGGAGGAAGATTGTTAATGTTATCATTGCTGCTGCTGCTGCTGTTATTGTTTTTACTTTTGGAATGTTTTTTCCTTTTCTTGTTGTCGGGATGTTTAGGTTTCTTCAGATCCTCCAAGCATTGCACATCTGCTATGCATGTGAATGATCTCGCTTTCCCAGAATAATACCTGGATAATCCTCTCCTGCATTCTCATCACAAAATGCTAATAATAAACTAATAAAAAAAATCTTTCTTCAACACCTCTGTTTTTGTTTCAATATAAGAGATACATTTTATAAAACACATGTATGAGAATTTCAAGGATTGAAATGAATAATTTTAGGAGGAAAACAAAGATGAAGGAGAATGTCACCTTTGTGGAGCACTGGTTCCGAGGGAACCCATGTTGAATATGAGTTGATTGATTTCTTGCTCCATTTTCGTTGAGAGAGGAAAACAGAATGGTGTTGCTCACAAGATTTGGATCCACTCAGCACTCTTCTTATGTAAGCCAACTTGATAATATTAGGTTTCCTGAAGCATAATTAAGGATTCAGAATGGTTTTTGGGTTCGATAAATCTGGATTCGTTTTAAACCTTATGTTTAATATAGACGCTGTTTCTCATTTCACCTCTTCTACTTTCTCTCTTCATCATCCAACATGCTTCCATTTCAGCCCTACATGTATAATTTAAAAAATTATTAAAAACCAATGATTTATAAATCATGAGTGTTTCAGTGGGCCCAAAGATTCTGTGAGCCCATAAATAGAAAAAACAATTGTTTTTCTAAGAGTTGAGAATAGGGAGATTATTTTTTTCCCGGTCCATTTCCCTTAAAAAAAAAAATAAGACACACACACACGCAGAGGGCACAGTTGGGAAGAGTAATTCCATTTACATCATTTTCTTTTCCATTCTATCCTCAAAATCTTTCAGGTCTGGTCGGGCAATTTTATATAACAAGACATTTTAGTCCCAGGACAACTATTTTCTTTGTTTGTAGATTGGGAAGACCATAACCAATATATATACACGCACTATAAATTTATAAAAAAAATTACATTATTTGTAAGTTATATATAATGGCACATATCGAGTTTATCACAATTCTTTTTATCTTTCTCAAAATATGTTCTTAGACTCCTATAACTATTCTTTCACTATTTTATTAACACATTTCAACAAATTGTAATCATGAAAAAATTATAATATTTCTATAATCTTTCATAAACATTTTGAGTTGTTTTTTAATAAGAAAAATCAGTGAAAATTTTCTATTTAAAAATTTTATTGGTTAGAAGGACTTTTTTTTTTTGGGGTAACAGAAGGACTAAAACTTAAGTATTGATACTTTCTATATATAAAATCCTGCACGGCATTGCTGTTTTTTGTGTATAAAAATATATAAAGTCTTTTCGATTAATAAAATTTTTAAATAGAGATTTTATAACAATTTTCTTTTTTAATATATGCAGCGCATGGAGAAAAGTACTTATTTTACCTGAATCCTCAGTAAAATGGAAGCTTTTTACAGGGTTATCTAATGAATTTGGATTATACTAACTTCGGTCCTAATTATAAGAGCTAATTGACTAATTTGAAGAGATTAAAAAAAAGTTAAGATAGTTATTTATAATAAATAGATGTTGTCTTTATTAAAATATCATTGCTAATCAAGTATAGTGATTAAAACTACTATTGTTAAAAGAACTATCTTGGAAAAAAATGCATAAATACGAAAGATAAAGCAAATCGTGGTTTTATATTTAGGACTAAAATAAAAATTAAACAAGGTCTTATATTAAAGACCGGAGGTAGTAATTAGTATATTAATTTAAGCAGTACTACTACTATTATTATTAGCTTGAATGAATTGAAATCCTCGCAATAATGGCTACCTTGGGTTAATTTTAAGCTACTAAAAGTTGGATTGCGATGTTAATGTATAGTGATTAAGATTTTAATAAGGGGTGTGTATGAGGTTCGCATGTCTAATATGCCCGTCCGATCTCACAAAAAAAGGACCCAACCTAGCCCAGCCCAACAAAAAGCTACCCGAACAAAAATAGGTATTTTTGGGCAGGGCTAGGCTGCAGGCAGGGTATGTTGCCCTGCCCAAAAAATATATAATTATATATATTGTAATATATAGTATAATATTATTTTCAGTAATTATCCCCTTTTATTTTGGCTAAAAAATTAGGTAAAATTAGAAAAAAAAAATGAAAGGAATATAAAAATTATAATTATATAAAAAAAACCAAATATAAGATTAAATATGCTAAATTGCTCTTAGTCAAATTTTTTTCTTTTCCTTTTACCTCCAATTTTTTAAAATAAAAAAAACCAACTTTTAAATCTTGTGCTTTCAAATAACTATAAGAATCTACCAACTATATGAATAAACTAAAGAATTGAACTATAGAATTAACTCAGTTATTAAATGTTTTAATTATTAAATATTTTTTAACCTCCCATAAGGAATCAAAGGTTGAAGAACAAGACTACATAAGCCTTACATATATGAGTGATTAAGTCATTTGTGATAAAAAATTTTCCCCCTCACCTTGCCTCAAAATATGATAATTGAAATTTTTTTTATACATATGATATGGGTAAGGTGTCACTAAGTTGGGTAGGAAAGCCTGCCTTGCTTAGCCCACTGTTGCCCCGTCCAAAATGGTTAGCGGTTTTATTGGATAGGACTGGACAGCTGGCTGCAAAACGCAGCCTGCTCATCTTTCAAGTTGGGCATCGGGCAAGGGGTTTGGCCTGCCCAACCCTGCCCATCTGTAGCCCTATTTTTTTTTAAAAAAAAATCTCTCAATAATGTTTATGGTGGCAATTTTACACAGATCCACACACTATAATAATATTGAGGAAATTGATAGCATGCTATTTCTTGTCCAAGGCTTCTCCTTTTTTCCCCCTGATTTTGCCAGAAGCAAAGCAAACGATCACACTCAAAAAAAGGATTACGTTTTTCCCGATGTATAGAGGGGGGGGGGGGAAAGGATTACAAAAGACCACAAAGGATACAAAAGAGTGGTATTAGTTTCGCCTTTAGCATCATGCAAAGACAGCATCGGAAGCTCAGGCTTATTTGCCTTATTAAGTAAGGCCTTAATTTCTTCAACGTGTATTCTGAGTAAAAATGCCCATCATCTAAACTCAGTCAAATTGCAAAACTAATTTTGCCATCAAACTTCTCGATTCAAACTTGATGACAACCAGTGTAGAATTCAGTCAAATCTTTTTGTGACATCAATAAAGAAACTAGGTTAAGAAAGATTGTTCAAGCAATGTGAAGTCCCCTAAAAAGAATCAGATGAAAGTCGAAAGGGACACTTAATAAAGTTTTTTTAGGCATATATATATATATATTCTCTTATTAAAAACAATCTTGTTTGAAACACTATTGAACATTAAATATGAATATCTCTCTTAGCGAGAATTGAACATTGGTTTATCACATTGTACGGAATTAGCTCTTCTGCTGAACTCAATCAAATATGAATTTGCCATTCATTGTGCTCTGATCAAATTTAAACGGTCTACGTTTTTTATGTATTGATGTGTAGAAGTCAACATCCGGGCAACAAGAGAATGACTAAAAGCCAGACTCCAGATAGTTGTGGGATAATTAATCTATGTTGTTTTTGTTTTTGGTTGAGTTATTCTATGTTGTCTTGGCAGAAGACAACGAGTTGGGGAAAGTGATATCGTTTTTTTTTGGGGGGGGGGGTGAAATAGGGTTTTATGAAATTGATGAAAGAAATTCGTCGTCTCCCCAGCTTGAGGATCAGCAGATTTTGACAAGAAAAAATTAAGATAAATAATAATAGGTTGAGGTATAGTTTTGGTCCTTTAACTTTACATAAGGTTTTATTTTAATCCCTTAATTTTAAAAGGTAAACTTTTAGTCCTCTAATCCTAGAACTGTTAACAAAAAAAACGATGATATTGAGTGCTTGAATATTGATAAAATATTACTAAATGCTATAATATTAAGTTTAATTTTCAAAATAACCATAATTGTTATAAAAAATCATCATTTAAGACTAACAATTTTATTATTAAAGAACTAAAAGTATACTTTTTAAAGTTAAGGAACTAAACTGAAATTTTACATAAAGTTAAATGACCAAATATATATTTTAGCAATAATAATAACAATCTCCAATTAAGACCAACAATATTCGAATCATAGTTATACAATATTAATACTAAATATAAGATAATTACAAGAAAATATATTACCTCCAGTCCTTAATATAAGAGTTAGTTAAATAATTTGTAAATATAAAAAAATTAGTTAATTAGTATTTGTCATAAACGGATGTTGTTCTACCTAAAATATTCTTATTAATTATGTATATTTGAATTATCTCTCTATGAAAACTTTTTAATATATGCAATCACTATAAGTATTACTTAAGGGCAAAATAAATAAATATTAAAAACAAAATGGATTGAGATATTATATTTAACATCAAATTAAATCTCCCAACAACTCTTATACTGCACTAAAGAGGAGTGGATGCGGTACTTTTTTATTTTGTTATCTGGTTGGATAACACTTGTGCAGCTGATACGAATACTACAACTCAATTATATAAAACTATACTACCCCAGTCTTAAGTATAAAAACTAATTAACTAATTTTAGTAAATTAATAATAAAATAAATTAAGTTAGTTATTTGTAACTAACAAGTGTTTTTTTTAAAATATCCTTACTAATCAAATATATTGGCTAAACTACCATTATTAGAAAGACTATCTTGAAAAAAAAATATAAATATAAGAGACAAAATATATTGGAGTCTTATATTTAGAACCAAAATAAAAATCAAATAAAATTTTTTATTAAGTAGCAGAGGTGGTATTGATTTATGATGCCCCACACACGCACACATCTCCTTATAACAGTAATGCATTGATCATATTACAAATGTTTCCTACCGCACGATCAAACATAAAACAGAGGAAAAAATATCAGCAGGCGACAAGAGAAAAGGTAGAATAATACAAGTATACAATATGACACATGATATTATACAACCAAAATCTTGGCAATTTAATTGAATTAAACCTTCAAAAAAGCAAACACTTGTGATACAACCAAATTCATGGCTTTCCAAATCCCAAACACTGAACCCCCAAAGTAATGCTTCTCCTCATAAACAAGCATAATATGGTTACGTTCTTGAATTGTGAGATCGATTCCGACCCCATAATGGATAATATTAATAATCGAGTCAGTGATCCACCCTAACAAACTAACTCGAGCATATATGACTGATGATTTCATGGGATAATTAATAAGACTATAAAGGGACAATGTGATCGAACAATTCAGGAATCAATTATCGCAAGCCTTTTTGTTATCTCCTTTTACCTGCCGCTGAGGTTGTTAGCGAACTGGGCAAACACGGCTGTTCCAGAATGATCATCAATGGGTTTGTTTTCTGGCAGGTCGGTGATATATTGAGGAGTAGGAGTGGTACTAGGTGGTTGTTCCGAGGTTGTCGTTGGGGCAGCGGGAGGAAGAGAAGAATTCGCCGCCGGTGTTGCAGTGGACGCCGGTGAAGGCATAGGATCAGGGACATCGTCGGATTTTCCCTGCACGTAAGCTTCTTGAAGCTGCAATGCATATTCCAGGTTCCACAACACATCCCCCATTGATGGCCTATCAGCTCCATAATCTGCTAAACATTTCTCAGCTGCTTCTGCAAACTTGTTCATCGATTCGGGGCAGATTGTTCCCACAAGAGCAGGGTCTATGATCTTATCAAGCAACCCTTTCCTCTTCCACTGCATCGCCCAGTCCGCCAAGTTCACTTGTTCTCTGGGTAATTGAGGGCACAAGGGGGCCCTAGCACACAGTGTCTCCAACAAAACTACCCCAAAAGAATAAACATCTGATTTATCTGTTAATTGCTGCCTCCTGAAGTACTCCGGGTCTAAATACCCAAAACTACCCTTCACCGCCGTGCTGACGTAGCCTTGCCCCATTGGTGCGTCCTTGGAGAGCCCAAAATCAGATACCTTGGCCGTGAAGTTATCGTCGAGGAGGATGTTGGTGGTCTTGACGTCGCGGTGGATGATACCTTGGGCGGTTCCGGTGTGCAGATAGTGAAGCCCGCGGGCCGAGCCGATGCAGATTTCGAGTCTTTGTTTCCATGAAAGAGGAGGCCGATTCTTGCCGTAGAGATGGTCTCTGAAAGGCCCGTTGGACATGTACTCATAGACCAAGATCATCTCGTCGTTCTCGTCGCAATATCCGATGAGAGAAACCAAGTGCCTGTGTCTTAGCTTGGAGAGCATTTGAATCTCTGTTTGGAACTCGTTGATTCCCTGTTCGGATTGTGGGTTTCCTCTTTTTACGGCAAACATTTGTTCCTTCGTCGATGATTCCTAGGTAGACATTACCGAAGCCACCAACTCCGATAATGGCTTTGAGTCCCAGTTCTTGGTTGCTTCTTGCAGCTCTGCGAATGAGAAGTATCGTCCCAAGCCCGTTGTGGAAGAGCTGAAAATGCTTTTGTGTGAGCCCATGGAGCTTTTCGTGAAGCTATTGTCACCTGCAAGCAAATGATTATGTTCACTATGAAACCCAAGGTTTTGCATTAAGATCAAATCTGTTCGCTTCCTTCAATTTGATTTATTACTCGTTACAGAGACTTAAGATTCTATCCAAATCTGTCCCTAATGTTCATACTGAGAGATATTGAGAAGAATGTTGACCTGCATGAAGAGGAAGCAACCATGAAGAGAAGCTGTTTCTCCTTTGCCAATCTTGGGGTCTCTTGTGCCACTTCACCACCATCGCCCCCAGCCCCACAAACGCTCCGAACATCATTGCGAATCCAACCGCCGCCACCGTGCCCCGGTTCGAACCGCCGCTGCTCTGACCGTCCACCCCGAATTCTCCGTCCAAGCTGTTCACCGTATTGCTCATCTTCATCACTTCGATTCCATTCACTATGGCATTCATGTCGCCGCTATCTGGTTGTGCCGGACCCACCTGAATCGATAGCCCCTGCCCCATCAGCGACGCGTTCACCACAATGTCTTTGTAAAACGGCGTCGTTAATGCTCCGGTTAGGGAGGACAAATCGAGGCTAGCAATCGCCATCTTCTGGTTTACGTATACATTGAAGTAGAGCTGGTTGAGACTTTTGCTTACGATGTCGCAGAAATGGAGTCTTATGAGGTAACTGAAAGCAGTATCCACGTCGAATTTCCACGACACGTTGAAATTGGCTTGGTTCACTTGTGCGTCGGCCATTTCTGTTGCTGATGAGTATACGGTTTGTGGGGCTATTAAAGGAGACATGGTGGGTTGGTTTTCGGGGAATTTAATGACGTTCGGGGCTACCGAAACACTTTTCGCCACGTCCTTGTTCTTGAGAAAACTCTCATCTGGGACCCATGTTCTTCCCAGACTGTCGTTCGCCGATGTGATTAGAGGGCCTCCATTGTTGACTCTGTAAACAGCTTGGAAGGCGTAGTTTGTGAGGCCTGAGAATTCACCAACAGCGAAGAGAGCCGATCCTGTGTCGGAAATCAAACTGTCCGGGGCTGAAACAACTTCGATGGCATTGATGAAAGCAGCTGAATTCTTGAGGGGCGTGAAGGTTAAGGACATGAGACTGTCGGTTGCATTGATGAGGTACTCTTTAACAATAGGATTTTCGCTGTTGTTGAAGTTAAAACTATGAAGCAGAACAAATTTTTCTGTCTTAACAGAGAAAGTGGCCTTCTGGAGATCAAAAACATCAGTTTTGACAGGGTAGAAATGAAGACGAACCCAATGAAAACCAGGTTCGCTCAAATGGAAAGAGTACTTAGCTTCCTGCTTGAAGATTCTGCAATTAGAATAAATAGGGGAAGAAACGCTAGCTTGACCATCGTTGGCTTTATACTCATCACTGGCATTCAAGTACGTTTGAGATTCTGCATCAGATTTGAACATTCGTCCGTCGGGGAGGGTGGCCGGTGAATCAGCACCACAATCAATGAGGATATTGTCTTTTGGGGAGAATCTGGAGGAGGTGGTGGCGGGTTGTGAGGAAGCCGGGGTTAAGGAGGAAGATAAAGCCAAGAGAATAAGGAAGAGGAGGGTGGTGGGTGAAGCCATGGATAATGAAGAAGAGGATAGAAATTGAAAAGGAGGGGGGCTTGAATTGCTGGGTTTTTTTTCTATCTTCTCCATGATCAAACCTCCTGGGGTGTGAGGAGGTTTGAGGTTAGAATAAGGGAAAGCAAAACAAGCCTGAAAAAGGGTGTATTCACATTCCCTATAATGGTTTTGTCTCTCTCTCACACAGGATTTTTCTATTTTCTTCAAGTTTTTGGTAAGGAAGGAGGATGACAGATTTGGGAAGAGTTTGATTCCCCAATAATCAGGCGCCGAATTTGGGCTGGGAGCTTTTTGGTCCCTTGGAATTTCTGTTGCGTTCTTGTGCCCTCTTGCAACAGTTAAAATTGGTTAATTTGATTTTGGTTTGAACGAGTCAAAACACTTTTTCTTCCTCATTCCCTCCCTCGACAGCTAACTCTTGCTGAGGTTGTCTTTATTTATTTGTATTTGGTTGCACTTCACAGAACCTGCCATGCACGAATACAAATGAACCACCGACTGTCTTTAAGATTTTCTTTCGTTTTCTTTGGCCATGGTGTTTTATCCACTTTTATGAGCAAATCTTTGTTTTATTTATTTATTAAACTAATTTTTTGTTGATTGCACAAGGTTAAGGGAAGCATATTCTTGTTTTGCATTTTTAGATATGTACTATAATTGTCAATTATTTTTACTTTATAATTTTATCAATTAAAACACTATTTTTCATTTAAAAAGTCTACATTCCGCATTCCGCAATGAGAAAAGTTTATGCACTTCTTTGAAAAAAGAAAGTTAATTTTCTCTTTTTGTATTGAAAAATCCTGGTGAAATTGTGAAATCTTGCTCATTTTTTGGTAAGATAATCCAAATTAAATGTAAACAAAAGAAGAGTTTGAATTTTTTATTTTAATGCTTTATTTTGAATATAAAATAAGTAATTGAACAAAATTACGTTTTCAAACTACTCAGTTAAAAATAATAATTAATAATTTTAATTAAAAATGAAAAAAGAAATTAACATCTAAATCGTTGAAATAAAATCTAAACATCTAAAGCGAGTGACATAATAAGGTAAGGGGATTACATCTCTCTGCTCCAGAGCAGTGAGTTTAATAGTCTTATTGAGTGATAGTAATATAACAGTGAACTTGTCAGGTAACAATGTGATCATCCAAATTCTAGTCACTTCCACTGTAATGAATCTAGAGTCTGTCGATGAATCAGCTTGTCTCCAGCTGCCACAATATTAAAACCTGGAATACGTCCAATCCTTGAAATGGTGAGGTTTTAATATCCAAATGAGAAGATCACCAAAAGAAACTGAGATAGCAAGTGCATACTTCTTGCAGGTGAAAATGGAGAAGCTTCCCAAAGAAGTTGATTTCCCTTCCAATCAGTTATGACGCCTCCAGCGCCTTCTATGACAGGTACCAATGCAAGAAAATCGTATGGCTGAAATAACAGTTTAGCCATTGAGATTAGTGGGTTTTCTTTCTCAGAACTGCATAACCTTGTCATGTCTCTATAGGGTTAATAGACTCTCCAAAGTCAAACATTGAGTCCCCAGAATGCATATTACCTTCAGGCCAGACTCAACAACGAGATCCACAAAGCCAGAAGCCAGAAGAGCATAGGCGTAACAGTCACAGCCGTATAATGGAATTTTAACCTGAAATTAGGAGAGTACTAATTAGGAATAACTAACTGCCAATAATATAGAGTTCTTCCCATAACTTTCCTGTTATGATATATAAGCATCCTGTCTAGCGAGTAAGGTTAAACATATGAAGAGAACTCTCTGATAATGGAAAACATGTGAGCAAGTAAACCAGTGGAAGAGAAACTGCTAAAGCTCAGACCCCATCATAAGCTATCAGCTTTGCATATTTTTACAATTGTACAAAGTGAAACTTGCAGTACAAGTTACTCAAGCTCTTGTGTGATATAAGAATATCATTCTCTGGTGATAGGGTTGGATTCGTGTGTGTCATCCCTGCTTATCTTGCACATAATTAAGACCTGTGCAATCAAATGATTCATTGAAGTCCAAGGCATCACTTTTGTTACAAAAGAGGCAGAAATGAATTATATGGAAATATTCTTCTTTAATGACGCCACATGTTCTCATGACCTGTATGTTAAAAATACAGCAGAAATGCAACCGACCTTGCTTCTAACACGGGTAAATGCCTCCTCTGCATCTCCACTAAATAGATGGGGGCTTGTGGTGTACCTAAGTGAGGGGGAAAAATTATATTGAGACTTGTAAACCCATACTTACCATGTTAAAAAAAAGGGCATATGATGAAAAAAAGGCCAAGTCTTCCTTTGTTTCTTGCCAGCACGACATTCTAATCTTTTTGCCAGTCAAGAAATCTTCCACAAGAAGTACACTAAAGAAACAAAAGAAGACAGCATACATGTATGCTCGAGAAAGAGTATCACAAGTACGTGTGGACACTACTTGTCCGTTCAATGTAGTTCCTTTGCCCCTTATCCCTATCCATCTTTCTCTCAACACAGGTTGATCAATTATGCCCAGGATCTGATAAAAGGAAACCAAACTAAGATTATCACTCAAATAAGTGAAGATGACAACAAAATTATTTTACATTGTCATATTCAAATCTGCATATCACTTAATATTTGTATCCAGATACGGACACCACCCAAAAAGAGTCATGTTGATAAGAGTGCAACCAAATGGCTATTTAAAATACTGAAGAAACGAGGACGATAAAAAATGAAAATTTTCAATAATTTATAATGCAGTATAGGGGCAGAGTAGGAAAAAATTTCCATGTACGCAATCAGGTGGCGAGAGATCCTTACTGGTCTGTCATTTTGCAGAAGCGCAATGAGGGTACCAAATAATGGTTTCCCTAAAATACAAACAAAACAAAGTGACTCTGAAATTGCAAGGTTCTAACCCAATCATAAACAAAAAATTAACAGCAGTGGAAGAAAATTACCAGTGATAAAGCTCTTTGTCCCATCTATGGGATCTAAAACCCAAACATACTCTGCACTTTTTTCTCTACACTTCCAGCCTTTTTCCTCTCCATAACTGCAATTTTTATGGAAAATCCAGACAAAAAAATATAATAAAAATTCTCTGACAAATCATGTTCTTCTTCACTTTATAAGAAATAGAAAAAACAATTTATATACTTACATTCCATGAGAAGGAAAATTCTCTGATATGATTGAAATCATAGTCTCCTCAGCAGATTGGTCGGCGATTGTTACTGGACCTGCAATACTAAGTGTAAGGAAACCATATCCATGAAATCAAACCCACGAAATATGTATGCACTAGAAGTTCAAAGAGGTAAGCTTTTGATGATAGGAATTCAAAAAATAGTAATAATAATAACTTCGTCAGCTCAACCAAAATATTGAATCTTTCAAATTTTACCAGAGGAAAACACTATTATGGTTTGTGCTGCATTTTCACCGTCATGTTTGAGCAATGTTGAAAGCATTTTAAAAATTAAAAATTAGCTTAAAACAAAAAAGATCCAGGACAAAATTAAAATGTTATTTATTTCTAGATATTGAAATGTCAAACTTCATTCAATTTATCTATTCTACCTTTTTTCAGACCAAAAGGACTCAAACGCTTAGCTCAATTGGTGAAAAGAAAGAATCAGCCTAATCAAAACAGAACCTATTTCCTCAGGGGAAAAAGAGAGCAAAATCCTATATAGTAAATACTCAATTAAAAAACCGCTTGATTCTATCCGGACAAAACCTGAACAATCCCTTGCCATATCAAAACGAGAAAAAAAAAAATTCTACTTGATTACTCAATGAGTCCACCATTTCTCAGCAAACGAACAAAACTTAAATGGGAAGGACATGAAGAATCAATACAAAAACCAAAAACGAGATTCCGAACACATTCCATCGGAGACGTACTCGAATCATCCTTATCAAGAACTTCAAATTTATTCCTGAAATACTTGCGAATGATCTCTCCGGCGGCGTCAGCGACCTTGTTAGCAACGTCAACAAATCGATTAAGTTCGTTCTCAGAAGCCGCCGTAGCGCGGGTGTAGACTCCATTAGAGAGCAAAGAATCGGAGGCCATGACCCTAATCGAGAGAGAAGAATGTGAGACACTGACAATATTGGAGGGAAAACGATGATGCTTATGTAGTAGCTGGCTAGCTGCCCTGAACTCTGAACTTCTGTCACTGTAAACAGCCCACTCGGCTCGCAACGTTGGATTCAATATTGCTAATTGCTATTTTAAAATTTGATTATTATTTTTCATTAAATGAATGCATCTTGATCTTATTTCCGAGCCGCATGCAAAACCTTATCTTATTTTCACGAAGTATCCAGTATCTTGATATTATTTGTTTATATTGAGCATCTTAATTTTTAAAGTAATAAAACATTAAAGTGTTTGAATAGAAACCAAATCATGGTTTTAAAAATACTTTTAATAATTTATAAAATAAATATATAGAGGGGTTTGTCTCGTTTTGCCAAAAATACTTTTTAGAAGCACTTTTGAGAGTTCTTAAGATATTGGATGCATAAAAAAAAATATCAGAATAATGGATGCATCAACGAGACGAAAGTGATGCACCTCTATCTTATTAATTGAGTAATTTGAATTATTAGCATCATATATCATACAGCGCAGCTTTATTATTAGTAAAATAAAAACAGAGAATCATGTCCCAAAAAAATTAAAATAGAGATGGAAGCTGTTTTTTTTTTTTTAGAACCTCAAATTTGCATAAATAAAGGAAACAAGAACCATGTGAGATGATAACCAAAGAACTTGGCGTGAGCTTTGGTTCTATTCTCGTGAAATATTAAACTTTAATTCAACCTCCGCTGCTTCCTATCTTCCAAACCTAGCTTCTTTTTTTTTTTTTTTTACACTAAAGAATATGTTATTGACTCTTCTTATAAATTTGTGACATGTTAGGTAATAAGTACTATTCCGGTCCTTAATATAAGACCCATTTAACTAATTTGATTAGATAAAAAAGTTAGGTAACTTAGTTAATGATAAGAAATGTGACACGTTTTTCCTAAAATACCATAATCATCTTTCTTAATATCCCATCTTCCTCTTCTACTTGATTGTGGTTGATGGAGTATCCATAGGGGTAATTTAGGAAAAATTAATAAATATGAAGAATAGATATTATATTTAGGATCAAAATCAAGTCAACAACTGAGTCCTATATTAAAAACAAAAGAGCAATTTAACAAAATATATTAAAAAAAATTAAAGACCTAGACATTATGACCCGTGAACAGCAGAACTTGTAAAATCAAAAAGCAGCATTATAGAATGGTGGAATACGGTGTAAGCATCATTCGCTAATGCCTCTCAATTTTCTCACCAAGCCACTAAATTTACCATTTGTTTGGTTAACTAATCGAATACAGAGTCTTCTACTAATGAAGATACTAATTTATATGCCGTGGCCACTTGGTGGTATGATCACTGGCTAATTAACTAATCGTTTATATTAATAAATAAGTGTTCAAGAAAATTAGTTAAAGAGGAGGGAAGGTTTATTGCCGTTGAAGCGTCATTGGTTTTAGATTCTGTAAGGGCAATGTTATGAAAATATAGTAGAAAATGATTTTAATTTTAGATAATATACAAAATTCTCCCTAAAAATTAGTTTTGGACACTAGTAGATTCTTGTTTATGATATGCATAGTATATCTTAAATGATTCATTTTTTTTATCACATCAAACTATCAAACTAAAGCCCACTAAATCTTTAGATGGGGTTTGTTGTGCACTTGCCAAAATTAACTTGACAGACCAACAAGTATTGGTCCAAGTAGAAAAGATTTGGATATCTTAAATATTATATCCTGGGTGTGATCTTTAAGGTAGTGTGTATGGAAAAAATACTGTTCTGAGGGATTCCCACTACGATACCTGACAGTATCCAAAAGATTAGTTTCTTACCGTTTAATTGAGAAGATACTCAAGGCAATTAAAAAAAAAATCAACTTGACACCTAAAACACACACACACAGGAGTGGCCACTTATAGCGGAAAGAATGACAACACACGAAAATTCTTACCTGATGTTGCGGACAAACCGAAGGACGTAAGAGAAGAGATATAATGAATAAATAAAAAGATACTATTTCCGTTTCTTAATATAAAATTTCGTTTGATTTATATTTAGGACCTGTTAGTATCTCTAAACCGTGATTTCAGAAGCACTTTTCCACAAAACGAGATAATCTCCTCCACATATTTACTTCGTAATCCGTAAAAGCACTTTTGAAACCATGGTTTGGTTTCTATCCAAACACACCCTAAGTTATAAATATAAAATCTCAATCTGATTTGTTTTTTATATTTATGTATTTTTTCATAAGGTAGTCTTTCTAATAATAATAGTTTTAACCAACACACTTGATTAACAATAGTATTTTAGGAAAGACAACACATATTTATTATAAATAACTAACTTAACTTATTTTTTTAATCTTTTTAAATTAATCAAATAGTTTTTATAATTAGAACTTACCTTTTATTTAAAAAAGAAAAAGGCACACTGGGGATGGTGGAGTGCGCAGACGGACGTATGCGATGTTGGAGGTTGAGTCATCGTGCACAAATGGGTCGGGGTTCGTTGAATGTGGCTGCCTTTTCCCAATTTACAACAACTGGGGGCTTCCTCCTCATGTTTCATAATCGAACAATAGACCCACATCACATCACGTTACATCAAAGCCCCCCTAAGCATCATCCTTTTTTCCGTCCTTGTTGCGGCAATTTTTGTCTACAAGAATTATGTAATTGAAAATCATTAATAATAATAATTAGAAGTCTAATGACATTACTAAACTAATGCCTTCAATTAACTCTGTTGATGTACAAGAGAACCTAATTACCAACATAGAATCTGCTATGTTAAAAAAAAACCAAAAAAGAGTTAATACGATTTTTAATTTCTAAAATTTAATCTCATTTTGATTCTAATTCATAAAATTTGATTTCATTTAGTCTGTCTAAAATTTTTACTTTCAAATTTCAAGGATCAAAAACCAAAATGAAATCAAATTTTAAAAACTAAAAATTCTATTAACCCAAAAAAATAAGTGAACAAAAACATTGTACTAACAAAAACAATCAAATTTATGGATAAAATTGGAGTGCAAATTCGTAAAATTAAAAAAAAAATCACACTCAAAACTTTTAACTAGTGAAATCCGCTACATATTAGTACCTCGAGTTCAACTGGAGCTAATATTGAATACTGATGATGATCATGATAGTTGGCCCGTGACAAGCTTAAGGACTGACAGACTGATCTTAAAAAGACCGACTTTTGACAGGTTGATATTTTTCCAACCCACCACTTTTTTTTTAATTTTTTTGTGCCTTTTATTTCTTTTTAATAAAATTTATTATAATTCTTAAACACCTAAAATGAAATATGCATATAGAAATTATCATAAATAAAATATAAAATCCAAAATTCCAAACATTCCAAAATACTACTATAAACATACATAATACATCATCCTAAATGATTAAACATACATCCCAAATTAAAACATAACAAATCTAAATTAATAATAATACAAACACAATGTTACAAATCACTATCAAGTGTTCAACCATGAGCTACCATTCAATGTTGATATAATTCAAAGAGTGATATAAAGATATGAAATTATTTGGTTAAGCTTCATAAGTTGAATCATCTTCTTTTTGCTCAACTAACTTTGTCATAAGTAAAATTCATAATACAAAATAAAAGATATATTACATTATGGTAATTTTAAATAATAAGAATGAAATAAAAGACTAAAGAAATAAACATAATTATATTTGAAGTTTAAAAAAAAAAAAAACAGGCCAGCTCACCAACCCTGCGGGTTAGTCCATCACGGATTTAGTCTTGACAGTTATGGTCTCAAAAAATCCGTTTTAAAACGAGCCTAATTTTTATCAACCCAACCCACTACTTGACAGGTTGGTAGGTTGAGCTTGCGGACGCAACCTATATTATCGACCGTACCACATATTATGGTATTCCATCATACTGATGATATTGATAACTTACCCTGTAACTCCGTTCCATATCTAATACCAGTAAAATGCATTTGAACACGCGTATTAAAAAATGGCATAATTCAGGGGACCTACCAAAGAATTCAACAGTAGGCCCAATTATATTGCCAGCGAGATGATTCAACATGCAGTCAACAAGCAATTTAATTAAGTGGGTGATGCATACATGAAAAATGGGGGAAAAAAGCGTCAAATTCAGTCTGCTACAGGCAAAGCGTTAATGAAAACTGTTCATTACAAGCGAGCAACTTGTCAATACAAATAATTGCTATTTTGCCTAAAAATCATCGCCTCACACCAGAAGCTCGCCAAGGGCAAACGGCAAGCATCATCTATATATCATCAGCGCATTCCCAATTTAATTTGGGTGTGAATACTAAATATCCATTCAATAAACTAGGCCATCTGTACAAAATAAGAACCCTGGTCTCAAAACACCATAACCTTCTATATTAAACCAATCCTGCACCTTTTCAACTTTTAGAAGGTAACTTCAGCCTCTGATCCTGTTGTAATCACAGATTGGAGCTCAAAATCAAAACTTAATAACATCCAGCCCTCCTCATAATCTTTTGTCTGGGGTTGGGGAGAAGATCAACACCGTAGCCTGCTTTAACAAGAGAAAGAAGAATAGGCATACATTAACGCGGGGGAAAAAACTGCACAGTGCTTAGAATGTACAGATTGGGAATACTAAAGGTTAAATTTTAATTTCTGTTCCACATAAAACCAACCCCAGATAAAAATAATCTGCGTGTGCAATAGTTGCTTAACTACACAAGGAAATAAAAAGCACACCTTTAATAGTATGATGCTAATGTATGGCAGAAGGCAACGCTACGCATGCAATTTTGATTAGCTGAGGCAAGCAACAAAACGAAGACAAATCAACTTACCTCCTGAAGAGCCAAGAGGCATCGTTTTACTTGCTAGATTTAGACCAAAAGAAGCCCTTTTTTCTTGTAAGGGGATTATCTGACGAGTCTTTGCGACTCTTTGAACCAAATGAAAAATGCCTCAGAAAGGGTTTCCCAGAGGAGTTTCTTCCACTGGAATTCAAGCGCATCCGAGAAACTTTATGTTGGTTCCCACCACCCTTGAAGTGATCAAACACGATTGAATCATCATCAGTGCCACTATCCACAACTCGATTCATGGACCTCTTGTTTCTAGCCTTAAACTCCATTCTAGCTTTCAGAGCTTTTTCAGACAACTTAAAAGTTTGTTTCTCACCCCAGGTGCAGACTGGGCAAGTTGGATCGTACTTGTTTATTTCAGGCGTCAAGCTCTCCAAGCATTCAGCATGATAAACATGTCCACAGACAAGAACAGCAACTACGGAAAGTTCATTACTTGCAATTATCTTTTGGGCGCTCCAGGAAGACCTCTCAGTTAAAAGCTTTGAGCAAACACAACATGTATGCACATCAGTGAGCGAAGCTGAAATCTGGCTACTGGTTCTAGCAAACTTTTCATCATCAAATCCAAAGGACTCACTGTCAAATGACCATCTTCCTCCATGGGAAGTACCCATTGGCTCAGAAAAGCCAGGTATAGACCAGCCATCAGAAGAACCACCTTGGGAGCACCTACGTGATTCATTGCTCCAAGAAGGAAACGCAGACCTTTCTTCTGAAGCAGGTAAGCTGCTTGGAGACTTGAATCCTGGGATTTGACCAGGAGAAACTTGCCGTAGTATTTGGTTTCCAGGAGAATGGCAGCGTTGCCTTAATAGTGCTGGACTTGCTGGAGATAGGTGACTTTGGAATGAAAGAGGAGACGCAAGAAAGGAGGTTGAAGGCATTGAAAATTGTGGTTTAGAGGGGGATGTGCTCGATCCCATAGGTGATTCTACTGACCCTTTCACCTACGATGTAAATCATATATAGGAATATTGTCAAAGAGATCACGGACACTCAGCCGCATAAAAATGTAAAACAATAGAAAGTCAATTCGTTATCATAGCCTCACCTGCTCCATACTCCCATCCATGGAGACACTCCTTGAATTAGGTTGATCTGCCACACCCATAATTAACCATGTCAGAGAACTATAAATAACCATGTCAGAGATGAATCAACCGGTAAAGTGTATTAAAAATGCAAGCCAACAGTTAAAACAAAAACAGACGATGTATGTCTCAGATCAAGATTGACATCTAGCAAAGCCCTATAGCAGAAAAGATTTCACAGCATAAAAAACCCCTGTGGGCAGCCTAATTCTTTGAGACATTTAGGAATATGATTTACAAGGCCTGTTTTCTTTTCTTTCCTTTTCTTTTCCCTTTTTTTTTTTTAAGTGACCTCATCCGGCATCCTAGGTAGACCATCTTTCAAGTACATCAATGGCCTAGACTAATCCCGATTTGCTAATTTGTAGGCATCTCAAAAGGTGGGATAGCTGGCTAGGAGATTTGACATTTTTCATACCCAAACAAGAATCAAACCCCCAACCTTAGTTAAGGGAGGATAAGCCCCTACCACTCAACCACATGCCCCTAGTTTTCTTTCCTTTTTTTTAAATACAAATTATGAGGATCGTTTTTGAGAGGATCCCATTCCTTCCCAGAAACACTCCACATCAACAAAAGATAGCAACTTCCAGAATTTTTACACATTTTTCTAATTTTCACTATTTTTTAATTCTTCTTTCCTCTCAACTAGATTTCCATCAATAACTAATTTCTACTTTTATCTATAATAATTTTCTTTCCCAAGGTTCAAAACATTGATTTTTTAATTACATTTTTAATTTACTTGATTCCATACAAAGGCTAGGTCTTCGCTTGCTCTTTCATGTCTCATTTAACCATATTTTATCAATACTTTATTTCACACACTTGATCCTTGTTTTTATACCATTGGGTTATCATGTAAAAAGACAGTAAAGTAAAATTAGATGTAATATCTTAGAAGTGTAAACAGGGTGTAAAAAGGGGTGCAATTAGTCTTCTAAATACTTTTATTCCTATTATCTGCTCCTTACATTTGACACACCTTTGGTAAGTATATACATGACGATGGAGGACTAGTACACACAATGACAAGACCGAAACTTACTAGCAACAGGAAAATTGAAGCCGCAGATGATAGTATATACTCAACCATTCTTGCAAAAGCAACTACCACAAAAACGAATACCTCCTTTCTAAGTTATCGATAGCAGTCAATGAAAGGATAATTTAAAAACAGAGGCACACTTAGAATTGACTCTTTGCCTAACACTCCTTCGATTTTTCAACACAAGAATAAATTAAAAACAGAGTCAAACTTATTAATTATTCTTATTCACTTGGTTGACATTCATCAAAACATCATGCAATATTTACTAAGTCTTGTTCATATAATATATGGTATCTTGCCGTGCTAAAGTACAAGAGTCAATATATCTATCTACAAAATAAAATCTATAGAAAACTGCATTATTCATAAGTCATGAATAGTACAGCTCACCTCAGATTCTAAGCAAAACATAGACCGACAATCTAGTTAACCTCAAATATCTTTAGTCAACTTCTTTCCGTACAACGGAAAAGGGATTATCCCATAGAAAACCATGCCAGTGTTCCAAAATATGGCAGCCTGATCACATTACTACCAAAAAAGTTGTCCGATTTACTGAGTATTTGTTTTCTCCCATCAACTAACTCGTGTTATGAGCAAATCCTGTCTGAGAAAATATGCCTAACAGTCCATTTACGTTATAAATTATGGTCCTATTGCATTTTAAAGGTATCAATTGATTCTTCATTAGCTGCTAGCCCAATCTTAAGATACTCAAAAAAGAAACAATTTACCGCTATTTTACTTTGTAATTCCAGTTACATTTTGCATTATAAGAACTTTGTGACTATACAGCACCATATTTTAACCACCCTAGTTGCAAACATCAATTTTTTTCCCGTCAGTTCATTAGCACAAGCGTTGAAATATGTAAGAAAATACCACAATGCGTCCAAACCTGAATGTTACGCAAGCACATCACACTTATTTCATATTTCCTGCCCAAATTTGCAATTACAATCACCATTCCATCCAATAGGTTGGCATTTGATCTCATATTAAAGATAAATAGTTCAAAAATAAAGTGACAGATGCAAAATCCAATTATCAGTATCCACTCCAAGCAGGTGATAGCTTATCTTAAATTAAAAGAAGAATCCACAAAAGTTACCCGAAGTGAAAGTCCTTGCATGTTCAGCAGTTCCTTCTGAAATTGGTGATTTTTGCCCTCTATGACCTTCACAAGTCTGCAATGACAATCCATCATCTGACTTATATGCTGAGTCATTTTTGTCTTCTGATCCATCATTCTGGCTAACACCATCAGAAAGCCAATTTATAGAGGCATCTTCACCAGCCACACGTCTTCGATGGTCCCAACGAAAACTCCATGTTGGAGAGTAGCGATTGTTTCGATGTAAAATTTCATTAGCTGATCCACTTTGTCTGGTTTTATCTGTATCTTTGGAAGCAACACAACAAACAGCACCCATGCTCAAATATGCAACAATGTTAACCCTATTATATCAACACCACCAGTTGCATCACCAGATACAAATCTGCACCATTAACTTGTCAATACAGGTTTCCCTGGAATGGTAATGACGTAAACATAAAATCAGTTGTAGATAATCGATAATATAACAGGAGCTGCAGTAACTGAAAGTCTGAAACACATTATTATTTTAATTCAAATTTTGACAAAGAAAAAACAACCGACCAAAAAATTCATCGTTCTACAGCTAGCAGTTTTTGTGGATTTGGATGTAATTCCCCCAGAACCTTACAGAAAGTGGAGACCAAAAAGGTTCAGAACCCAGAGAGTATATGTGGCCGATAGTGTGGGGGTAGTCACCAACACACGAGTTTCAAGTATCTTCCATTCCAAAAGGATTTTTTTTTTTTGGGCCAAAGTTCCAAAAGGATGCTTCTAAACACACATCCCAAAAGAATATTAGCAAGCGAAAACAACTGCAAAAGCAATGTAACTCGACAGATTCATCTCCAGTGAACACAGAGTTCAACGAAGAAGATTATGTTGAATTGGATCACAACTCTACTATATAAACGCAAATCAACGTGGGGGAGCCTCATTGGAAAGCAAACATCATCCGCAAAAACCACAAATTTCAAGGAAAATTCAGAAAGGGACAGGCAACCTAATGAGTTACTCAAAGGGAACTAAGAGTGAGTAGTAATCAACCGGGGTAAAACACAACTAGCCCGAAATTTGAAGCTATTCAAAACCCCGATCCCAAATACATGCAGAAAACACGGAATTTACAGTAGAAACCACCAGAAAAAGAAAACGCTAAAAAGAAATAAAAAAATTTCTGTGCAAGAAAAGAAATTAAGGGGACCTTTCTTTCAGGAATTTGGTAATCGATATATACTTGAGTTTCCCCCGCAGATGATAGTAATACGAGTCTCTGAATACGAATACAGAAGAGCAAAGCTGACGTGACGAAGCCGCACCTTTCCTGAAAGCAAAGGAGAGAAAGCTTCTAGAGAGAGAAGGTGAGGAACAAAGGAGACTGTGCCCTTTGTTGCAGAGAGGGGAAGACGAGGAAGACGGGGATCGAAGGAAGGGAGAGGCTGTTTTGGATGGTCTTAACGCCGTTAGGAATTTGTTGGCGTGCTTGTTATTTTCGGTTCGGTTCGGCGTTGCCATTGAACATGACGAGCCTTCATTCGGTCAGGTACTTTTTTTTTATTATCCTTAATATAAAACTTATTTAACTACTTTAATTAGATTAAGGTAATTAAGTAAGTTAGTTAATTATAAAAAATATGTCATGTTTTCTTTAAAATATAATAACCATCTTTCTTAATATCCTTCCTCCTTCTTTTACTTGATTATAGTTGAGGGAGTATCCATAGGGGTAATTTAGAAAAAATTGATAAATATGATAAATAGGTCTTATATTTATTATCAAAATTAACTTAACAATTAAGTCTTATATTAAGAACAAGAGGAGTATTAAACTTTTTTGCCAGATTTATTATTAAACTATTTACACATATTTTTAAAAGTGGATTTGACATGTATACATTTGGCCAAAAATATCTATAAAACTTTAATTCATTTTATCTTTTAAATTTATAATTTTTTAAATGAAGACATTAATGAGTTTTTACTTTTATAAATTAATTATCTGACTAGGTATTATATATTTTAATACAAATATAATAGATATAAAATATTTTATATTGCATGATTAACTTTTGTACATGATATATGTTGCTGAATATAATATAATAATAATAGAAATACAAATCATCTATATATTTATAGACAACATGATATTTATTATACTCACTCCTGATTTCATGAGCAAACTTGGTGTGTGTATATTATTTCCGGTCTTACTTATAAGATCTCGTTTACGAACTCGAGATCTTATAATTAGAATTAAAGATACTAATATATAAATACTCAAATTAAAGGAAAAGGGAAGATGGAGAGATCAAAAGGGGGAAAGGAAAAGAAAAGGACGATGGAGTAATATTGTTTTCTTTCTCCTTTTTTTTTTTAAATAAAAGCAATCGCAATATTAAATGCTCTACTTTTCATTCACATGGCTGGGTGTATCTTTTTCATGAATTCTCATGCATTATGAAATTGAAGCAAGATGCCAAGATATAATTAAATCTTAGTCCTCTTGTTTGATTGGTAAACAACTCGGCTAAAAGATTTTTGAACGCTTAAGGTGCGTGTATACATGTATGTGTGGGGTCATAACTAATTTAACATTATTCACTTTGTGAAATATTGAAAAAAAAAAAAGGGTTTTAATAATTATTAATTCAAGTATGCTTTTCCTGCGGTGTTTGGAAATCATAAAAAAAACATTTAAAAAAAGTACTCTCATATAAGTAAAAACAAAATTCTTTTTACATATTTATTTCAAACTCTATAAAATCACTTTTAAAAAGCTAACCCAATGTCCCCTTAATCTTCTTGTTGGAAAAAGTAAAAATTAATGCTTTTGTGTCTGTAGTTTTAAATTGGTGCGATTTAATCTTTATAATTCTATTACAGACATACAGTTGTAACTAAGTCTTTGCATTAGACTTAATGGAACTCAATCTCATGATCTAAGCATTTAACATATTAGCTTTTATATTTTGAAAAAAATAAAATCACATATTTTATGGAGTTGGGAGACTAAAATTTTAGATTATTAAAATTATAGGAATTTTGAATTGCACTAAAAGTGAAATTCAAGACCAAAATTACAATCAAATCGAAAGAAAAAAAATGAAATTTTTTATTAAAAAAAAACTTTGGTCAAATGACTCTTAGCTCATCAAGAGTCAGAGAGTCGTATGGTTTAGCTAACGTATAATAAATTTATTCCAGACTTCAAGTGCTTCACAAGACCCACATTTTATTTATTAAAGACCCAAAAAGTCAAAAATAAAATCAACTTGGCCCAGAAAATGAGCATTTGACGACGAAGACGTTTCCAATCCCATAATAATAGTTAGGTACTGACCTGAGTGGCTTAGACGCCGCCCCTTGACGAGTCAAAACGCAACTTATTTATTTTTCAGCAAACACACATTACACAATTGATAGGGGAAAATGGCAAAAACACATCCTTTATCCCAAGATAAAATTAATTTTTCAGTAAACGTACATATTTTAATGAATTTATTTTTTTTAGAATTTTATTTTGGTTATTTTTTGAACTTTAATTTCTGTTTTAGTTTGATACTGTATCTTAATTGGCTGAGTGGGGTTTATATATAATTTGTGAATAAAAATAAATATAAATTAAAAATGAAATAGGTTTGGCACCGAAACAGACAAACAGTCAACTAATCCGCAGTTTGGCAAACGAATAAGGCCATTTGTTAAAGCTTAAAGAGTTTATAAAAGAAAATACTTAGTTTTCCAATCATACATAATCATATATCTTATTTTATTTTTATTTATATAAGTTTATAATAAAATAATAATATTTTAAAAATAAAGAATTACAAAACTTAATATAATAGATATAAAAAACGTATAATCTGTTTATAAATGATAGGTTTATTATATTTTTAATAATAATAATAATCAAATTCTTTCTTGATTTATTGATTTTTTGCGGCCTCCATATATTGGTTCACTGTAATTTTCGAAGTTCAGAATTTTCTCATCAGCATGCTCTAACTCTTCATTTCGAAAAATGGCAACAACAAAAAAACAGAATCCTAAAAAAATATCTTTGAATTTCAAAATTTCAAATAAGTCTTGTTAATTACACTTTAATAATAATTAACAATATTAAAAAAATAATAACACATTTTCTTAGTTATTCTTGATTTTGGATTTTGAAATTTCAAAGATTTTTTTTTATCTTTCCCCAAAAAAAAAGATTTTATCACAAGATTTGATAACTTCATTTCCAAATGTCATCCTATGTTGAGAATAATTTCTTTATTTGTTGATTATGCAATATAGATATAATAATAGATTTCATTTGACATGCAAAATTTATCACTATCTATTTCTATAATAATTACACATGCTATTAACTATTGAGTTGGGAAGATCATAATTAGAACTTTAAAAAATCCAAATTTATAATTTTGGAATCAAATTTTGATCAGAACATTAAAGTGGCGCGAACACAACTTTCTATACTGGCCTACATTTAAAGTCAAAAGATACACTGTGATATAATCACAAAGTAAAGTCTAATAAAAAATGTTAGTATTTTTTTTTTACCAGAACAAATGTTAGTCTTTTTTTTTTACCAGAAAAAAATGTTAGTCTTTTACAATCTCATTAAAAGAGACGTCTATATTTAATGTCCATCAATATTTTGAATATACTTGACAAAAGAAAAACACTGATGCAAGTCCAAACCAATGAGATATAGGGCCTACTATTTTTGCCAATGGCAACATATCCTTGGGGTTTTTACCTAATTGATAATTACCGTAAAATACAAAGCCCGTTTTCTCTTTTCTTTTTAAGCAGAACGTGAATGGTGAACTTCTCCACGCACCATCACCTAGTGACCTCATCTTTTAGCACATGGTTGAAACTGTCATTTTCTTTCTTCATTAATTTTCTATCCCGGTGTGAATAAACTAATTAATTTTATACCATTAATATATATTAAATATACAAAATAGAGAACTACAAGGATGGATCCAGCTAGGGCTCCTGAAAACACAGAAGACCCGTTTTAATTATATATGTGTGCATATATAATTTGAAGTATAGCATATAAGCTGTTGCGTAGAATATACTCTGGCGAAAGTGCCTTCTTAATCAATGATACACCTTTACATTTCTATTTTGTGTGCATGTACTTATTATATCATATACATTCATTGTATTTTTATGCGTACCATATGATTTTATCGGATATTGAAGTTTTAATTGTTTTTTAGGACCAGGGAATGAGTAATATACTACCTCCAGTCTTAATTATAAGAGCTAGTTGACTAATTTAAGGAGATTAAGGAAATAAGTTAAGTTAGTTATTTATAATAAATATGTGTTGTCTTCCCTAAAATATCCTTACTAATCAAGTGTGTTGGCTAGAACTATTATTATTAGAAAGACTACCTGGGAAAAAAATACATAAATATGATAGACAAAATGGGTTAAAGTCTTATAATTAGGACTAAAACAAAAGTCAAACGAGGTTTTATATTAAGGACCGGAGGTAGTAGCTTGCATCCGGTTCCTTTTTTTTTTTAAAAAAAAAGACTTTGGGTTATCTAAACATAGGATTATATTGGGGCCTTTTGATTACTTGCAAAGTGGTTGACAGAAATAAATATAACGTAAACTAATAGGCATGGCCATTGTTTTAGTATACTTCAAACAAGAATTATATTATAATGTAACCATCTTCCATTGCGATTTTAGGCGTAAAGAGGATTACTATATTGGATGCAATTAGGCTTGACATCACAACAAACTGATTACCACGTAAAAGCAAAACCAAAACACACATACAGAGAGTGTGTTTATGCAAGTGCTTTTCCACTACATTACTTTTTATATATACAATGCATGCAACCAAAGAAGCATATACTAGCGTTCAATTTGGTTCTAAATATAAGACTCTAAAATCTACTTTGTCTCTTATATTTATCTATTTTTTCACAATGTACCTCTTGTTTGCACATGTTAAAAGTTCCGTCAAATAGTAGTTCAAATTAATACACATGAATAATAAGGGTATTATAATAAAGACAACACATATTTATTACAAATAACTAACTTAACTAATTTTTTTATTTTTTTTTAAATTAGTGAACTGGATCTTATGTTAAGGATCACAAGTAATATGTGTGTGTATTTGGCTTTTTTTTTTCATTTGAAAAAAAAATCCACTCAACCATAACAAATGTGGAGTGATATTGGTCTAGATCATCAAATTTAATATCCGCGTTGTTTAAATTAACAAGATTAATTATTTTAGAGCACAAGCATAAACCATGCATGCATGCCACAAAACTTATATAACATAACACATACCTCTCTAAATACATATGCATATATTTATATTAAACTGTTAGGGTTCACAACATATATGATAACAACACATACCTCATGATAACGTAACCAAGTATACTATATATTTGTATATATTACATAAATACGATAGTAGGGATGGATTATTTATGATATATATATATATATATTGGTATGATCCCATCATAACTCTCCCTCCCTCCCTCTCTCTCTATATTTATATGAAGAGAGAGGTCAAGCAATTAATTACTGTTAGGAATGAGCTTGGAAGGAGGCTTGGAAAGAGTTGGAGAAGGATCGTATCTTCCATAGTCTCTTGTATTTGCCCTCAGCAGCCTCTCATGCATCACGCTCTCTTCCTCCTTTCCCACCTCCTACACCAAATATATATACACATATATTATTCAATTCCATTAATTAATTTTAACTATATATATATCTATTATACACAAACCAATTAATAATATCAATATACATATATATATGCCCTTCCAGTTTTCAGTATTATCTATATACATGGCATTGGTTGCTCATGGTTTATGCGCCATACTGTCAGGTGGCACGCCTCAAAAGTGTGAGAGAGATCTATATGATCATTTGTGTCAAGGGGAAAAGGGGGGGGGGGAAGGGGCGACTTTAGTAACCCATTTATCCGTTGAAGGGTTTTGGCCCGGAGCCACAAGTGGAATTACTTGATCGATGATCATTTAAAAAGACTGTAAGTGAGATGCATGAAGAGGTTGATGATGATGACAATGTTGACAGATGAAACCTAACTAGCTAGTTATCTGTGCTGTGGGTTTTCTTCTTCAGTTCGTTCTTGAACCACAAACTTATCAGAAACAATGATCGAGACAAAGGATTTTCAGACACTTACCTCTTCTTGAACATCCACATCTGCAGGCAACTTACTGACAAACTTTGTTCTTCGACCTGCAAATCCATGAAGCACAACAAAACTGCGAGCTTATATATATGGTTCGAGAACGAAACATACATACATATAGACAGACACACACACACACATGTCAAGTATCAAAGAGTCAATAAAGTTCACATGTGCTCTGCACTAAGCAACTCAAAAGATGGAATCAAGCTCAAATCCCTAAAATGTACGTTAAATTTAATTATTTCCACATGCAAGCACTTGGTTTTAGGTAGCTTTCTCTGGCAACGTGGCTAGGGTTTTTTTGGCACCAAATAAGTCCTCAAGAGATCAGAAAAACTTCCAACAAAAAAAGAAAAAAAACACACCAACCTGCAAAAGTAGCAGTGAAAAGTGACAGAGAAATGAGCAGAAAGATGGTGAACTTCTTGAGAAGCACGAGACTACCCATTATCTCTTAGAAAAAAGAAAACTAAGCAGGCCAAGTTATTATGATATGATGCTTCACTGTCTGTATATTTAGCAGGAAACTATAAATTTGGCTAGAGATGGGTAGTGTGGTGTCGAAGAAAGAATTGAAGAAAATTGACAGTTATATTAAAGAAAGCAAACTTTCTGTTCTCTTGAGCAAGGAATTCAAACACAAAAAGGTAAAAAGTGACCACTTTCCCTTTGTTGGGGCACTAAGTCTAAGAAGTTAGTGGAATGCCATAAACTTGATTAATCAATTAATCAATTCATTATAGGACCATAGTTGAAATCTGACCCCTTAGTGGAAAATTATTGGAGTTTCCTTCACGCATGCTTTACAACAAAATTATATTTTCCTGGATACCTAACTCATATTATATTAATTTAATTTGTACCAAACGACCTTTGCTACTTGAAATACAAATATCCCTGAAAACGAATTAATTAATTCATTGATTGATTGATGGATCCACTTGCTTGACTTCTCATCACGACTAAATAGTGCAGAAAAATTTGTAGGTTAAAGCTTATAAACAAAAACATAAATATATAGCTAAATCGAATATTGAATCATAAATATGTATTAAATAATTTTTAACCAAAATTCATTCTTAAATAGTTACTCGTTGACTCATACACACGCACACACTTGACTACATTTTGTCATAAATCAAATTCTCTCAATAAGCTATACTGAATTAATTAATTAATTATTGAAGAGTCGGGTAAATCAATCTGATATCTCTGTGGCTTTGAATTATATACGTACATTATAATTGAAAATAATTGTTCATAATTGACTCAACCTATTAACTTTTTCATAATCTAGCTAATTAGAAGCCTACCATTAAAGTATTTATGACATGGATAGGGATATGACTTTCTCGCTCAGGGATTGAGATGAATAGGTAAGGGCATATACATATTGCATGGTTGGGCTCAAAAGGAGACAACGTAGGTATAAGACACATTAATATAATTTTAATATCTCGGAATGACTAGTGGTATCAATAAGCCTAAAAGACAGCGACAGCAAATGAGAGGACTTTGGTGGAGAATAGAAGAGAAGCACTGCCTGAGGTTAAAATGTATATTAAATATGTGTGCCCTTTATCTTTAACCCATTTTTTCTGCAAAAGTGCTTTTGGGATCCATGTTCACATGCTCCATCCCTTACTTGAAGAAGCATTATCCTGTCTCTCTCTCTCTCTCTGTCTCTCTCTCTCCATATATATATATAAACTCAATCATTAATTAAATTGATCATCCTCACACCACTTTAACAATCTAGTCTCACACTATATGATTATACTCCTCCGGTCCTTAATATAGGACCCAATTATTGAGTTAGTTTTGGTCCTAAATATAAGACTCATTTATCATATTTATCAATTTTCTCTAAATCACCCCTATAGATACTCCCTCAACCATAATCAAGTAGAAGAGGGAGAGGGGATATTAAGAAAGATGATTATGGTATTTTAGAAAAAATGTATCACGTTTTTTATAATTAACTAACTTATCTAACTTCCTTAATCTAATCAAATTAATTAAATGGGTCTTATATTAAGGACCGGAGGAGTATATGCTTTCATCAAACTGATAGGATCATAGTGGAAGGTCATATATATGGTAGATTGCAAACCGAATTTCTCATACATATCTATAATAATGAATATGCATGACACCGTTGTGTTCTTATATATAAGGTAGAGAGATAATAAATTTTTTATCACTGATTTTCCTCCTTACCTCTTATTAAATGGGAGTGTATAAAGCGTGTGTGTCATAAGGGTAAAGTTACAAACTTATTAAACCTCCATATAAGAACTAATAAGTTTTCGGTGAAATATATTAGAAATGATCGTAGAGGTATCTTTGAATAGATCATAGTAATCCCAGTACCAAACCCCTGCAGGTTACAATTTATTGTTGTCTTTTCTTTTTCTTTTTCTAAATTTATGAATCTCGTGAATGGATCAAGCAAGATCAGATATTGGCATCTTTTATATTCATTCACTGTTTGGCAGTCCACCCACAACAGGATTGATGGAAGTGAGAGACAGGAAACTAAAGAGAGCGTTCAGACAATAATCGACAGTGTGTGTTTGTGTGTGTGAGAATTGTGCTCGTAGATGCAAAAAGAGAGGGTGGCCTCTTTTCTTAGGTATGTAATGATTTAAAAGTGAGAATTGAATTAGCGAATATCTCTGAAACTATTTTAGTTATACATATGCACTCCAGAGATTAACCAGAATTACAAGTTTTTCCTGTCATCTCTCTGCGCAATCAAAACACACATATAGTACTGGAAAGTTCAAGTTTTCTAATTAAATTCCGCGTGGAATATAATTTAGAAACTAAAATAAAAAAACTTTTGGAACCATCAGTCGATATAATCAGCAAGCAAACGAAATTCATAGCAAGATATATCATTCTCATCAAAATATTATAAAGCCTCAAACTCCATCTAATGTAGGAGGTCTCTAATAAGACTGAGATTTCGGATAAATTAATATTACTTATGGACTTCAATATAAGAGTTAGTTTGACTTTCATGTTAATCCTATATATAAGATCCTAATCCATTTTATCCCTCATACTTATTCATTTTTTCTAAGGTAACCCTTGTACCAGTTGCATATGTTAAATATTTCATCAAATGGTAGTTCTAGTTAATATAATATACATGATTAGCAAAGATATTTTAAGAAAAATAATACTTATTTATTCCAAATAACTAACTTAACTAGATTTTTTTATCTCTTAAACTAATCAACTAGTTCTTCTATTAAGGACCAGAAGTAATACCGTGGAGACTGAATTGGCATCAATATGATGCGCTGGGAATCTTTAGCCACCTTTCTGGATATGATCGATCTTCTTTGCGATTGTTTATAATAATATTAATTGCTACTTTGTCACATTGCGCTTCCAAGTGGACGTTCTTCCTTTCTTATCATTATCACGAAGACACCGTCACCTTGTTTGCTTCTTCTATATATGGGGATTTCTTCTAAACCATTATTAAAGAAGCATTCAGTTTCCATCATTTTTAGGGGAGCAACTTTTGCTCCATTCAACAATGAACTGATTATATAAAACATTTCTAGGATAATTAAAAGGCACATCTTTTGGTAATTCACGCTGGTGTAAATGGGAAAAAAACTCTCATCGCTTAAATAAATGGTTGGGAGTTTGAATGTCAATTGTTGTTTACGTAAATAAGTACTCGGAAGATATCTTTGGCCAACAAGTACCGGGATGATTTGAGTTCTTTGTAGTGTGAATATTCTGATAATGAGCCAACAAAAAATTAAAATTAAACATAAGAGATTAGTCCCATGTACGTGTCGAATTGTATATATATTTGTGGAATTTCCCCTAGGAATAACATGTTTCATCGTCCAATAGAATAACTAACGAAAGAATTCACAACATGTCAATGTAATAAACTCATAGAGACTGCCAGACTCCTACCATGGAGAGATAACTATGATGAAGAAGCACCCTCTGGTTTTTGGTCACTTTGGTTCTTTTGGACAGCTTCATTGCGTAGACTGTTTTCTCTTGCGTATGCAGCCTTAGCACCCTGCATCAAAACTAAATGATTAGTTGATTCTTGTTAATCAAATACAGACAAATCAAGAGCAAATTATGATTAGAGGATAATGAAACTTTTGTTTCCTTAAGTTTGTCTAATTTATTATTTGGTTTTTGAAGTTTAATCTTTGTCAATTTAAGTCCCTAAAATTTCATAACCATACATAATTACATCACATCTGTGTTTATGATTATATGTCTTCAACCTAAATATTAAAATAAAAACCAATCACCTGATTCACAAGCACCTTCTGTTCAGATTCATTCTTGTAACGATATGATCCTCCAGCTTTTTTAAACCATAAGAACTAATTGTGTACGGTTATGAAATTAAACTCTAAGGATTTGATAAAATTAAACTTTCAGGACCAAATCAATAACTGAGGCAAACTTGAGAGACAAAAAATTTTGGTAATTCTATGATTAATTAGTTGGCAACACTTACTTGGAAAATGGTTCCTAACTTTTTCAACCCTCTAGCCCGTAGCCTTAAAACATCTCTGCTGGCACTAGGATCTTTAAGAACCTGAGCCAGAAACAAGTGAAGTATCATTTTTTTAAAAGTCTTGCAATTAAAGTAAAAACTAGAGAAGGATAAAAGAATAAAGAAAGATATATGCAGAAGTAAATTAAGAATGTAAAAAAAAAAGAAAGAAAGACGTGATGTAAATTATCTGAGTACAACATATGTTGTGGCTTGGAAGTTTTCGGTATTAATCAATATGATAAAAATTGTCAATTAAGCTACAGAAAACAAACGGTGATAAAACATACAGCTAGGCAGACATGTGAGAGAGTTGTTTCAATATCAACCACATTGATCTGCCAAAGGGAATGAATCATGGCATCCTTCTTATCTTCTATCGCTTTCTCCAAGTTTTCGTCTTTGTTTTCTCCTCCTTGGTTTAGCCTCTTCAGCTCTTCTTGGATTTGAATCAAGTTCACAGCACCTAATTAATTCTCAAGTATATATGTATACATATCAGTGTCATTACTTGAAACTTTTCCAACATCATGAAGCCTCCAATCCATCAAGTAATCCTTTTTCGGATGAAATATCCAAATATACTGTCTAGTCTAGCGAGTACCTGAAGCAGCCATGACTTGTGACTTGATCTTGTGTCCTTTGTCTCTTACCCACTCTGCTAAAAAAGGTACTCTCATATATCGGTTATCCTTTCCAATTTCTTTTGCAGCTTTTCGCGTGTAAATATACCCAATTGTGTGTAGCATGGCCTCTCCAAAAGCTGGAATAGTGTCATATATTACTAAACAAATAAATCCTTAGCATAGAACCAGTACATAACACTTAAAAAGGAAGTTCATCGCCCAAGATACTGCGATTTTTCATTTTCTTTCTTTATTTTTTTTATCGAATGTTTCACTTTCTAAATTATTAATAATTTAGAGCAATTAATTAGTATTCTAAGATTATTGCTCACAATTAAGGCACAGGCACGCCTTCTGCAATCAAGACATGATATTCTCATAAAAGATATCTTTCATTAAGAGATATTAATTAGTATCATACTTTCACTCAAGAAACATATTTAAACATTCTGCATATTGGTAAATCATGATATATATATATATATATTTGATTTATAAGTCTTACAGCTTTCGAAGTTCAATTAAAAATTTTTGTAAATGAAATAAATCCAAACCTTATATTGCACCAGAAATTGGTGACATAGTACTCATTTTAGTTTGAAACAGAAATTTTGATTAATCAAATTGAAAAGAATCTATAGCAACAAGCGCATTTTGGAGCAGACAAGGAAAAAAAAATCATAATGAATAAGAGCCTTGGCATGTAAAATGGAATGAAATAAAAAGAGAGAGAGAGAACAATCTACCTTAAAAAAACTATTAAAATCTAAAGAGAGATAAAAAAATTTGTGTTGAAAAAAAAAATTTCCCCGTTTTTCCTTTTAATTTTCAAATCAAACATGCCATAATGCCAAAAACTCAAACCTCCAAATTGCTTATGGTATCTTCAAAACTCCATTGATAGTAATGCCCCAGTTGGCTAGCAAATGAAATATTATTTGGGCCAAGAATCGAGATATTTAATTTTTATGATACATTTGTTATTCTTATTTAGCAGTAATTTATACCGAACGGACATTTTTCATCTATAATTTTCTTTTTTTTTTTTACTTCTCTATTCTATTCTACCTCTGCCAAGAGAGAAGAGTATAGTTAGTACCGGCTTGTGAAAGTTGGGCTGCTTCTGAATTTGCCCATGTTGTAAATTCTTCTGTTTTACCATCGACAAAGGGTTGGAGGTGATGTATAAGAGCGGTTATAAGTTTTTCTTCCCTATCTTTCTGCCATGCCTACGTACGGATCCAAATTACAGCAGTTCAGCAGTTAATAACAGGAAGTGGGAAGCAGAAACTGCATGGGATAACAGAGAGAGAGAGAGAGAGAGAGAGAGAGATCGAATAAGTGTACTTTTATCTTCTCTTGAATTATTAGCTTACGAACTTCAGGGTCTTGTAGGTCTTCCTCAACTTCTATGGATGCTAGAGAAGCCAATGCAAGTTGCCCTATATATTCCTCAAAACATTCACTCCCAAACAGCATCCCAAATACGGCTGTAGGGTCTAACATGGATTCTCTGCCAACCAAAATGTTCAGTATATATTATTCACTTTCTCAATCGACACATATATAAATAAGTAGTTGGTTTAGCAAGACACAACAGGAAAAATCAGAGGGAGGTCATCAAAGTATAAACATTGTATAAGTAGTACTCTAAAATCATGACTTTATGGCTTCAACTGCAGAGACAGAATTTCATGAAATGATGGAGATCATAACCAAACAGATTTTAACTTCTTTTTTCAGTTATATATGTATATGTATATTTGTATGTGTATGTGTATGTGTATGTATGTGTATATATATATGAGGTTGTATGTAAACTTACTGTGGTACTCCTGACTTTCCGTGCTTATCATATGCTTCACGCTTTGTAGGATCACTTAAGACCTGGTACGCCTCACCAAGTTGCTGTGCACAGATACCATACAGGACATATTCCATGAAAAGGAAATTGAAAGAGAAAACACGAGATGTCTTGAGCTTTTTTTTTAACCACATTCAAGACAACTGAAAGAAGAAACCAGAGATAAAAGAATGACAGGCAAGAAATTTTATGACTGATTCATGTTCGGACACAAAAACCAACCAGGAATGATAAATAATACTTTATAGAGTACGACATTGTATCATGAAGGGCAGTGAGTTCAAAATCCGCATCAAACCATTCACTCCTCAACGTGCTCACCTGAAAATTCTTGGCAGCTGTGGGATCCCCAGGATTCTTATCAGGGTGAACTATCCTTGCCTGAAAAAAAGAAAGAAAAGTTGTCAGCAGCCTAGCTCAATCATAAACACAACACCAGAGGTCCATGTACATCTAAGATGTCAGCAACTAAGTTCTATCTGACAAATTAAACACATTTATGTGACGAATAAGACCACTATGCAAGTGTAAGAAATTGTTCCAAATGATACGTGATTCAGTTGAAAACATAATCATCTAACGTATTCAGGGGCGTACGTCAGGGAGGTACAATGCAGATTAGCTGTATGGCAAGATCAAGTTAAACAAATGCACTGGTACAAATTGAACGTTCACATCACGCCTTTCAGATTAATTAATTCCAAAATATAAACACAAAATTAAGTTCAGAAGCATCGTCAAATGTGAGTTCGTTCGGCGCCCATTTATGCTCTCAGAATTCAGGAAAGGAAACATATTAAGCATAGATGGAGAAGGATTTACCTTGATATAGTAGGCCTTCTTGATCTCAGCAGAGGAGGCATCAACGTCGACGCCTAATGTATCGTAGTACGTGGTGTCCTTCACCATAGCTTGATGATATCCGAATCACAATTCCAATCTCTCGAATAAGTAACTTGTGAAAATGCAGTCACCCGGTTATTATGACCACGATTTGATACACACTTGCAAGCGAAACATTCTAAATGGTGAAAACCCTCAAGATGAATGCGAACGAAAGTACATTAAATCGCTTTTGTGATTTCCTTCTTTCTTTGGAGTCGAAGGTATAACGTAATTTTCCCAACGACGAGAAACTTGTTTCGCTCTTTATTACTCCTCTGGTAATCACGGGCCGGAGAGAGAAGGTGCTTTTTATCTTATTCATCACGTCATTTCGTTATATTTTTAGCGTTGATGTATTATTTCAAATAAAAATAAAGTTAAAAATTTATTATATTTTAATAAAAAATTAATACATTTTTAAAAAAAATTTAACTATATGAAATATGTTACTCTTTCAATCCTTAATATAAGACCCAAGTGTTGAGTTGGTTTTAATCTTAAATATAAGACTCATTTTTCATATTTATCAATTTTCTCTAAATTATCCCTATGAATACTCCCTCAATCATAATCAAATAGAAGAAGGAGAGGAAGTATTAAGAAAGATGATTATGGTGTTTTAGAAAAAATGTGTCACTTTTCTTATAATTAACTAACTTATCTAACTTTCTTAATCTAATCAAATTAGTTAAATGGGTTTTATATTAAGGATTAAAAGAGTATATTTTAATGAAGTATAAGCTTTGGTTTTTGAGAAAAATATTTTCTAAAAAAATACCTAAATAAAACTCGTTTCTTTTTACGCGGCAAGCCCAAGCGCCAGGGGCTTGCCGCATAAAAAGAACAGACAGGATTAATTGGCCGATCGGGAAACTAAAAACATCTTGAGCGTTCATTGTTAAAAAAAAAAAATCCTATCCGTTCGTTGCTGATTAGCCTATCCATCCTCGCGGTCACGGAGCTTGTTTTCATCGCCGTGGCCATTTTTGTGCGTGCTTCTTCGTCCCCTCCCCACTAGCTCTTGATTATTCCTGGTCCTTCCGTCTTAGCCGGCCTATGACCTTCGCGATCCTTCCTCCCTCGCCGGCATACTACGGCGATACCGTATATTATTGATACTGATTTTATCCAACAGTGAGTAACGGTTTGCAACGGATTGTAACTGCCATTTACCACCATGCAGAGTTCTGCGCGCCCGCCGGCCACTTCACAGAGTGTGAGATAAAGGCATTGCAGAACCTTGTTCGAAAATGGAGGTCAATACCATGTCCCAGGCTTTGCAACTTCACGCACGAGTTCTGAAATTAGGAAACACACAGACCAGCGAGTCCCAGAAAATTTTGTCCAATATCTTCACTTTTTCTGCCCTATCAGCCGCCGGAGATCTCAACCACGCTCGTCTCATCCTCAAATCCAATCCTTCTTTGAACTCTTACTTTTACAACACCATCATCCGAGCTTACTCTTGGAGCTCCGACCCCACCCATCCCTCACAAGCTCTCTCTCTTTTCCTCTCAATGCTCCATGGACCGTCCCATAACATGCCTGGACCTGATAAGTTTACTTTCCCCTTTGTACTCAAATGTTGTGTCCGTTTGAATCTCACCCCTCAAGGGGAACAGATCCATGGGTTGATTGCTAAAATGGGTTTGAGTTCGGATTTGCATATTGGGAATTCTTTGATTTATATGTATTCAGAGTTTGGGGAAGTGGGAAATGCATATGATGTGTTTGATAGAATGTCTAAGAGAGATGTGGTGTCCTGGACTTCTATGATTGATGGCCTTGTTGACAATGATCGGCCTGCTGAAGCAATAAAGAAGTTTGAAGAAATGTTGGAAAGTGGGATTGAGGTGAATGATGCTACGGTTGTATCTGTTTTAAGAGCATGTGCTGAAATGGGAGCGTTAAGTGTGGGGAAGACAGTGCATAAAATTGTGAAGGAGAGGAAGCTTCATTATAAGGGTAATGTTATGACAGCGCTCCTCGATATGTACGCCAAATGCGGTTGTATAGAAAGTGCATGGCAGGTTTTTAATGGTGATATCATGGACAGAGACGTTTTTGTTTGGACGGCAATGATTTCTGGCCTGGCTAGCCATGGAAAATGCAAGGAAGCTATTGACCTGTTTTATGAAATGGAAGCTTCAAAAATAAAACCTGATGAAAAGACAATGACCGCAGTTTTATCAGCATGTAGGAATGCGGGCTCGATTCCTCAATGTTACAAATTTTTTAGTAGCATACAAAAAAGATACGGTATAAGACCAACTATTCAGCACTACGGTTGCATTGTAGACCTCCTAGCCAGAGTAGGTCGTTTAAAAGAAGCCGAAGAGTTTATTAATAAAATGCCTATCAAACCTGATGCAATACTTTGGAGAACCCTGATATGGGCTTGTAATATTCATGGGGATACTACTAGAATTAAGCGTTTGATGAAACACCTTGGGTTACAAGAGATGGATGCAGATGATAGTGGAAGCTTCATACTTGCTAGTAATGTTTATGCATCAGAGGGAAAGTGGTGTAAAAAGGCGAAAGCGAGGGAGCTGATGAAACAGAAAGGACTAGTAAAGCCAGCAGGATGTAGCAGGATTGAAGTTGAAGGTGTGATACATGAATTTCTGATGGGAGATTATAATCACTCTGAAGCAAAGAACATATATTTCAAATTAAACGAAATGGTAGATAAATTGAGAAAAGAAGGGTATTATCCAAAAGTTTCTGAAGTCTTGCTTGAGGGAGATGATCAGGAAAAAGCCAATCAGCTGCTTCACCACAGTGAGAAACTTGCTCTTGCTTTTGGATTAATCAGAACAAGTCCAGGGTCTGAAATCCGGATCGTGAAAAATCTAAGGTCTTGTGATGACTGTCATGAATTTATGAAACTAGTCTCTAGGGTGTACCAAAGAGATATCATAGTAAGAGACAGAATACGTTTTCATCAGTTCAAAAATGGTGACTGCTCTTGCAAGAATTACTGGTAGCATTAAGATTGTTGTTAGATATTGGCAATTGATGTGCAATGAGATATTCAGAAGCATACAAGACACGGGAACTGCTAGTTTTGAGGCATAATTTGTCAACTGAAAAATGTATATATTTGAAATGTTCACTGGAATGCTGACTTAAAAGCAGAAACTCCTTTTCATTCTTTTACCTATCTTGCTTATTACTTTCTTTAGTGGGGAAAAAAGTCGCTGAACTATTTATTATTCCTGAGATTCGCTATTTATATGACTAATCTAAGAAGTCAGAAGAACAAGGATATAAGAAATGTGGCTTTATGGTGGAGAAATTATCTGGGAGTGCATTAAAATCTGCCTCCTTTTGTGAACTGCAAATTGAAACATGCGACAGAATGAGACTGATAAGATTATTGCAAGGATGAATGGTGCAAGCATACCGAGATAAGGTTTGTTCTTATTATTGTTATTGTTGTTGAACGGTGCAACCAGAACGCCCAAAGACTCTCTTTTGAAGTTAATACCCTTGACAATTTCTTGTGAGTCACCCTGCTTATGATTACACAGTTGGTATCCACTCTTTTTACTACTTTATGATGATAACTTGCGAAACCTATCGGAGATTTGCTCTTAAATTCTTCAAAAGCAAGGTGCATGTTCTGACAGAAATTTCCTACGTCAGAATTCTATGCTGTTTGCCTTAGTTTTGATGAAAAGTGACATGCTTGATCATGTCTCTCATGTTTTTGGTTGGTTAGTAAACTAATCTGGACTGTGCTGTGCCTCTCATGCATTTTTGGAAACACTACTATGAATAGTCAAGGTTTGTAATGAATAATTAGTGATTGCAGTGATCAATGTGATTTTTTTACCGGCATAACTGCAATTGGATAGAGAAATACTAATTGTTTTGTTTCTAGAATGACTTGTATGGGGAAATGAACTTGTTCCCATAACAGCAAGTCGGATGGACTTTGTCAGTCTAAAGTACTCTTATTGGGCTATGTGGGAGGGGAGGCTTGTCCATGAGTTGTTAAGTTTTCTTTTTTTGGACCGAAAGGAGCGTTGTTAAGGTTATATTGTGTTTGACCCCAAAAAATGGTTATTTGTAGCCCAAAAAAAGGCTATTTTGTGTTCAATAATACTTTATTTTGAATAGTTAGGACTTTAATTAAAATATACAGATTATCTTTTACCATTTGAATAAGTGTGGATAAGACTTCACCCATCCTATTTCTTATCCTATCCATCCAGGATTAGTGTGGATTCTTATATTTTAAATAGTCCTCCTTATCATTCTATAAATAGTCTTAGTGTTTCTTCATTTGTAAGATCCTTTAACAAATTAGACAATAAAGTATTTTGAAGTCACTCTCTTTCAAGTTTTTCCACTCCCCTAGGTTTCTATTATCTCTAAATTGTTATTTTATGCGTCCTTCCCTCTTTCATCTTTATGATTTCTAAGGTTAGTGTTTATTTGGGCCCCAAAAAAATAATAAATTAGTACTAAAGTTGATGGTTACCAATTTGAATTTTTCTGCATAAATCTAGATGGTTAAAGAAATTGAACATTGTTTCTAGACTACCATCACCCCCTTTCCTCATAAAATTGCGAAAATTGCGGTTGTTTAGCAGCCAGGTTGGTTTTCTAAAATATCATGCCTGACAGTTTTTTTGGGTAAGAAAATTGTTAAGGACCCGAATTATAATTAATTAATTAATTAGCTAAAAAAATCAGATATTAAATGGAAAAGATCATTCTATGAGACACAAAAATATAGAATTTAACCACAAGGGAAAAAAAAAGAATAATTCATTTGAATAGGCCCCATATAATCCTCTTCATTTTATCACTGACCAGATGTGTGTAAAATAAATTTTACATAAAGTTATGCAATGGATGTTTTATAGTACTTTCTCCAATCCTTAATATAAAACTTTCTCCAATCCTTAATATAAAACTTTATTTAACTTTTAGTTTGGTCTTAATTATAAGAATCCAATCCATTTTGTCTCTCATATTTATGTTTTTTTTTGTCAAGGTAGTCCTTCTAATAATGGTCGTTTTAGCCAATAAACTTGATTAGCAATGATATTTTAGGAAAGACAACACCTATTACTTAACTTATTTTATTAATTTCCTCAAATTAGTTAACTAGCTCTTATAATTAGAACCAGAGGTAGTAATAAATTATGTCCATTTGCCCTTATTAATTAAAAGCCAAGGTGCATCAAGTCCCCAAACGTGCACCTCCCATTAGTTCACTCTCCCATTTTGAGCAGTGATTATATTTTATTTGACTACATTCACTAATGACCAACCCACCCACAACCTTTTATTTCTCTTTTAATATTCATCTCAACCCCTCTTCCATTCTTTTTTAAATAGTAATAATGATGATGATAATAAAATTCTAGATCAGTCTAGCACTAGCCTAATTGTGATCATTATAAGCTTATTCAATTAGATGCAAGCACGAACAAATAATTAAATGCCCAAAGTGACTGAACCATTGAAGAGCATGGGGGGTCACGTTGTGGCCTGCTTTCCAGTTAGAAAAATGTGGAAACTCAGCTTTTTATAACATGCAATCAAATCCCAAAACAAGACATCATGGGAGATTTCATCATCCTTGTCCCTCCTTTTCACATGTTAGCCCTAATTCATAATTTTTTTAGGTATATGTACCATACTTAGCCTTTTTTTTTTTCTTGGCCCCTTGCCCTTTCTTCTTTCTTGTTTCTTAAGTAAAATAATTATTCTCAGGTCCACAATATTTGCCATATTATATATTAACCACACTAATAACAATGTATCAATTTTCTGGCAAGAAAAAACAATGTATCAGTATAAAATATAAAATTTATAACAAATCGCATTACATATAGGTCATAAATAGTATAACTTATTTTACAAGTTTTTTAACTTAAACAGACCACTCAATCAATCATTAAAAATTTATTGAAATTATATATGCATTTTTTATTTTTTACAATCTATTACATAATTTATTAATTTTTCAATATTTACGCAATTTCAGCTTAAAAGATCTTATAATTTTATCTAAATATTGTTTTAAATTTTCACATCCTTTCCATGTTTAGGGAATATTTTAAAAAAAAAACAGAGATTTATATAATTTATTTTTTAAAAAAATAATATACGTTCTAAAAAGTAAAAACAAGGAGGAGATCATTATGAATTTAACCATATTCAAGATAATTTTATATTGATTTTTAAAAAGAAAGGATTGTTTGTCTAGTTGCAGTAAAATCTAGGGCAGGTATATGTAGTTTATTCAAAACAAAATATTATATCTTGAAACGGAACTTGGAGATAACTTCTATAATAAAGTAAAATATCACAAATGGTAAACAAGAAGTCTCAACTTATTAAATTTCCACCATCTCTTCTCTCTCTCTCTCTTTTTAAATACAAATTTTACCTTCTTTTCACAGATCAACAAAATTAATTGATATCTTAAATTATCTTCTCTTGTTGATAAAAATTTAAAGCCGCCCCATCTTCCTATAAATATTATTCTTTAAATAATCTTCTCTCTCACACACCTTCTCTCAATTAGTTAAAAACAATATATTTTTAAAAGAAATTTTTATTAAAAAATAAATATATCAATTATTGTCTAAATTTTACCGAAAACCTTACAAATTCAATTTTCAAAATTTTCTAAGAATTATTGTCTAAGTACTAATTAGAATCAGAAGTAATATATCAAAAACATGATGGAGATGTACATTATACATGGAGATAACCCATTGGCTGCAATCCTTTTCTAAGGAAAACAAATAATCAGTACCAATAATTTGTATCCAACAGTTACATTCTACGTCTATCTTTTCTAGAAGACAACTATTAAACTATTCAACAGAAACTAAACAAACAGACAAAATAAGATCAAGGGCCATCTTTTTTCCTCCATCTCTGTCCCTTCAAGCATCATTTCAGATGCCGTGTTTCTGGACACTATTTTTATTCTTTATATATAAATATATATTAATTACCTCTCTTTATTTAAATAGTGGCCATTAGCAAGAAGGAATATGAGCTTATTGATTTTAGAGTGGAAAAAAGAATAGGAATAAAGGTAAATTCTGTATGAAAGTGACCAAATTGATATTAAAGAGAATATAATTTAAATAAAGAGAAATTGCAGAATCAGAAGTGATGGCTGAAGTTGAATTTGAGTGTGGAAAAAAAAATTTGAGAATGTAGATGGTTCAAACAATAATTCCAAATCTAATATCTGCTTTTTGGAAACTTTTTTGTGGCAAAAAAAAATGATTCCCTTATAATTTGGTGGCAACCCTCCATTTGATATCCAGTAATATTGTGCCAATTTAGTGAATATTTATCAATCAATCAGTATCTTTGGTGGGTCCCTTTGTTCTAACACGAGCTTCTTACTTTGCAACTTTGTAGAGAGATTATGGCATTATAGTACTGTAATAAATCAACTACCCAGAGATTTCCACATTATTGGAACAAAATTATCCATCACGTCATTTCCATTTAAACTAATCTACACTTTATTGGAAATAATTGGAATTGACTGTACCATGTTTCTTTTCGCATTAATGGGGGCTAGCTGTTTTACTTGTGATTAAGATTTAACATCAAATATTTATTAATAAGGTTTAGAGTTGTCATTAACAACCAAGGTGTAAAAAACAAAAAAATAGCACTCCTCCGATTCTAAATATAAAATTCTTATAAAAGTTTTATATTTATGACCGGAGGAGTACTACTTATGTAACCAAGAAAAATATTGCTACTTAATTAATGTCTTGATTGGAATTCTAATATTCTATTTTCAACTTAAATACATGCCATATTTCAAATTTTAAGATGTAATTATTATTTGTTTTTAATAATATTCTTGTCAAATAGATAGCACTGAATGGAGGAGGTTAATATTTAAAATAGGACCATATTTACGTTAAGTTTTTTATGTTTATTATGTCAAGTTTTCTGATCAACATAGTAATGTGTTCTATTTCTAAAATATTATTATTTAATTATAAATTCACATAAAAAAAGATATAACACTTGGCTATATGTGATTGGAGAATTTGACCTAATAATACTATCTCTGATCCTTAAGATAAGAGTTTATTTGACTTTTATTTTAGTTTTAAATATAAGATGCCAATCCACTTTGTCTCTCGTATTTATCCATTTTTTTTAAAATAGTACTTATAATAATAGTAATTTAAGCCAATACACTTAATTAGTAAGGATATTTTAAGAAAGACAATACATATTTATTACAAATAACTAACGTAACTAATTTTCTTAATATATTCAGATTAGTCAACTAGTTTTTATATTAAGAAAAGGGTGTAGCATAAGAAACTTGAACTAAGTATTTTTTTTAAATAGGATGATATTGAATGGAGGATAAAACTGAAAGAAAAAAAAATTAAGTAGTACATAAATTTTGATTTACCCCTACTCTGTGTTTCTTGTAGGAGGACAGTAAATAAAGACAGGTGCCATTTTTATGATAAAAAGTTTGGTTGAACGGTGCTTGATTAACTTGTTAGACATAAGATAGGTCCTCACATATCAAATCATTTACTAATTAATGAGATTTTGATATTGACAACGAAAATTTGAACTCATATAACTATGTTCTCAACTTCTCATATGAAACTAGTATATTTTAGTTTATTACTAATAAATACAAGATTTAACCTTTTTATCTCCCATATTATTTTTTTTATTGCACCTCTATCTATTGGGGCATCATTGCCTCTGCAAACTAAAATTTGATGACGAATTGGCAGGATTATCTTCAAAAAAAAAAATGTTATAAATTTTCTACGTAATACTAGTCACAAATAGCTAATTTATTTTTGAAAGCAAAACAATAAAATACCCTATAAATTATTAAAAGGTAAATTAGTACGGGTGAACTTTGAAATTCTAATTTAGATTTCTTGTACCATTTTAAATTTTTCAAATATTGTATTACACAAACACCTTTTATTATGTTTTTTTTTTTAAATATTGCCATCTGAGCACTTCTAGCTGCCGGAGTTTCAGCGCCGGCAACCTTGTCGATGGCCAGCAGCTGAAACTCTAGTGATCGGCCGTTAGAGCTCTGGTGACTATTCTTTCTTATATATTGATTATTTTTTTAACTATTGACTACCTTCGTTTTTAAAACTCCAATGACTACTCTTGTTTAGCTACTAACTACTCTAATATTGCACTTGACTATTTTTATTTTTAAAATTTTGGTAACTATTTTTGTTTAGTTATAGACCATCTAGTTTCGCTATTAACCACTTTTATTTCAAAAGTTTAAAAAATACATTAAATATTGTTGAAGATCTAATAACTATTTTTTGTTTACTTATTTACTATTCTTATATAGTTAATAGCTATATAAAAATTGTCACCAAAACTTGAAAAACAAAAGTAGTCAATAGTTAAACTATAACACTCGATAGTTATATGAAAATAGTCATCGAGAATAATGACAGTTTTGTCATCTCACAATATTTTAAAATTTCAAAACAACACAGAGGTTCTGATTTGAGATTTTGAAATTCACATACTTTAATTTATCTTTTAACTTTTTTAGGGTATTTTAGTGTTTTTTTTTTTTGGAGGATTATACACATCCTAATCAATTAGACGGATAAAGCAACACAACTGATCTCCAAGTAAATCCGACAGTAACCTAGATTATTGCTTCTCCACATGCACCACTTAACGCCATTCTCATTTGTTTCCCAATTAATGTCTGTCCTTCTCGCATTCTATTTTAATTGCTTCTCACCAGCTAGCTGCCAAGCATTGGATAATCCAAGACAACAATATAAGGAACAGCAGATTCGAAGTGCATTTTCATTTTAATGATTACATGTAGGCTTCTACTGAGATCTATAATTAATTAATCAAAAGACTCAAATAATTAATTGTCTCGATAGACCCTTCAATTGAAAAAAAGAAAAAGAAAAGGGCTAGTGTAATTTTCTGAGAAAGTTAAGCCATCATATTGCTCTCAGTAGGAGGTTCCAGTGATACATTAACTGGAAGCTAAAATAATTGATCAGTTCTAAACAGAATGGTTAACTAAATTTTAATTTGGTTTGAAATATAAGATTCTAATTTATTTTACCTCTCATATTTATCTATTTTGTCTTTGAATAATCTCTATGATGATTGTAAAAATTGCTTCAACACACATGATTGACAAAGATATTTAAAAGAAAAATAATATCTATTTTTATAAATAATTGATTTAACTAATTTTTTTATATTCATAAATTAATTATCTTTTTGGCCAAATCATAAATTAATTATTTGGCTTTTATATTATGGATCAGTTTAATTTGATAGCAATATCTCGGTCACACAAAAAAAAAAAGTTGATACTGATATTATTTTTTTGTTAAGGACTAGAATGACAATTATTCTTTTGCGGCAACTAATTAAAAAGGATGTGAGGGGACAAACTTGCAAATATATGTCAGCAATCATTAGACGTGCAAAATCGGCCAAAAGGCAAATTTCTGGTTTAATTTAAAATCAATTAGAAGGCTATTGTGGTGTGAACTGGAGAGAGTTTTGACATAAAAATATATCCATGTTTAATTAATGCTGATAAATAATTAATTGTCTACGGTCTACCCTCATATTAATTGTTACGTAGGTGCCCACGGAACCATATTTTTAAATATATTTGTATCGTGACTTCCTCGTAATAACATAACAAAACATTGACAGCCCTCGTGCCTCTAATAAGATTTATATTTCCATGATTTTTATTTGTTTAATTCATACAAATATATCTAAAACTTAAATTAAATTATATGTTTATCTCTTTTAAATTTAATTAAATTTATTTTTTAATATCAGAATTTATATAAATTTCACCCGAAAGCAATAAATTTTTCCGGTAATCGGAATTTTAAAAAATGACTGTACAAGCATCAATCAATTAAAAAATTATTGTGTTTTTGCTTCGTTTACTAAGAAGAGAGGGGGAAGTACGAAAGGTATGGTATCTCGAGAAAACTATTGTCCCTCTTTCTAGCTATTTTATTACCCTAATGCTTATGTTTGGAATCATATAATGCTTTCTTGCCACCTTCCACTACCTCACTAAAATAATTTATTTACTTATTATGAGCCTGTCCTTCACAAGTCACAATGTGACAGTTAGGTTTAAATCCTTACTAAAGAAGTGTTTGGATAGAAACCAAACCATGGTTTCAGAAGTGCTTTTACGGATTATAAAGTAAATATGTGGAGGAGGTTACCTCGTTTTACGGAAAAGTGCTTCTGAAACTACGGTTTTGGAACACCCAAACAGGCCCTAAAATAAATACCACATTTAATATCCTATGATGCTTGAAACATGATTGCCTCTAATAATAAGTAAATATATGTACTACTCCGTCTCTAATTATAAGAATCTTTTGATCAAATTATGTTTTTTAAGAAAACAGTTAAAATTAGTTAAAGCAATTAATATATAACAAATGTAAGTTTTTTTTTTCAAATATACCCCTAATAAACGTAAGAGAGTAATAATGAGATAAATAGAGAGAGAATGTAATATATGAAATTTATTAGGGGTAAAACAGGTAACGATACATTAGATGTCTAGACAAACTCAAAGAGGACCTTATAAAAAGGGACAAATCTATTCAAAAAAGAGAATCTTACAATCAGGGACGGAGGGAGTACTTGGCAAAAAATAACATCTTCTCAAGTTTTAAATAATACTCCTCCGGTCTTTAATATAGGACCCAATTCTTGAGTTGATTTTGGTCTTAAATATAAAACCCATTTATCATATTTATCAATTTTTTCTAAATTACCCCCATGGATACTCCTTCAACCATAATTAAGTAGAAGAGGGAGAAGGGTATTAAGAAAGATAATTATGGTATTTTAGGAAAAATGTGTCACATTTCTTATAATTAACTAACTTACCTAACTTCCTTAATGTAATCAAATTAGTTAAATGGGTCTTATATTAAGGATCGGAAGAGTACTATCTCTAGTTATAATTATAAAATCTTATTTATAGATTATAAACAAAATTTTATAATTAGGATAGCATTTGATACAGTTATATTCACATTAGTTGGAGCGCTTTAATAAGTTGTCATTTTGTTTACTATCACTCTAATTCTCTATACTGCAGAAATTTCACTTTCGTATTTATAGCAAAGGAGTTCAAATCTGGCCTGTAATTCAAATATTATAAGACTCAATATCAAAGATAGAGGTTTTCAACCCCTTTCTTATTATTATATAGGTATCAAGCTTTTTATACCTTTTAAAATTTAGATAAATTTTATACTGTATATCGTTTTTAATCTCTACTTTTTCATGGCAAATCTTGGCTGCGCCCCTAAACAAATCTGACTAGAAATAACTCTTCTAATTTGATTTTATTTTCATTTAAAATAAGGATTGAATTTCTAACCTTTTATGTCCAAAAAAAAAAAGAATTTATGACTTTTCGTTGAGAGGGCGATGGTAATACATATACAACATTCGATTCAATGTTTGTTTCAATAAATTGATATCATTTGAAAAAAGAAGTCATTTTCCCAAGTTCCATGTGACTGAACCACATGCTTAATGCCAATCTCCATAAACAATTAATGCAAATAATATTAAAAAACATTAATTAGATTACAGTACTGTCCCTCAGTACATATTCAAATTACAAAACCACCTCCTACTTTGAATGAATTATACTCTCTTTTTGTTTAAGTGAAAAATAAAAGTGTGTCAATGAGTATAATCATCATTAATAAATCATCATTAATACTTCTTAAATCACTGTTTTAATTTAATTTCTAAAAAATTCAAATGAGAAAATTAAAAGGTTTTTTATTGAATAATCAAATTAGCATATAATGAGAATAAAATGAATTTTTGTAAAGTAAATTGTATAACGCTTGTCAGAGGTAAGCTAGGAAATGAGATTTTTTTTTTTATTTAGATATCTGATAGGGTGAAAATACAGAAAGAACGAGAATGAAAGATGTGGAAGTTATCGAAATATTGTTAATAAATATGACTTAAACTTGATATCAAAAAATTATTCTTCGGCAAATTATATTTTTCTTTCTTTTGCATTTTTCAAGGTGAAGGGGATACCTCCCTATCCAAACAGAAAGGTTCATTGTTTGGAAGAATTATAATAAGATTTTAAGAAAAAAATAATTACTAAAATTTTTTAATAACAATCTAAATAATATGTAATGAAAAGTTTTAAAGTAGAAGATAATAGCTGCTGGGACTAGTTTTTTTTTTTTTTTGACCTCATTATAATTTCTTCTTATTGTTTACCTTCCAAAGACGAACCCTGCAGTGGAATCAATTGAAGAAATACTTTTGAGTTTACCAAGCGCGACCTAAAGCCTAAAGTTTAGAGCTTGTCCTTTTTAGACTTTTCACTGCTTCCTAAACAGTCCAAATCACAAATCCTACACGGTCCCTTCGGGAATCTTAACCACTTTCGAAGCAACTTCATTACTATTACGCCCTCTTCCCATTTCTCCACCTAACACTCTCCGTCTTTTGTCAATTGTTTGCTCTTGTCACTAACATGAATTTTGTCCAATAATAATAATCATAATAATCTCAAAAATTTTGTCAATTTTTTTAAAAATAAAGTTGAGCTAATAACTTATGGACACTTTGATTATTTGATACAGCAAAAAGTGACTTTTGCTTTGTATAAAAAAAATTCAGACTTTTCCTAATATTCATTTTTCTACCATTCATAATGCACAAGACTCTCGAAATGCCCCTCTCCCCACTAAATCTCTTGAGAATATATGTAGTTAATACTTAACACTAAACGCACTATGAAAATTAATTAGAAGGATTTTTTTTTTTTATGGGCTGAGAGGGAGAATAAAGTCGAAAAATTACTGTGCTTGCCACTTGCTTTGCAATATTGATGGTGATGCGCAGAGAGACTCCTATTTATCAAATCTCTCATTGACTTTTGTGTTTATATTCATCGAATCAAACTAAAAATCTCCAAATCATCAGAAAAATTAAAAAGCAAAACTGGTAGGCAGACACATAGAAAGAGGATTTCAACAGTACAGAAAGTGCCCGGCATTATAATGAATCGAACTGTGATTGAGTGTTGTGTACCACACAAACCAGTACTTGTGTTTGTCAAACAAAGAAGAAAAGACCTGAAACCACCAAATACTGTGCATTAATTAAAAAGAACAATCAATAAAAAGCGCACAAAAAAAAAAAGGGCTAGAGAGAGTGACAGAGGAATTAAGCAACAGACGACAATAACAACAGCAATGATAACACACTAAGCTTGAATCATAATACCCCATATGCAGAACAGAACCACCATTCAACAACCTTAAAGTAAGATACAACGTTACAACCTTCCATTATTCCTTATCACTATCTATCTGGTAGCGATTTTAATCTCTCAACTGACTCTCAAATCCCAAAGGAAACCTGGAATTCAACCAGATCCCCTCTTTTGACTCTGATACAAGTTTCTGAAAGCCCCAACCGGTTTGATTTCTTTCTCAGTACATGGCAAATTATTTATTATCTTTCCATTACGGCCACAAATCTGCAGAAGCCATTATCGGATGGTTCAGATATCCCATGTTCATTGGATTGAAGAAGCCATTGTTGGGCTCCATGTTGAAGGTGTTTGCAAAAGCTCCATTGTTGGAGGCATTCAAGGAATCGATTATTTCGTTCAGAGATTCCAGCCTGTGGCTCAGCTCACTGGCTTGAGCTCGAAGAACAGAGTTGTCAGATTCAACTCTTAAGTACTGCTCTGTGGTGAGAGTAACGCTTGTGAGAATTTGCTGATTCTCCTTTCTGAGCTGAGCCACTTGAGCCACCAGATCGTCCAGATGCTTCTGCTTTCTCATCCGAGATCGCCTTGCTGACTCGCGATTCGATATCATCCTCTTCCTCTTCCTCTGATCCATCAGAACCTGCAAATCCTCCTCGGAACCAGAGTTTTGGGCCAGAGGTGACGAACCTGAACCTGAAGATGTTCCGCTTGAGGAAGCCATGAGAGATCGATACGAGATTACACAGACCCCAAAAACGTAGAAACGAAAACACAAAAACAGACACTCGCAGGACCCAGAACCTAAACAGAAAGAAACCCCGAAAACACTGCACAAAGTAAAAGGATTATTGTAGAATATAGCGATTAGAGATAGTAATTAGAAAACAAGCGGGCAAAACTTTGAAATCATGAGACGTAGTACAGCCAGTAGAGGAAGGCAACGGAGAAAGATTGAACTAAATGGGTCCTGCGCCTGACAGTAGAATTGACCATACACCCAGAAAGGAAGATTTCACTGATAATTGGATTCATGAATCTCAAACATCAACACCACGAAATCGGGCATTTACAAAAACCTCAAAATCTACCACACTTGATGAGGGGGGGGAGGAAAATCGCGACTTTCTGTCCCAAACAGAATCCAACCCTTCACTCTGACATGGGGAAAGCTTCGAACTTTGGTATCGAGAATGAAGAATCTGGAGATTTGGTATGGGGGTTATGGTCCTTAAGGATGTTCAATCCAAAAAGGGCCAAAGACTTGGCTTCAATTTGGGGACTCCGATGAGGACCTCGAGATCTGCGCTCAGAACAAAAGCTTGGGCTCAAAACTGAGCTCGCGCAGAGTGTAAGAAAAAATCTTACAGGCTGTGAAGAAATTATGAGGGAAGAAGGAGAGAAATGAGAGAGAGGAGGATTCGAAGTGATTATGAGTGGGGAACTTATAGACCTGAAAAGGCCAACAACTTGATGGGCGGAAAAAAAATATTAATTCTAAATTCTTTCTGAAATTCTAAACCAGAAAGAAAGCCAAGAAAAAGTTTTTTTTTTAATGTTTTAATGTGGGGATTCTATTTTTTTCATTTCATGAAGAAGATAATATTACTTTCAACTGCGGAAATGCACGACAAAAACATTATATTTGTGAATGGTGTGAGGAAAAAAAAAAATCTAATTCCTCTTTCTTTCAAATAGATGATATAGGAATGGCATCTCTGTATATATTAGGTATACGTCTTGTAACCTACACATATATCGCCATGACAATAACCGAGGTAAAAAGGTACGTATATTTAATTCCGATAAAAAAAAAAAAAAGCTATGTCATATACTCCTTTGATCAAATAGGATAGAGAAAAAATATATTTTTTAATCATATTTATAGGGTAAAAAAATTGTGTATGGATGTACAATTTCGCCTTTTATTTATTATTGTATAGATTTTGTTTACATGAAATATAATATATATTAAATAAGGATAAAATTGAAAAGTTGTTAGAGTTTAAATGAGAGTTAATGGAGTTTAAGATTTTTCTTTATTTGTATAACACATGTTGGAAGTGGCTTCTAAATAGCGCCAAATGAGTACTTTTAAAAAAAATATTATCTTTAATCATGAATATAATATTTTGGTTGATTTTTATAAATATATATTACTTTAAAAATACTTTTTAAGACTCAATATACTCATGCATATATTCTAAAATTATGAAATACAGTCAGAAAAATTAGATATAAGAAATTAAATTTTAAAAACTGATTATTTAGAACGTAATTGTTAATCCAAAAGCCTTCATAATATTTATAGATAAGTATATGCCTTTAAAAAAAGAAAAAAATATTCTATAAAAAAAGAGTGTATGATATTCTCTATTTTTACCATTGTAAAATTAAATGATATATTTATTTATTAAATATGAATTTTATTTTTTGGAAAAAACGGAAAGAGATGGGTACACAGGTGTTCGGGATACAGCTGGGAACCAACAATATTATGAAACACATAATCAATATTCATAATTAAAAAATAAAAAATACTTCCAAAAATAGAACCAATATCATCATCACAATCTCACGGGACATCTGCTTATCACAATTGGATTTTTGTCAATATGCATATCACACCCACACATTATCTTTTATATTTATAATTATTTAAATGTATATAAATATTTTTTTAAAAAAAATAAATTACTTATAGATAGAATTTATCTGCAAGTGTCTTACTATTATTCCAATTCCAATGATTTCTTTTATCATAAAATGCAAATAGATAAAATTCATAGAACTGCCACTCCTGTGTTGCTTATCTTATCCACAAGTCCAAAAACAAACACAATAGATGAATAGAATCCAAATTACTACTTGCTTTGCCTTTTCAACCTAGCAGGACATTAATAATAAAATTAACTATCAAATATCAATGTAAGAATTAAAAAAAAATGGGAATAAGCACACGGTTTTATGAGTTGCTAATAATTCAACTTTTATTCTTTGAATTTTTATAGTACTGATTTTAAAAAGAAAAAAAAAACAAAATCAATGGTCGTGGTTTCATTTGTTTTCAAAACGAACACCGACGTCAAGCTAAATCAATCAATCATTGCTATTTAAATAATAAAAACACATTCAATCAACCTCCAACTAGATAATCCACCATTGTTGTCTCAGAGTATAGATTCAAAATAATGATAGACGCAAGAATCAAATGATTATAATATAGGGGAATTCGATTCCCCGTTTTCTCCGCCCTCCGGAAAAAAAAAATATAAAAATATTTCTCATGAATTCTAAAATTGGAAAAAAAATTAATGGATGCACTAAAAATTTGTTTTGTTAAATAAAAAAATTAGGATTAGTACGAATAAAAATAATTTTTTCACAATTTTCATTGAAATTAGAAAAAAATTATTATTCATTTTCAAGACTGAAAACTGTTTCCTCCTCCCCTTTTTTGTAAAAAGCACACGTTGTTTATACATCTTGAAAACTTCTCTACATGTTTTGTTAAAATTTAATATGTTGTGTTCATTTTGATGGATGTTTAAAATATAGATTTGGGAATTATAAATGTATCAAATTTGTAAAGCCAATAATATAAGTTGAGCCTGCAAGTTATAACGGATTTGGATTGACAAGATACCAATATATCAGAATGCAAGCTGTTTCAACGATTAACATGTCAATCTATCTTAAGTTATTTAGCTTAGTTTCCTTTGTCAAGTTTGTAACTTGTCCGGCTTAATTTTTTTTTTTAAAAGCAATCCATCTTAAATGGAATTGTAACCCACCTTCCATCCCCCGACAAGCTCACAATTGTAGGTTTAATAGCATTATCACCTCTATCAATTTGTTTTTTAGCTCCTACAACAGGCAAAGTAAATTTAGGAGATATTTAAATGGAATTCAAGTCACGATTTTAAAAATGATTTTATATTATATGAAATAAATATATAAAAAAGTTTATTTTGACTTATGAAAGATATTTTTTTCAAATGCCGGACACCCTCTTAGTATAGTGAATAACTGAATAATTAATTTATGAAAAGACTTTCTTTTTAAAGAAAAGATAGACAGAATTTATATATTGGAAATAAATCTAAAAGGTTCATTTTTGAAAAATGTGAGAAAAGAATAATAGCGGAGCATGTGTACACTGTACGGCACACTACATAAATCTAGAGGCAGCAAGCAGTGCCGCAATACGGCCTTTACTAATGTTTCAGCAACAGAGACTGCAAATAGCAGACAACAAAGACCACGCCATTAAACCTGGAGTAAATCCACGCGCTCATCCTTCGCCCTTGGATCACCAAGTCAAGCTCCTAAAGTCGCTCGTGCAAATCCCACAGATGGTCTGGAGACACATTTGTGGCGCAGTTATTCTGAGTTGTAAGTTGTCGTTGTCAGTCACATGCGCGCATAAGAGCGTGTGAACCACGAACGGTTGGAACGGTTCAGCTGTGGCGCGCCTGGGCATCACGCCCGCCGCACTAAGTGGATCTGCTCGCTGAACAGGAACGTGACCCGAGTCGCACTTTCTGGAGGTTATATAAAGTATGGGGAGACGTAGTTTGGTGGTAGGTGCGGCCGACCAATTAGATTTCAGTTTCGAGAGTCGGGCCCCAACGCATTTTGCTTCATCGTGGGGCGTCTGCATTGACAATTATGGCCTTCGGAATTTCTTGAAATTGCAGTGGAAGAAGGCCGGAGGGCTCATTTTGTCTTTTCAAGGGTAGACAACAAGATTCCGTTCGCAGATTCCATTCCGGTGTTTGAGTGTGAGAACAGCATATCCCTCGTCGTGGTTTCTGAGGCCAAAATAAAAAAATTTAAAGTTAATGGAACCCACTTGCAGTCAAAATATTAGTATACATCAATATAGAACTTTGCTGGACTTTTACCTAATAAACTATTTTAAAATAATGCACGCTGATTTGTTTGATAAAAAATTGATTTTCTTTAAAAAAATCAATTTCAAGATTAATAACAGTTAACTTAAAGTGTCCTGTGTTTCATCACCTCACACTAATGGCTAATTTAATATGTATTATTAAAATATATAATATTCAACCGATTTTATAAGATTTTTGTTATAGTATTATGCAATTTTTTAGATTCCTATAATTCATTTGAAAATATTTTTAAAATAAAATAGCAATTTAATCCTAGATTTAATAGTTTATATTGGCGTACCGACTCAACTGCTAGATTAAGGAGAAATTATTGTGAAACATCAAGAAAGAATATAATTACTAAAAATTTTAATGACACGGTACTGAAATTTATTGCCCACTTATCATAAAAATTTTAATAATTACTCCTCCAGTTCTAAATAAAGTTTACACTATAAAATGATTATTATATTTAGGAGTGAAGGAATATATTGATTTTGGGACCACATAGTTTTTTTTTTTTCAAAATTAATGAGAATGGCACCTGGCTTTTGAAAATTGATGAACTCAAGCAAAAGGTGTTCTAGTTTCTTCGTCCAACTAAAAATATGAGAGAAGTACAATAAAACATACAAAAATAATTATAAAATAAGTTTCAGAAGTTATACTCCTCCGATCCTTAATATAGGACCCAATTATTAACTTGATTTTGGTCCTAAATATAAGATTCATTTATGATATTTATCAGTTTTCTCTAAATTACTCCTATGGATACTCCATTAACCATAATCAAGTAGAAGAAAGAGATATGATATTAAGAAAAATGATTATGGTGTTTTAGAAAAAATGTGTCACATTTCTTATAATTAACTAACTTACCTAACTTTCCTAATCTAATCAAATTAGTTAAATGGATCTTAGATTAAGAATCGGAGAAGTATTTTTTTATTGTGGAACTTGTCAAGCTTAGGTTATTATTGAGACTTTTTAGTTTTTTTTTTTTTGTTGGGAGCTTATTGTTAGACACGCACTCTTTAAGGTAGGAGAGGCCTTATTTATTTAATCCAGAGGCGATGGATTCTGATTTGTTGATGATCATCAATTAAAAATTATCGAAAACAAAATCACACCAAAAGGTGGTTGAGCTAATTTTTATTCAAAGATAAGGCTGCCCGTAGTAATAAAATTACAAAGGATTTAAATGATATTATACTAATTGCATGGAAAATAAAGATTATTAAAAACAATAATGTCATACAGAAAACATAATTATGTCAGTTTTTTTTTTATTTGGCATATATACTTGACAATACTTATAGTTTTCTTTCTGCTCTTCGGGTGCTGATCTTACTAGAACTTTCAATTCTCATTGCGTGTATGACCCATATAATGTTGGAGTCTTTTTCTTTTCCCTCTTTCCATCGTTTTCCTTTTCTTGACGTATCTTCTTTTTTCTTTTTGAATTTTTAGGACTTGATGTTAACGCATGAATGGGCTTTATTACTATTTATGTACTATATATGGCTACAAAGCAAGGGCACTATGTTTTTAATATATCAAGTTGATTTTGCCGTAATTATTATAGCTATCGATAATAGTCTCGATTTTGTGATCAATTATTGCATTTTCCCCACAACTTTAACCCTTCTTTAAAGTTTAACTTTTAGACTTCATATAATAATTACAAAGTTAAAGGCATGTTAATTAATGTAATATCACTAATCACTTGGTGTTTCAGGTCAATATTCTATTGGCATTTCTCACCCATTGGTTCCTTTGGAGTCATTGTCCGTTTCTAAGACATAGAAACAAATTAAAGCGTGTGGAAGGCATTCATAGTCTCATTTATCTTTTAAGGCAACCTAAACTTATTGTGATACAATGGAACATAATTTTGCGACTTTTTTAATTTGGGGACAAAGATTTTGTAAGAACATGAATATACGTTTGGATTTGGTACAATATTAATCATATGTTTTTCATATATACTCTAAATCTTGTAAGTCACATATTACTTCCGGTTCTTCATTTAAGAAATCGTTTCACTTTTATTTTAGTCCTAAATATAAAATCTCAATCCATTTCATCTCTCATATTTATTTATTTTCAATGTAGTCTTTGTAATAATGATAGTTCTAATTAATCCACTTGATTAGTAAGGATATTTTAGGAAACACAATACCTATTTACAATACATAATTTGTGATATTGTAAAATAATTACTCTATTGGCCAGTAAACGCGTAAAATTATAAAATCACTAAACTCCTGGCTCTGTCACCTAATCTCTATACTTTATTTAAAAAAGAGTATTTAATGAACGCGGGGTTTGAATTAAAGAATAGCTGAATTAGGTAGAGATAGGTTGAGTATTTATAAAGTAAAGATAAAAAGAGTAAGTGATCTGTGTGTGTGTGTTTTTTTGGGGGGGTATGCAATATAATTCTACATATAGAGATATATATATATATATATATATATGTTTAGGAACCAATGGCTAGCTATATGGATTGGATTGGAGGAAGGTGATGAATAGTAAATGTATGCGTATATCAGAAGGAGAAATATAATTTAACAGAGGCATTACTTTACTAATTACTTGTTGAAATGATAAGGGATAATTGAAGAATGAAGCAAAAGAACAAAAACATAATGGGAAACACACTCACTTTAACAACAAAAATAGTCTCCTATATACTACTTCCGACTCTAATTATAAAAACCAGTTGACTAATTTGAGGAGATTAAAGAAGTAAGTTGAGTTAGTTATTTGTTCTAAATAGGTGTTGTTTTTCCTAAAATATCTTTACTAATCAAATGTATTGACTAGAATTATCATTATTAGAAGGGTTACTTTGAAAAAAGTGTATAAATATGAGAGACAAAATAGATTAGAGTCTTATATTTAGAACTAAAATAAAAATCAAATAGTGTCTTATATTAAGTATCGGAGGTAGTATTTAGATATAATTCCTCTACATAGATGAAAAATGTCTTAACCACTCTCGAAATTTCCTGGTCTTAAATATGGCCCACAATGCATGTTCCGAGATCGATTCAAGGCTGCCGTTTTAACACTGTTTTTCTGGTTCCTCCATGATTAATCGATCATTATATTTATCAAACTCGACAATGAATAGAAATCTAGGCGCGCACACACCTATACTAAATACTACTCCCTCCGTTCTTTATTATAAGAGACAAATAACTAAATTACGTTAATAAAAAAAACAGTTAAAATTAATTGAGGACAATTAATGTGTAAAAAGTATAATATTTTTTCCAACAATGCCCCCATTAATAAGGAGAGAGAGTATGGGAGAGAACAATTAAATTATTAAAAAAAAGAGAAGTGGGAGGGAGAGAGAGTATGAGTTGGAGACAAAATAAATAGGGGTAAAATAAGAAATCAATATAAAAAAATAGAGATAACTTTTAAGTGTTTCTTATATATATGAACATGCCATAAGCATCAAATGTCTCTTATAATAAGGAACGAAGGGAGTAATAGCTAATAGCTAATAGCTAATAGCTAGGCACAGCATAATGCATCAAAACAGAAACAATATTATATAAACACAGTCGCATTGGAAATTTAATAAAACCAACATGGTTCATGTCCTTGACTATTTAGGCCAAATAAATTAACCTCCTAAAATTGGTAATACTATTAATTAATATCATAAGTATATTATAGTTTAAATGATAATTATGTACTGGTTCAGTCCTCAATATATGATCTAATTACTGGTTGATCTTGGTCCAAATTAAGGAGGTGTTTGGATGGAAACTAAATTATGATTTTAGAAGTGATTTTACAGTATATAAAGTAAATATATAGAAGAATTTGTCTCGATTTGAGAAAAAATACTTTTAAAAAGCACTTCTGTAAGAATCCCGACACCCCCAGATGCAAGACATATTTTTCATATTTATTAATTTTTTTAAATCATCCCTATTAATAATCTCTCAATTATAACCAAGTCGGAGAGGGAGTCAGGATATTAGGAAGATGATTATGATATTTTAGGAAAAACATATCATACTTCTTACAATTAATTAACTTACTTAATTGTTTTAATATGATCAAATTAGTTAAATAAATATTATATTAAAAACAAAAAGAATATCATATATTAAGCGTATGATACATTTTGGAGGGCATCATGTGTGAATGCATGAAGCCTTGATGGGGACAAAAGGGATGCAACAATGCAAGGAGGAAGCAGAAGCATGTGGGAAGGTGAGAGTCTTTATAGAAGGAAGGAATCAGCCACCTGTGCAAGCAAGCTTATAACTATATAAATATATATACTCCTCCGGTCCTAATTATAAGACCCAATTGACTTATTTGAGGATATTAAGGAAGTAAGTTAAGTTGGTTATTTATAATAAATAAGTGTTGTTATTCCTAAAATATCCTTGCTAATTAAGTATATTGGCTAAAACTATCATTATTAGAAGGATTATCTTGGAAAAAAATGCATAAATATAATAGAAAAAATGGATTGGGTCTTATAATTAGGACCAAATAAAAAGTCAAATTGGGTCTTATAATAAGGACCGGAGTATATGTTTTTCCCTCTCCAGCTTTTGCTTCCTCAAAAAGAAATAAAACCCATTCACGTGAAATGCCCTTCCTACCCGTCAACTTATTAAAAAACAATTTTTATTTATTTAACAAAATCTACGTGGATATTTGGTTCTATTCTCTATTTCTATGTGTTTAAAGCATAACCAAAAAAAAATTAGAAAAATTTGTTTGAATTATTAATTTTAAAAATACATCTAAAATGACGAGATGGAGGTTCTTTTATTAGTATGATTATTATCAATTGAAAAATCAATGTTCTCAGTCATTTTTCTAATTCCATGAATCAATCGGAACAAATCCTTCTTACTAAGATTTTTAGAACAAGTTTTAAGCTTTTTTTTTCCAAGAACATATAACCAAAAACATATTTTTAAATGCTTTTTTAAAATAAAAACTATATTAAAAAATAGGAAACCAAACGGATCCTTGGTTTTGGTGCATAGTGCATTTGTTTGACAATATCTTCTTTTATTTGGGCATAAGTAAAGCAGAAAAGTGATGGAAAAAAAAAAATTTAAGGACAGCCGCATATCACAGCGAAGTACGTCAAAGTTCTTTATGTTTGTTCAAAAATAAAATGGGTACTCGAATCAGAACTTTGGGGGCTCTTTAATTTGCACTGACATCAACGGGCAATTGCAACTACTTAAACTGCTCCTTTAATGTCGGCATCTATTAATACTCTTCCCGTATTTAATATTATTTCTTTTTCTAATTATAAAATTTTATTTGTAAACTATAAACAAGATTTCATAACTAAAACAGAAGGTAGTATAAGTTTTAATTAAAAAAATGATATTGATTTTACATGTAAAAGTTATTTTACATGTTCATCATTTTTTTTTCAAATTAACTCTATTAATATTTTTCTAATAATAATAAAATAAGAGGGAGAGGGAGAAAATTAAGAAAGATACTTAAAATATTTTAAAAAAATATATATTATATTAACTAATTTAATTGATATCTTTAATCTATTTAAATTAGTTAATTATATTTTATCATAAGGATTAGAAGCGTGATATTTATTGCTTAATAATAAAAGAAATATCAGTAATTTTCAAATACCTATAATTTGGTTTTATCAAAAAGGAAGAAGGAAACTCTATAATACGATTGTACGGGTAAGGGGTAAGCAATCACGCTGAAGATGGGACGCAACTGTGGATGCAGCTGTTGACACGTGTCCCTGCGCTCCATTTTTCCTAATCATTTTATAAGATACAAATAATTAAATTATATTGTTGATAAAAAATAGATAAAAATATTACTTATTTTTCTAAAAAAATATATTTACTTATGAAAAGAAAGTGAGAAAAAATTATTTAATAAAATAATTCATCTAGTATGAGGGTTTTAACCTTAAGTGTCAATGTCGAAATAACTTGAAAATAGGCAAAGTTATATCAAAAAAATAATTCATGCAGTAAGACTAACTTAATAATTACCACGGGTAAAAACCAAAGAAATGCTAAAATTTCACATATTATTAGTGAATCTTATAAATAATAATTATGAAATTTGCAAAAATTAATAAAAATAGCAAAAGTAATATAATACTAACATTTTTGTAAAATTCATAAGTGGTGGCCTGGCGGGTTTCGTGGGAGGTAAGTTTCACATAATAAAAGAATATTGAATAAACCAGCGCGCGCTGACACAGCTGGTAAGGGAGTTGTGTCCCTTAACCATCGTCTTTGGGGCTCGATTCCTGGAGGGATGAGAATGGAGCAAGCGTGCCTGGGAGGGTCGCCCCCATCTTGGGCCCGACAGTACCCAAGGGATTAGTCATTGGGAGCAAACCCGATAGATACCCTGGTGAAAACAAAAAAAAAAAGAATATTGAATAATATATACTTGTCATCTTATGTGTTTTAAGATTTTAAATATTTATATAAAAAATAATACTACTTTCAATTTTTAATATAAGAGTTAGTTGACTAGTTTGAATAGATTAAAATAATTATTAAATTATTTATTTGTAATAAATATGTGTTGTCTTTTATAAAATATTTTTACTAATCAGGTATATTGATTGGAACTATTATTATTACAAGAATTATCTTAAAAAAATAAATATGAGAAATAAAATAAATTAAGATTTTATAATTAAAATTAAAATACAAATTAAACAAATTTTATATTAAGAATAAGAAGTAGTAACAAGTAGAGAAAAGTTAGAGGGACAAAAATATTCTTTAAAATTTTATAAAAATAGGAATATGAAGTAAAAATAAAAATGGCGGTGGGAGAAGGAGATTCCAAAGCGTAATGTGGACATGTTCCCCAAAAGGACAGTACAAAGCAAATGGCGGTGATCATTGACTCTGCCACACACTTTTAGTGGTCCTCCTTCCCATTTTTTTTTTTTAAATTTTCTTTTCCTATTTTCAAGCCTGTCCACATATTTTTATTTATTTATTTTAAAAAAATGAAGTTCCCTGACTTTTTAAGTAAATGTATTTTCTTTTGTCAAAATCTCCATGTTTCAAGCCATATGTCATAGATTTTAAAATATGTTGACTTCTTGACGAATTTTAATCCATTGCTTAATATTTTTCTATTCATTATGTAAGAAAAACATCTTATTTACAGGTTTTGCATAATTTATTCTGTATTTTACGCAAAGCATGAAATTCATGATCTGCAGGCTAAAAAACACAAAGAATTTCATGACCGAATTTGTCAAATATTTTTAAAAAACATATACATTATTAAGGACTTATGAATAATATTCCAGTAACTTATTATAAATTTAATGTATTGATATTTAAGGTCTACCTAGCTAAGATATATTTTTAGAGGCAAAAAATATAAAAAAAGTACTACAATTTGATCTATAACTATTTTCTTTCTTAAGGAAAAAAGGTTGAGTTAATAACTCATTTTTTTTCACTAAATCACATGTAAGATATCATTTCTAAAGTTTCGCCCTTCCGCAGCAAATAAATTCATTTCTATTTGTTACAATAAATCATATATTTAAATAATCTACACTCATAACAATCTTACAGTTTTTTTTCCCCTTATTTTGACATAATTAATATTTGTTTTTCGGAGTTATATAACGTTGTCAAGGGACGAAGCTGGGCTCAGGTGTACTCGGATGTCAAAATCAACAAATTTGAGATGAGAGTATGAGACGCTCAGGAAGCTTTCAATGTTGATTGATTATGACCCCGAACAAACACGTTTAGTTACTCTTTTCTATATTATTATGAATACTATTACAAAATACTACCGCCGGTCTTAATTATGAAAGCTACTTAACTACTTTGAAGACAATAAGAAAACAAGTTAAGTTAGTTATTTGTCATAAATAGATGTTGTCTTTCTTAAAATATCTCTGCTAATCATGTGTATTTGTTAGAACTACCATTACTAGAAGGACTACATTAAAAAAAAATATATAAATATGAGAAACAAAGTGAATTGGGATCTTATATTTAGGATCAAAATAAAAGTCAAACAAGGTCTTATATTAAGGACCGGAAATAGCATATTATAATTCATGTTATATATTTAGATATTATTCATCACAATCCAAGCCCGTATTTTCAATCTTAAAACCTTTCAAGGCCCAAGTGAAGCCAATCCACTGAGACTACGGTCCAGCCCCAAATATAATCAGGATACTGGTTTTAATTTGGGCCGTCATACTGTAACAGGCCCATTATGCTTTCTGATGTTTAATTGGGCCTCAAAATAACAAATTGAGCTTCTTACCAAAAAGGTGGCTGGACTTGTCCGTTGTAAGTAGAGTACTTCAAAAAAAACCCAAAGTTCAGTAGAAGGGATTAATTTTTTTCAACTTGGTGAATTAAAGTTTGAATCTCTTTTAAAAGTTATATCCACATCTAGTGTATACCAGTGTTTAGTTGCCTTCAATAAAAAGATAAATGTGTGTGGCAAAAGAAAATAAAAAATAGAGAAGAATTTCATCTTTTCCTTTGGCTAAAACCGAATAAACTTGTTTTAAGATTGTAATTATTATTACATTAAAGTCAAATTCCATAAAGTTGAAATATTGAATAGCCGACCTAGATTAAATAAGAAGAGCATTGTCTTGCCTGCAACTAATTTCTGGCCGACCGAACTTGAAATTAGCACATTTATTACTCATTTAAGGTTTGATTTATTTGAGTCTTTGGGGTTGTAATGTCAAATAATTGCCCACCGTCCTTGGAAAGTTGATATGAAAATGACATGGCAATTGTTACATTTGATATAGTCGATAATAATGGCACACGTTTTCAATCCAACTCAATAATGTAATCATATAATTGTACAATCTGTGGCGTTCATATTTTGTGTAACATTTTCTTATAAAAAATTCCTCAAAAAAAAAAACGTGAAATTAATAAATTTTAAATCATATTCTGTAACAATACTTTAATAAGTTTTTAATAACATTAAACTTTACAAATAATAACACATTTTTTAGGAATTTCTTATATTAAATTTAGTAATTTCAAAAAAAATTTTATAGGATTCTCTTTAGATAATAATAGTAGGAATTGGAAAATACTGAAATAGGGAAAGATTGAAGAAAATGTGTTATCGGTGGTAAAAAGAAAAAAGAGAAAATGCATTATTGTTCTTCTAGACGGAGGGAAAATCTTTTATACTTCTTCATTTATTGCTTCAATTTAGATGACATTTTGTGATATATTAAAGTTAATTAATTAATGTGTTTATTCTGACTCTGACAACTAAAAAAAATAGTTTATCCCACCACTCCTCATTGTTATTGAAGGAGTATACTTAAGAAAAATCTTAAATATTTTAGGAACACTAGCTAGTTGTATCGGTTTGTATTAAGAAAGACCTCTCTATTTTTTTTAATTTTATATTATTATACACACAAATGTATCAACACTAGACTTAAGCCTCTCATTATACTACCTCTGATTTTAATTATAAAACATCGTTTGCAATCTACACTATCTCCGGGTCTAATTATGAGACATCGTTTACAGTCTATAAACAATGTCTTACAATTAGAACCAGAGATAGTATTATAAGACATCTCAATTAAAAGTTCTTTGTGATAATAATAAACTAATGAAGCAGTATTTTTTTAAGTTGAGGGATGACTGATAAAAATAAAGAGAATGCATGATTATTTTTCTCTTAGATTTGATTCCATTGAAATAAAGCTTCTCAATTGAGTTTCCAATAAAAAAGAATAATTTTTTAAGGGAAATTGAGGCCGCTTACCACACTAATTGATATCAGGTAAAATGACAGCCCACGTTTTTGTAATTAAATTGATTATTTACAAATGTTGAAGGGTCATTTTCTTAGAAATAGTGACATCTATTTAAGTAATCATCATTACTCTAGAGAGTTACGTATTTAATTTATAGATATTAAGAAAAATTAATTAAACTATTCATTATAATTTGGGTTGCTTTTCCTGAAAGCTTTCTTTAAGCGTAACTCCACATATACAATCAATCAATAAGAATAACTTAAAGTTAAGGAGGGATGTATGGACAGAGATCAGCCAATATTCAATATACGAATATAAGAATATATTTATGGCCAAGAAATCATACCATTTGCAAACTATAAATTATAATAACATGCTTTATTTTCTTGGGAAAAAAATAACGTTACAAAACAGTTTATGTCTTAATGCCCATGTGCCCTCTAAAGTCTTTATGTATATACACAGTTACACACGTATCCATAAGACCATCTTGCACTTCTCTAAACATCTTCTAAGGCATACTGAGTTATAAAAATATGCTAATCTTTTACACTATACCTCTGCCTTTGTAAGATTGCTTTTAACTGAATTATCAACATACTCTTTCCAACTCTACTTAACTAATTCGAATAGATTGGAAAAATTAGTTAAGTTAGTTATTTATCATAAATATGAATTAGTTTTTTTAAAATACTCTGTTATCTTTGATTATGGTTATTATTGGATGGAAATTGTTTGATATATACAATTAATATGGATATTTTAGCGAACAAATTACAAATTTGGAAGATAAAGACATCGTTTGGATTGTATATTCTTATTTAAGTACTTATAAGTATATTTTATGTGAGTCGAGACAAAACTTTTCATATATATTTACCTTGTATTTTGTAAGTTATGATTAAAAGGATGCTTACAGGTCATACCAAACAATCTCGTAGATTATAAAGTTTTATGTTCATGATCAAATTCAATTCCAATTAGATTTTATAGTAAAAAATGGAGGTAGTAGATATGCAATCGTTGATGAAAGTTTAAGTCAAGCAATAAAATTACATTTCATCACAACCTGCTTCAAAGACTAGTTGCCACCCTCATCCCATACTTCATTGCTTATGAATTCAGATCCCGCTTGATTCACTCATGAATATCCCTAATATATATATATATATATATATATATATAAAAGAAAAACCAAGTTTAATGCACTAATAAGAGGAAGAGGGTGAGATAAGAATATGGGAAAAAGATAGTAAAATACCCTCAAAATTACTAAATGACAAATGAGGGTATTTGAATTTCAAAATGCCAATTCAGAGCCAAGTACTTTTTTGGAATTTTGAAATCTTGTAAAATTATACAAATACTCTTTACTATTTTTTTTTACCTTTTTTTCTAAATACTGCCACCTCAGCAATTCCTGCCGCCGGAGCTCCAATGCTGGCAACCCTACCGGCGACCCCGGAACTCCGGTGACTACTATTTTTTAACTATTGACTACATTTATTTTTAAACTCTGTAACATGTTACTAGAATTCCGGTGACTACTCTTTCTTATGTATTGATTACTTTTTTTAGTTATTGACCACATTTACTTTTAAACTTTGATGACTACTCTTGTTAAGCGACTGACTACTCTAGTAATGCGATTTACTACTCTTGTATAGTCAGTAGCTATATAAAAGCAGTCATCGGAACTTTGAAAACAAAAGTAGTCAATAGTTAAAATAGAGTAGTTAACAGCTATATGGAAGTAGTCACCAACAATAAGGACAATATTGTCATTTTATAAGATTTGGAAATTCCAAAATAATACATGGGACCTGAATTAGGATTTTAAAATTTACCTACCCTAATATGTTATTTAGTAATTTTGAGAGTATTTTGCTGTCTTTTTCCCTAAAAATATTATTTTTTATATTATCTAAATACCTCAGCTGTTAAAACTCTGAAAAGAATTGCACAGTAACCACTTCTTTTGTCAGGAATCATCAAGTCAGATTTTAACAAGTTAAAATGTGACCTTGACACATCAAGTCTAATTGAGTTATATAAATATAAAGTTCTCCTGCAATAAATTTTTATTTTTTCAATTTTTTTACCAGCATTTTTTCAATTTAAACTCGAAGGTTTAGAAAAAAATCTTATTCATGAAAATTTAATCACGGTTAAGCTCTTTTTTATTTAATTAATCAATTCATACATACATTCTTTTTAGGAAAAATTCTAATTAAATCCATTTGAAATAGCAAAATTCTAATTTAAGCCTACACTTTTAACAAATTCTTAATTAGGCCAAGAGGCTTAACTGGGGATTTCTAAATATTGCTAAAAGACCAAAATGCCCTTCATAATTAAAAAGCCTAATTTTAGTTTTAATTCTTTTAATTGAATTTAACTAACATGTTTTTTTCTTTAAACATTATCACATGAAAATTTGGCCAAAAACATTATCATATAAAAAAAAGAAGAAAAATAACGATTATAGCCCATAAAAAATAATTGAAAATTCAAGATAAAAAAATACATAATTTCTAGATATCTATAGAATTGCAAAAATATGGGAACTAATAAAAATTTTATGATTTCAAATGTAAAAGATTAACAAGATCAAAGATTTTTTTTGTGTGTGTGAGAAAAAGACCAAATCAAAGATTCATGGAATTCTTGAATATCTATCAAAATTAATTTTACTATTTCACAACTTACAGTGAAACTCATTAATTCATTTTCAATTTTCCGGTCTTCAACATTTATTCAATATCAAATTTTTATTATATAAAAAAATAAAAGGCTATAAATTCTAGAGTTGACATAAGGTTTACAATTACAAAACACACATTTGACATAAAATCTAAGAAAGACCACGTCCTCATTAGTAAATTTACTAAAATAATTAAAACTAAAATTAGATTTACACCTACATTCAATTTTTCTTTTTGATTACAAAGAGGCATTCCGGTCTTTTAGCAACATTTGAAAATCCCTAATAAGGCCTCTTAGCCTAATTAAGAATTCATTAAAAGTATAAGCCTTAATTGGAATTTCATTATTTTATAAATAGATTTAATTGGGATTTTCCCTTCTTTTTATGCATTGCTATATTTAAATTAAATATAAAATATAAAATATAAAACATGAGTCAACGCTTCATTTAAGACCCAATGGCAGGCGGTCTCCCTCATTCCCTGCACCTTCTCCTCTCCTAGGGTCCCACGTGTCACACTCGCTGATAATGGAGCCCACATCCTGGATTGCCCTGTGGAGGCTACATATTGTGTTCAGTTCTGCTATATATATAAGCGCTTCACTCTCTCTCTTCTTCTTTTCTTTCTGTCGCCTGCGCCGACGCTCACCGGCGATTATTTATTAACTTATTACTATTATTTTCCTTTTTTTTTTCCAAAAAAATTTTGTTTAGATTTTCCATCTGAGCTCCGAGCTTCAGCCCTTGCCCATTGGGTACGCTATAGGATCTTAAGATCACGTGCTCTTTCATCCTGATTCGTGACGAAGCTTTAGCTCCGGCAGGTGTGCGCTCAATCTTCTTCTTCAATGCCCTCTCACCGGGTTGATAGGTTCTGAGACTTGGATTTCCAATCGGGTGGGTGATTTTAAGGGTTTAAGATTGGTAATTTGGCTGATTTGTGAATAGGGATCAGGTTTGGCGCGGCACTGATTGGAAGGTCTTGATTCATGTGAATTGCTTTCCGTTACTGCAATGTCTGGCCCGCTGGATCGTTTCGCCAGACCTTGTGAGTGGCCTTTCTCCATTTCTCTTTACTTTCCCTTTCTTGTATAATGCGAGGCGGGTCTTACTTTCTTGGCGCGCTATTTCTAGGGTTTTTGCTCCTCTCATTTTCTCTTTCAAGAAATTAGAATTGGAATGTGAAGGGAAAATTTTTCGGGTTTGACATTAGGCTGGAGAATTTAGCTAGGCTAAGCTAACAACTGTTGGGAGGGAGACAAATGCCATTGTTTTCTGGTTCTCCCGAGGTCGTTTAGTGAATTTGGTGCTTACTCCCCCTTCTAGAAAGGGAAAAAAATTATCGCCATTTTTTTTTGGGATCTGTTCCCGATGATCGGACTGGCCAGGCTTAGGTTATCAGAACTTTGAGAAATTTTGAATCTTTAATTTTGGGTTTTATGTGGTTGATGAATACTAATCTTTTTAAAACAAGAATATTGCGATGTGCACTTTTCGGCTTTCACATTTTCTTTCTTTCTTTCTTTCTTTTTTTTTGTTAAATGACTCATGCTGAAAATGTATACCTTACATTTTAATTCTACGTTTGCTAAATGCTTGCAGGCTTCGAGGGATTCTCTGGAAGTGATGAAAGACGGGATAGGAGATCTGATTTTGAGAACTCTGAGGACGAAAGACGGACAAGAATTGGTTCTCTCAAAAAGAAAGCAATTAATGCATCTACCAAATTCAAGCATACTCTCAAGAAAAAGAGTGGGAAGAGAAAAAGTGATGGCCGGGTTAGTTCGGTTTCTATTGAGGATGTTCGGGATGTTGAGGAGCTAAAGGCTGTTGAGGCCTTCAGACAATCACTGATTATGGATGAGTTGCTCCCAGAAAAACATGATGATTACCATATGATGTTGAGGTGCGATTTCGTTTAGAGCGCAAAAAATTTTACTTTCTCTGTTTATGCGGATATTCATGTTGAAGAATTTGATTTTTGATGCAATTTATTTTTTATAAGCAGATTTAGGACTTTGATGGGACAATCTTCCAATATCATTGTCTGCATATACCGAGTTAGGAATTTCTTTTGGCACACTGCAACAGTGCATTTTATTTAAGAGGATAATGTACATAAGAGTATTTTATAGGGATGTGAAACCCGTATTCCAACCGTAATTCTTTGAATTTAGCTTACATGCTCCATTTCAGCACTATGATTTCATGACTGAAAAATTGACACTCAAATAGGAGTCTCATTCATATATCTTCGTATTTAAGAATTTTACACGCACGAGATCAGTATAGTTCGCTGCTAATTTGTCTATGGTGGTCTTAGAATTAATTTTAGGATCTTTGTTTTATAGTTGTTTTTATTCCCCTTAATTTTTACACCGTACAGGTTCCTAAAAGCAAGGAAATTTGATGTTGAAAAAGCAAAGCACATGTGGGCTGATATGCTCAAATGGAGGAAAGATTTTGGTGCTGACACTATCTTGGAGGTAATATATTATGTGGAAAATACTTGACTTCAGCTGATTAAAATTGAGGGGACTAGACTTAAACTTTGAGTGCTTGATATTTTCTGCATACATCATGCTTAATATTTTGTTTTAATCAGGATTTTGAGTACAAGGAGTTGAATGATGTTCTGGATTATTACCCTCATGGTCATCATGGTGTTGATAAGGAGGGAAGGCCGGTTTATATTGAAAGACTTGGAAGGGTTGATCCAAACAAACTTATGCAAGTGACAACTTTGGAGAGATATGTAAAGTACCATGTACAAGAGTTTGAGAAAATTTTTGCAATTAAGTTTCCTGCCTGCGCCATTGCTGCCAAGAGGCACATAGATTCTAGCACCACAATCTTGGATGTTCAAGGCGTGGTATGTTTTCAATAATTGTTCACCATTAAAGTTGCTTGTGAAATTATTTCTTATGACATCTATTATCAGGGTCTGAAGAACTTTACAAAGTCTGCCCGGGAACTCATTATGCGATTGCAAAAGATTGATGGAGACAATTACCCTGAGGTGAGTAATCCCTCTTTCTTTCTGCACTTTTTGAATTTTTTCATTGGATACCATCATTTCTGGAAAATTTGGGTGATGCCTCGCTGATGAATGTTCTGTCTTTTATTTATGATACAGACTCTCTGCCAAATGTTTATTATAAATGCTGGCCCTGGATTCAGGCTACTGTGGAACACAGTCAAAACTTTTATTGATCCCAAAACGACTTCTAAGATTCATGTATGCAAAAATGCCGCCTTCTAACTGGTTAAGAGTTTTATTTTTAATAATTGTTTAAGGCTGTGGACATATCTCTCTATTTAATTTAATTGCTTATTGAAATTGCATAGGTTCTTGGAAACAAGTACCAGGGCAAATTGCTTGATATAATTGTTGCCAGGTATTTTCATGTTTCTGCATATGGTAGAATTCTCTTCTTTAAATACTTTTTTCTTTCACGAATACCTTCATGCTTTTCTAGCTTCTTCAGAGCATCCTACCGTGCCTAATGATTTTGTGCACTTAATGAAGTGAGTTGCCAGAGTTTCTTGGAGGCACCTGCACATGTGCAGATCTGGGAGGTTGCCTTAGATCTGACAAAGGGCCTTGGAAGAATCCTGAAATATTGAAGGTAATATGCTGTTATTGGATGCATTACTGATACTTTACCTTTGATTGTACAACTGTTTTTATACGACATCAGTTGGACTTGTTTGTTTTAGGCTAATAGTTGAATTTATGTGGACTTATTGCAGATGGTTCTCAAGGGTGGAGCACGGCGGGCTAGGCAGGTGGTAAAAGTTCTAAACAGTGAAGGGAAGGTTATTGCATTTGCAAAACCTAGATATCCAATGGTAATCCTCCTCTGTTTATAATTGCTTTATTTGAGTGGAGTTTAACTTAATGTCATCATGTTGATCCTCTACTCTGGCATCCTTTCTTTTGAACATATATCAAGTGATAATGTCTCTTGAACAGGTTGAACAGGTAAAAGGCAGTGATACATCTGCCGAATCAGGGTCTGAAGCAGAAGATATTGCTTCTCCTGATGCAATGAAGAGTTACTCACATCTTAGGTTGACCCCTGTTCGTGAGGAAGTAAGTGTTGACCTTTTTTTCCCTATTACTTTGAATGTCTTTATTATATGAAAAGAATTGCTAGTGCTTTTCTGAAGGTCTTTTGTGCAAATCAGAGACTTAAAACTTTATTCACATTTATAAGTTATTTGTCAGGCTAAGGTAGTTGCAGAGACAAGCTATGCTGGTAGCTTATCAGCATATGATGAGTATGTTCCAATGGTGGACAAATCTGTTGATGCTAGCTGGAAGAAGCAACCATCTCCACAGATGTCTTGTACTTCTGAAGGTTAGCAACTTTTGCTTAGAATATATAGCTAATTTGCGGAGATATTACTTCATGGTACTTATTGACTACAAATAGAAATTTCCTCTAAAATTGATCTTGCACTATGCTGTGAGTCCACTCTATTCCAAATCTTATTATGCTTAATCATCCTACGTCTTTATCTCTGTTGGAGCTTGATGGTCGTAAATGCATATCAGTTTTCTCCTCTGTAATTGTTAGTAGCTTTAGCAGGAACTTTGATAGCTATAAATGGATAATCACTGTTGAATATTGTCACTTCATATATTGAACGATTAAGAGGAATTATATTTTAACTTGGGAATTGGGATCAGTTAATGTCATACTGTGGTGAATCGGTGCAATAGGCGTAGTTGAAGATGTGAGCTTGATTTTCAGTCTTGCATGCAAAAATTTATTTTAACTTTTAATACCTGATTAGATTGAGAATTGAGTGGTGCAAATTTTAATAATTTGAATTATTTGGCGTGATTCACTCTCGGAATGTGAATTTTCCAATTCAGGGCTGCCCCCCCTTGCTGACATTCAGACCACTCCAGATGGGATTCGAACACGAATTTGGGTCGCCTTGACTCTTTTCTTCTTGACCCTTCTCACTTTCTTCCAATCAGTTGCACGTCGTGTGGCCAACAAACTTCCTACAATATTAGCCAACGATGGTCAGAGTACTTCTGAACCAACGCTTGATGCAACAAACAGGGACTGTCATCTTTCTTCACCGCCTTCAGCAGCACATACAGAAGAAGCAGACCAACTTTCCTTCATGCTAAAGAAGTTGGGTGAGCTTGAAGAGAAGGTTGACACCCTTCAATCTAAGCCATCTGAGATGCCTAATGAGAAAGAGGAATTGTTGAATGCTGCTGTCTGTCGCGTGGATGCTTTAGAAGCAGAGTTGATTGCTACAAAAAAGGTAGGGTTCTCTTACATTTGTGGCTGTTCACTTTTCCCCAGTCGGGGCCAATTACAGTCATTCACGTTCAAAATGAACTCAAATCATGTCTTTCTTGTCATCTGTTTCTACATCTGCATTGGAGAATGGTTGATATAAAGCATGGATTTGTGAGGCAATAGGATTTTAAAGCTAATGAATTGAATAGAAACATCTATTAATTTCTGCTTGCATTTGACTTAAGGCAGCAAAGCTGGCATATACGTTATATGGGTTGGTCAGTGGGTTTGTTTATTTCTGGTCTGACTGATGTCCAAGTAAAGCTTGATCATATTGCTTAAGTTTTCATCAGTGCAAATTTCCATTTCCTTGCATCTCGTGTCGTGTTGAATTATTTGAATCACTTAATGGCCTTGTGCTTATGTGGAGAATACATAATGCCTTTCACTTATTGTTGGCCCACTTAGAGCGGGACTTTATTGTTGCATTTACTTGATTTTGCTTCTTTTACGTGACTTGTTGCACAGGCTCTCCATGAAGCCTTAATAAAGCAAGAAGAACTGCTTGCCTGCATCGATCGTCAAGCAGCAGCAAAGTCACGGGTAAGTTGGCTGAGCTGTTTTTCTAAACAGTTTTTTAAGGGGACGTTTTTTCAAATCTCTAGTTCTGACGTGTGGCATTTCCTTTATTTTGCTGCTTGGGCATCAGAAAAAGAAGTTTTGCTGGTGAATGTTGCTGCTACGAGAGAGACTACCCGGAGGAGGATTTGTTTCTAAAGTCACGGTGTTTATAATGCTGATGAAAATGTGATTTTTTTGGAGTTACTTAAACGCTACTTGTGACTTACCCGCTGTCCTAAGATGCCGTTTGATATATGTTCAACTTTTTTTGGATCTTTCAAAATTCGTTTATAAGACATTTGGGCTCGATATATGTAAAAGGATAATTTTTCAAATTATTATTTAGGATATATAACATAAATTTCAATTGTTTCTGATGTTATTTAGGATGCTTAGGGTTGTTTTTTTTTTGGGGGTTAATGATGTGGTTAGTGATAATATTTGTCAGTCTCCATGGTAGTTGCAACCGGAATGTGCATTTATACCTTATTGCTAGGGCGTTTGAACTGTCTTAATATAACTTTATATATATAAAAAATTCTTTCTAAAGCATACTTCGAACTTAGAAATTGGATATAAGTTAATAGTGGCCCAAAATAAAAAATGAATAGACAAGAATTTGGAGATTATGAGGTCTGAAATCGCCAATTGAATAAGGTAAGAATCGGAGGACTTTGAAACTGTTATTTGAGAGTTTAAGGATTTCGATAGTTATCAGCAAAAATGTGAGGAAATAAAACGAAATCTGAATTTTGGTGTTGTTACCCCGGCCAATTCAACTATGGTTTATGATCTTCTAAGCCCAAATGTTTCTTGTACCAGTTGACCATCCCAAAATCTAATACCGATTCAAGTTCAACAAAGTATTTGATCACTACCAATATTACACCATGGATTTTTTTTTTTAAAAAATTCTAAAGAAAGTAAATCGATAAAAATGTCTGAAAAATTAGTCAATTCTAGAGTCATCTTTCAAGTATTAAAATAGTCCTGTTAAATCAAGCTGAAGTTCATCAATAGACTGTACACTTCAGGTCAAAATAACCAAAAAAAAAAAAAAAAGAAGCTGTGCACTGACACTATAAAAAGAACGTTAATAAAAGATGCCCGCCCAAGTGAGTCACTACAACATGTAACTTACGTACTCATTTTATGAATTCGCACCGTTAAATTGCCTCAACTTGAAATGAGTTGCCCGAGGATATTGAAAATAGAACTTCTAATTCACCAATTGACTTGGTACGAAACATACAGGAGCCCAAACAAAACTGGCGATATCATAAGAGTATGAACATGTGAAAGGCGCAAAACTTGAGTGGCAGAAAAATATGTTAAGAAATCAAAAGTATTCACATCACAGAGAACAATGTACACGAGTTTTTTAGACAAAGCAACAATATCAAAATAAAAGAATGGAGTTGAAGATGGCCAACTCATTTTCAATACAACAGGCACAGGCGTTTCCTTCAGCTTTACCAGCGGAACTGCATTCCCATACCCAAGAAGAACATCAGAATGTTTCTCAAATATATTAAAAGGAGAGGGTAAAAAGAAAAAGAAAAACTAATATCAAGTCACATACAAGTCTCCTTTTCCTCTTCTTCTTATCAATGGCTGCTTGGAGCTCCCCCTGTCGAGCAAGTGCATTATCAAGCTCCTATTCCCACAAACCACACCATACGGTTAGTCTTATCCATCTCATTTCTTGTATAGAGGGATGATAATGAAACGGGATGGTTTAAAAGACAAATCTTTCTAATCCGTAGTTCTTATCATTGATAGTCTGAGTTGAGTACCTTTTTGGCTTCATTCACTTGATTCTCTAGAGCACTGACTCTCGCAAGAGCAGCATTCAACATTTCCTCCTTTTCTGGAGGCATGGGAGGTTTGCTAGCCAGAGCATTGACCTTTTCTTCAAGCTCAGCCATGCGCTTCATCAGCAACATGTGGTCGCAGCCGGTAACTGGTGGTGGTGCCGGCAACTGACGATGCCCTTTTGTCATGGCTCCGTCGTAATGTTCTGAGTTGCTTTGAAGTGCTGCTTCTGTGAGCTTCCTAGGCATGTTCTTCGTCACCCTAATCAATGTCAGTATTCCCATTATTAATGTCATGAACCTTCCTACTATTTGACCGCTCAATCTATCATTAGGCTTGGCAGCTAAACAATCTGCAGCTTCAGCAATTCCAACATCAGAATCTAACAAACCCTATTCAACTAGCATATCTTAATAAATTGCATGTTGATGGCCAAACAAGCAAGAATCACAAGGCACTAACAAGATATGTAAAGGCTTGTTAACAACTATAGAACTGCACGTAATACCTTTGGAAATTGCAAGTTTATCTTTTGCTCTTGACCAAGGTGAATCAACAGTTTTGTCCACCATTGGGACAGAGACATCATATCTGTAACCACTCATTTGCTTTGCAATCTGCAATACATAGTGGGAAGAATTCAAAAGAAAATGAAGGTTGACAGCGTATTTGGAAACATGAGAGAAATTAGCATGAACCCAGAAATCTTTTTCATTGATCAAGTGATGACACTTGTTACAGTTTTTCTTAGTATAGATAAAAAAGAAGATAAGTTGTCCTCGCAATGCTCATGGTTCTCTGTCCTCTGGCATGGCAAATTTCACCACAATATGCAGTTTCCTTGAACTATCAAGAAAAAGTTTATAGCAAAAACCAATAGTGAAGTCTAGGAAACTTACTTCTGGTTTGGCATGCTCCACGGTTGGCGATAAGCATTTTATGTTCTTGAAAGAATCGCCTCCCTTAATGTTGTAGCAATCAGAAAGAAATACGGAGAAGAATGTTTCAGAACAAGAATTGTTATTGCACGGTGAAACTTTCAAAAGATGTGAAAACGAGTACCTTTTGGTAAACTGCTTCATCCTCATTTATTGTTTTCTCCTCAATACCAGCCAAGGCTCTCCTTTGGCATCTCCCCTCACCATTTTGAACCATCTAATCATCAAAAGAACACACTCCATTCTTGTCTTATGATGCCATAAAATGAAGCTAGCCAACAAAACTGGTAGTTCATCAGTAAACTACCTTGAAGATTTCTGGGTCATTCCATGGTCCCTTGTCTGAGAGCATGCAACCACCTTTATCTGCGCAAGTACAAGTACCTCCCAAGAACTCTGGAAGTTCACTGGTAAATAAGAAGGACCAATAAGAAGTTAAGGGAAGAACTATGCAGTGTCATGAGATTTAACTCAAGTGAATTTTGTTCTGTTACTCGTGAGTTAGGTAGGCTTAATTTGTGTGGAAATGAGATATTGTATACTCAATGAGAGGAGGGGCAAAATTGAACCTGGCATCAATGATTTCAAGCAACTTGCTCTGGTATTTGTTGCCTAGGACCTGGAAAATAAATCATCAATAAACTGTCGTGTGTGACTGCTTTGCCAAATTGAAAGGATACTTCAAAAGAAGTCACTAGCTATTGCTTAGACTTCAGAGATGAGAAGTTTGAACAGTTAGCAATAGGTTTTAGCCTCAAACCTCTGCTTTGTCATAGATGGGAATAAAAATGGCTTCAAAGGGATAAGGGGATTAGAAATACGTACATGGATTTTTGCAGAGGTCTTGGGGTCAAGGAATGACTTCACGGTGTTCCACAAGAGCCTAAATCCAGAGCCAGCATTGATGATGAACATTCGGTTCAAGGTCTAAGTGGAAAGAAAGGAAGATCAATTAGTGCATATTGCGATTATATCATTTACTCTGGGCAGGTACCTTGTGAGATGACATAACAATCCATATCTTTTTGTCATCATTCTCTCTCCTAATACATGATTTTATGATTGTAACTGATTCAATTTGGTAGAAAAAAGCTAGAGCATACGTAGCCAAAGGAGTACCTCAGGATAGTTGTCACCATCAATCTTCTGAAGCCTCTGAATGAGATCCCTTGCGGCTTTGTTGAAATTTTTCAGTCCCTGGTCAATTATGCCAGCCATCAGTTTTGTTTTACTTACTTTTTAAGTATATGTTTCACATTATTTGTCACTTAATGTTACCGTCAAGATTCTCGCTATAAGGTCTTAAAGTAAACGACGATATATCGTCCTTAATATTACAATGACATTAATATGTATGTATATAGAATTTCATACATACCACTCCTTGCACGTCCAAAATGGTTGTGCTTTGGTCAATGTGTTTCTTTGCTGCAATTGAACAGGCAGGGAACTTCACAACAAAGGTTTTCTCGAACTCTCTTACGTGATACTTAACATAGCGATCCAATGTTGTCACTTGTAACAGCTTGTTAGGATCAACCTGACCCAGTTTTTCAATGTAAACAGGCCTTCCATCCTTATCCACTCCATGATGCCCTTGTGGGTAGTATTTCAGAACTTCGTCTAGTTCCTTAAACTCAAAATCCTTAGGGAACATTTGTTAACTTGAGGTTAGACTTTCAATTAATCAGTGATTGTGCAGGAAAAACATCAGATAGGCTGCACAGGAGTATACCTCCATGATAGTGTCAGCACCAAATTCTTTTCTCCATTGAAGCATGTCTGCCCACATTTGCTTTGTTTTCTCAAAGTCAAACTTCCTTGCTTTCAAGAATCTGTATCATCATGCGGTAACTTCATGCCAAGAACGATTTCAACTCAAAACTTCTACTAAAGTGAACGACCATGAATATTTAAACTATGATATGTAACATGTCCTCTCATACTTGCTATGTGTTTGGTTTTATTTTGGAGGCCATAAAAACACAACGTGAAACCAAACATGTACTTAGTCTTATAACTGGTTAACAATCATAAGGCCTATGGATAATTTTGACTATGACAAGGGCTACCTTAACATCATATGATGATCGTCGTGCTTGGCGGGTAATAATTCTTCCAAAATAAGCATTTGGCGAAAAGCATCAACCGCCTGCAACTCTTCTGCATCAAGGTCATCCTCAATTGACAGAGACATGACCCTGCTGTGCCTGCGACCTCTCTTTGAAAAGGAACTCTTGAACCTATTTGAAGCACTGATTGCCACCTTCTTTATAGCTCCAACCCTTTTCTTCCTTTCTTCCTCTGAATATTCATTTTCAACACCTGTAGTATTAGGATGAAGAAAAGGGTTTAGGTGAGAACCTGGCTCTGCAAACACCACAGAACCATGTTACCAGATTCTTATTTAAGTTTTAGAGATGTTTGATTTGTCATCAACCTAATAATTTTCCTGAGAAACGTTATTGAACGCTCGGAGACCAGCATAGCTGGGATGGCTCATGGCTGTAAATATTTTGTGAAAAAATTCTGCCGTAGTTTTTATGTTTCTTATCAAGTTCTTGTTTTATCTGCATGCGACGTGCAGATTCTCATTCTTTCATTTTGCCTATTTCACACCTTCATGATCACGAAGTACGCAAAATTTCGAGCATTTCATATTGCAATCCAGCCTATAAACATATAAAGATTCCAGACAAAATGCAAACAAAGAGCAAACACTTACCCAATTTTAGAGGTTCAGGCATCATGGTAGTCTCACACATGATTAGAATCTTGGAAGCTTAATATATAACTCAGGTGAGCAGACCCAGCCTAAGGCAAAAGGATCAAGCGCTCACATACACCAAATATGCCCAATATCTGAGCCCTTGCCTATTTGCCTACACCTGTATCCACCAAAAAACACGTAAGGAAGAAACAAAACCCAGAAAGAAAAATCCGGAAATATCTAACAAGATATAAGAACAATGGAGGTTCGAAAGGTTTAGAAAGAAGAAGAAGAAGATGATGATGATGATGATGATACCTTTAGACAAAAATGCAGGGGGGTCTGGAAGAAAATAACAATAGTGAAAAAGCAAATTTTATCATCCGAGTAAATCTCCGGGAGGATGGTACAGCTGAATTTAGAGTTTTGCTAAATAGGATTATTATTATTTTAAAATATGACAGTTCTTCAGTTTTCCAGCTTCCGTTTGCTCCAACGGGAAACACACGTGACAGTTAATACTGGCGAAATGCAAGCCACTCCGTTCATTTAGCAGAAATCCAAGATTGCCTCTAAGATTCTCATATTCTATATTATAAAAGGTTGGTTGGTTGGTTTGTTTGTTTGTTTCTATTTATGGATTGCATGTCTGAGAATATGAGCAAGTTTGATTATGCCACGCAAAGTGTTAATGGCTTCAATGATTGGTTACTAAATTACTTAGTATTAGAAGAACTGAGCTGGAAGTAGAGGTCAACAGTATGAAGGCTGTGTTATGGGGCTCCACTAAGTTTTCATCCATGGCTGCCTCCTCTCCTCTGCTGCTACTGCAATATGAAAGGCTCATCCCAACTTTCCTGAAATAGAAAGGAGACAAACAATGAATATTAGTATCTTCTGCTCTTAATATAAGACCTTGTTTAAATTTTATTTTGGTCATAAATATAAGAACCCAATCCATTTTGTCTCTCATATTTATTTATTTTTTTTAAGATGGTCCTTGTAATAATGATAGTTCTAACCAATAAATTTGATTAGTAAAGATATTTTTAAAAAAAACACATGTTTATTACAAATAACTAAATTAACTTATTTTCTTAATCTATTCAAATTAATTAACTAGCTCTTATATTTAGGATCCAAGGTAGTATCTCTCTACAATCTACATGTCTATTGAACCCCCCCCCCAATTTTTTTTTTCATAATTCGCATAATTAGAACTCGCAACTCCAAAGATTTTACGGAAGCATTTGGTTATATTCATGACCTTTTTTCCCCCCTCAACCTGTAAATAAGCCATTTTGTTAATGACAAGTTTGGTGAGGAATCAGGTCTTTTACACCATTATGATCAAATTATATTTCACCACCGCTTATATATATTGAATGGAAATTGGAGACTTCATTAGTTGGTGAAAAAACATATCCAGAAAAATAAAAGGAAGAAACTCTAACTCATACTCCTCCGGTCTTTAATATAGAATCCAATTGTTGAGTTGATTTTGGTCCTAAATATAAGACTCATTTTTCATATTTATCAATTTTCTCTAAATTTCCCCTATGGATACTCCCTCAATCATAATCAAGTAGAAAAGGAAGAGGAGGTATTAAGAAAAATGATTATGGTGTTTTAGGAAAAATGTGTTACTTTTTTTTATAATTAACTAACTTACCTAACTTCTTTAATATAATCAAATTAGTTAAATAGGTCTTATATTAAGAATCGGAAGAATACTTCAAGACAAAGTTCCTCATGAATCCCATAGATAATGTTTATAAGTACACGTTAAACTTTTTTTTGGACCAGAAGTACACGTTAAATTATAATAATACATTTTTATTTCTTGAATTCTGGTCATGGCAATTAGCCATTTATTAACAAAATTGCCCAATATGTTTAGCGTGATGAGCACGATATCAATGTTTAATTCCTACCATTTTAAATTTTTGAAAATGATGTGAGTCTCAAAGATAATAGAAAATTATTATAAAAGGAAGAAAAGAAAACGAAAATGTTAAGAGAGCGTCTGTCGATAAGGAGATACCGACGTGGACGGCCAGATTGCGTCGCATGTACGGATAAACTCAAGTGAAGCTCTTTAGCCCCCTCCTGTAACCAAAAAAAAAAAAAAAAAAACTCAAGTGAAGCTAAATGGGTAATTCAGATGTCAGAGTATTATTTCCTCTCTCCTTATTTATTTGTCAAAAAATAATATATAAAATTCTGAAAATTTTCATTTAATATTTTTATATGATAGAGATATTATTAAAAATAAGTAATAATTATATTTAGAAATTGAATAAATAATAACAAGAATCCAAATAAATATATTTAAATTTTAAAATTTCAAATTAGTATTATTTATTACATTTTAATGACGATTAATAATATTTAAAAAGTAAATAATAACTCATATTTGTAGTCATTCTTAATTTGTGATTTTGAAATGTTAGAGTTATTTTTTTTCAATTTTAAAAAAATGATAAAAAAGAAGATGAAAATTAAATAAAAAATATTAACAAAAATTTGTTGTCACTCGTAAATTTAGTATTATCAACATTAAATAAAGTATTGTTACTAAGTCTGATTTAAAATTTAGTAATTTCTAGTTTTTTTGGGTCATTTTTCATATAAAGATAAATAAAAATTCAAATCAGAGCAAGTGAAAATAGAAATGGACGAAGCACCAATTCACCAAACAATAAAACAGAGAAAAACTATGAACCTTTACATGACCGCCAAGTGAACGGCCAAGATTAGGATATAGGTACCGAGGAAGACATGCCTACAAGTGTCGGTATATGATTGGGCATCTATGGTTTTCCCGCCCTTTAGGCGTAGAATAATAAATTACTCGTGTGGGACCCTGATTTTGCGTTTGCTTGTATTAAAGTCACGTACCTAAATTTTTAATTCCCCACTCTTTCTTTGATTTCCGGAAGTACCCTCTTGGGGATTCAAACTTAATTATATAATCATCGTAAATATTTTATTTTGTTTTACTTTACTTCATATAGTAGTACTCCCTTCATTTACGTTGATAAAAAAAATAGTTAAAATTAGTTAAAAACAATTAATGCATAAAAAGTACTCCTCCGGTCCTTAATATAGGACTCAATTCTTAAGTTGGTTTTGGTTCTAAATATAAGACCCATTTATCATATTTATCAATTTTCTCTAAATTACCCCTACGGATGCTCCCTCAACCATAATTAAGTAGAAGAGGGAGTGGGGGTATTAAGAAAGATGATCATGGTGTTTTAGGAAAAATGTATCATTTTTCTTATAATTAACTAACTTACCTAACTTCCTTAATCTAATCAAATTGATTAAATGGGTCTTATATTAAGGATCGGAGGAGTATAATTTTTTTTTTCTAAAAATGCCTTAATTAATAAGGAGAGAGAGCATGAGAGAGAACAATTAAATTATTAAAAGAAGGAGAAGTGGGAGGGAGAGAGAGTGTGAGTTAGAGATAATAAATATGGATAAAATAGGAAATCAACACAAAAAAGTAGAGACAACTTTTAAGTGTTTCTTATATATAGGAACATGCCATAAGCATCAAATGTCTTTTATAATAAGGAACGGAGGGAGTATCACATAATTGTGAATATTAACAATGCAATAATGTCTGTATTATTTAGTAGTGACAGTGTATTAAATAGGTAATCGGATTATACTAATAATTAAAATAATCTTAACAATTAAATGCACATTAAAATTTTTGACAAATTTGTTGAATGCACTTGGCACAAAAAAATCAGGAGACAAATTTGAAACTATGCTTGAAGGGTGCTCATTCCTGTACCTTATTCTGATAATTTAGGGTTGGGATGGACTCATTTAGAATGAGACTAGGGTAAGACAAAACCAGAATTGGGATAGAACACAATATGGGATGACTTTTGAGACTTCTTAGCCTTTTTTATTTTTTATTCAATACCTACTTTACTTGTTCAGTTTTTCTTCTCCCTGCCTTTTTTTTCCTTTTTCCTAGTTGGTTGGGGTTTTCATTTTTAAGAAAAAAAGAGGAAAAAGGAGAAAAAAGTTAGAAAGAAAAGGGAGGAGGAGGGGAGTTAAAAAATTTTGTCTTTTTATACTCCCCTTCCTCTTCCGCCTCTCCTTCCAAATTGAAGGTTTTTGGAAGAGAAAGAAACAATATGTAAAACTTGACAAATGCATCAATAGCATGTTTTTAATATTCCAATGGATTTTTCTGATTTATTTTTCGCTTCTCCCATTTAATTCCTTTAACTGTTTTTTCTTCAGTCTTTTGTATAACTTGTCTGCTTAGTTACACGTACATTAGATATATGTATATATTTTTATATATATATATATATATAAAGGAAAAATGATACTTGAAGAAGTGTGAATTTGAAAGTTAGCTAGACTTATTTGTCTTTTTGATATTCAACATGTATTTTCTTTTATCATTTTCTCTTGATTTCTCTAGAAGAGGTTTTGACCAGTTAATTATGAGATCTCGAGTTTGAATATGTGTGAATATAAAATATATTTTCAGAAAAGTTATCTTCAATTGAATTTGATAATGTTTAAATATGACATATCTAGATAGTCATAAAAAATGAATGAACAATATATTATTATTGACGAAAAGATAAAATAATAGACTTAATGGGTGAAGATTTTTATTGCAAAAAAAAGCATGCTTTATTTGTTTAATAGTAGTACTTCTTTTATTTATTATAGTGAAAAATAATACACTTCTGATCCTAAATATAATACCTATTTTTTAGTATAAATTGCACTATAAAATAGGTCTTATATTTAAGACCGGAGGAGTAAATGGTTAAGATTAAAGAACATCCAAAGGCGGGCAAAAAAAAAAAAGAGAATTACAATCAAATCCCATGAAAGGAAAAAAATTACAAAACAAGTTTCAGAGGTTGTTATTCTCTATTGTTATTACAATTTGCTCAGATTGTTATTGAGACTTTTTAGTAATTATTTCTCTTCTATGAGACTTGATTATAATTCTTAAAGACAAAAAATATCCCAAGAACACTAATTTGGGAAAAACTAGGGGCATATTCGGAAAACAAATATAAGTACGCACTCAATATACGGTAGCGTATGCGTATAGTATATCCTCGACCGAGCGTGATCCATACCAGACTGCTCTCCGTTTGGCGGCATTCCGCGTCAACTGGGGTTTTGGATTTTCCTGGGTTTCTCTTTTTCGTTTGCTTTTTTTCACTGCATAGAAGAGGGAAAAATCGAAAGCTGAGAAGAAAAGCATTTCTTTCCCATTTTCCCTCTCGCACTTTCTCACTCACTCTCTTGAGCACTAGCTTCTGGTTTTCTCCTTTTTCGATCAATGCCCATTGCCCCAAACTCTCACAAGTTTTGATTTTTATTGTCATTTGTTTTTTTTCCCCCTTCTGTTTATGGTTTTGTGAGTGGATAAAGCTTGGAATTTTGCAGAAGGTTTTTGGGTCAGAGTCCCTGCTACCTTCTGCGATTCGCTCTGAGATCGGTGTGTACCTTCTTCTTCCTCTTCACGTTTGGGTGCTTTGCTGTTTCTTTTGGCTGGTTGATGTGTCTTTCTTCGCTTCCACATTTCTGCGAATATAGATGGTGATTATTTATCATCTGCATGGTTTTTTGGGTGTTGAATCTGTTGCATGTGCTGTATTTGCTAGTTCCAGTCTTCTACACGATGTTTACATATGGCTCATGAACTATGGAAATTTTGTATGAATTAGTTTCAAAATTGGGGTTTTCAATAATTTTCTCCTCACCTTTCCCGTTAATGTCTCCGTCTCCTTGGATCTTCTGGATTCTTTGATTCATATCTTTTCCGTTCCTGGATTTTGATTCAAGGAGCGTCAATGCGATTGACTTTTATTGACGGGTCTTGTGCGACAGTACTGTATGTTTGATGCGATTTGAAGTTAAAAAGCGGATTCTGGGAAACTTTCTTGTTTATTATGAGTTTGACGATTCAGACTTTACGTTGTCTTCGAATTATTTCTAGGTCTGTAGTTGCAGACGAACGATTCTATAAATGAGAAATTATTTCCGCGCAGATAGGAAAAATCGGCAGGACATATTTAATTTGTTGTGAAACCATATATGATAGAGACAGATGGTCACTGTTTCAGTGTTTTGCACGGCTATGTAACTTTAGCTGTTTACACTTTACACCTTAGCTACAGAGATGTCCTCTGGAAAATTTGGATTATGCTGCCAAGAAATAATCTTTTGAAGCGTCTTGAAATTTTAGTTGGCCCCAAAAAGGGCCTTGAAATGTTATATCTTAGAAAGTTGCTTGTTTTATATTCATTTTGTAACCTTTACCCTCGCAGCTCACCACGTACTTTATCCATATCATCCTGTATTGCTTCTGTATATGAATGATTTTATGTATAATAGCACTCTGAAGTATGAATCTATTTCTTTGTTGGTGTCAGGTTCCACTCAACTTACAGAAGAATTGGTTGCAGTCTTTTTTTCAGGCTGCACCTTTAAATATTTCTCGTCTTTTGAATTGTATCATGGCCAGTGATTCTGCTGTAATGTCCAACGGCAATGTCAACTCACATCCTCATCCACAGAGGAATTACCAAGTGGTTGTAGCTGCAACGCGGGCTATGGGTATTGGTAAGGATGGAAAACTACCCTGGAGACTGCCTGCTGATCTCAAATTTTTTAAGGAGATCACTTCAATGACATCTGATCCTGGGAAGAAGAATGCAGTGATAATGGGTAGAAAAACATGGGAGAGTATCCCTCTTGAGAATCGCCCTCTTCCTGGTCGCCTTAATGTTGTTCTTACGTGCTCTGGGAGATTTGACATTGCAACTGCTGAGAATGTTGTTATATGTGGGAGCATGTCCTCCGCATTGGAATTATTAGCTGCTTCTCCTTACTGTCTGTCAATTGAGAAAGTGTTTGTTATAGGAGGTGGCCAGATATTTAGGTATATAATATTTTATTTTATTAAAACCTTTTCCACTTCACTTCAAAAACAAAAAAACTTTTCCACTCCTCTATGCCATCTATGTTTTCATATTAATTCTTTCTTATAGCTGATAATTGTTATGTGCAGAGAGGCTCTGAATGCACCTGCATGTGAAGCTATCCACATTACTGAAATTGAGACAAACATCGACTGTGATACTTTCATACTTCCAATTGATTCCTCTGTATTTCAGCCATGGTACTCTTCCTTTCCTAGGGTGGAGAACAACATCCGCTATTGTTTTACCACATATGTACGAGTAAGGAGCTCTATAGCAGATTCCCTGAGTCAGAATTCTGATCAAATTTGTGATGATAGATCAGATTCCTCAAAATTTGAGGTCAAGAACTTCGCTTTCCTTCCTAAAATGATTTTTGAGAGGCATGAGGAGAACAATTATCTCAATCTGGTCCAAGATATCATCTCTGAAGGCACTGCTAAGGATGATAGGACTGGGACTGGCACCTTCTCAAAATTTGGTTGCCAGGTAACATCATGATTGGTTTTTTGAGAGATGGTTGTGATTTATATGATGGCTTATTGTCTCTATATATTTGCAGATGAGGTTTAATTTGCGCAGAAGCTTTCCTCTTTTAACAACTAAGGTATGCAGATATATTGGTTAAGACATCTGTAAATTTACTTTACCTTTCAATTACTTTTTGTTTGTTTTAATTTCGCTGGAGGATTTTTGGGAAAGAAATATTTATTGTATGTGTTGATGTAGTTGACATGGTTTCTTCATTTGTTTCCTAGAAAGTATTTTGGCGAGGGGTTGTTGAAGAGCTTCTTTGGTTCATAAGTGGTTCAACGAATGCCAAGGTAATAACATCATTGTCGAAATACATACACATGCACATGTACACATGGAGTGCCACATATTTCCTAACTAACTTGTCAAGAGGCTGAGATGAGCCTAGTTTAAGTAATCGAAGCTTGCCTTAATATTATTTGAACTTGGGTTCAAATAGAGATTCAGTTATTAGAAGGTTGGGAATGTCTTCAGTCATCTCACAAGCTCAGCACTAATCTTTACTCTAATTATAAATTATAAAAATATCATTAATTAAAAGCGTGTTGTATGTGGGGTTCCTGCTAATCTATATGCAGATGAGCACACTCTTTATCACTTACAAGTTTTCTAAAACAATATTCGTTGGCTTACTTTTGAATAGATAAAATGGAGCATTGTTAGCTAGGTTTGCTCTCAAGGGAGAAAAATGAAATTTGAGGCTTATGCTAACTCCTTCCATGTGGTAATGTAGAATACACAACATATAGTGACATGTTTCACTAACTCAAGAATCGATTTTGGTGAAACTTTTGCTATGCTCTTTGGTGAAAAATGCCAAGTTGCTGTGAAGTCATGACCTGATAGTTCATATCTGCTACAGCTTTAACCATTTCCAGTGGCTATCTGCATAAGCTGTGCCAAAATGAGATTAAAGCACCTGACAGTTTATAAGGAAATTCATGGGGTCGTATTTATATTCTAGCCTAGAGGAAGGAATCTTTCCTATTGCTACAGAAAATGGTTTGGTAGTTGTTTCTGGCTTTCTGCTTGTTCCAATGCTTGCCAATATTGAAACCATGAAGATATATTATTCTATGCAAAACTTTCAATGTAAATCGTTCACATATTGATGCTCTGTACCTTTTGATTGAAATCTATTATTGAAATCTATGTTGTTGACAGGTGCTACAGGAAAAAGGGATCCATATATGGGATGGCAATGCATCCAGAGAATACCTTGATAGGCAAGGCTTGACTATCAGCTTTTATTCATAGAGATAGTACTTTGTGTTTTCGATGTAGTCACTGATTGTCTTGTAACTGCAGTATTGGATTGGCAGAGAGGGAGGAGGGTGACTTGGGACCTGTTTATGGGTTTCAGTGGAGGCACTTTGGTGCCAAGTAGGTGGATCATATTTTTTTCTCAGTAAAGATATTGTTTCATTTGGGGTCTTTTAGCTCAGTTTATCCACGTATCATTCTATAGGTATACTGACATGCATGCGGACTACTCTGGCAAAGGATTTGATCAGCTTTTAGATGTTATTAACAAGATAAAGCATAATCCTGATGATCGGCGGATTATTCTCTCAGCTTGGAATCCAGTGGATCTTAAATTAATGGCCCTTCCACCCTGCCACATGTTTGCACAGGTCTACAGTCCTCTCTGGGTTGTCTTTGAAACAAAGTGAATCTGTACTTCTCCATGCCCCTCCCTTTCTAAGATTTCGGCATCTTCCTTGCAGTTCTATGTAGCAAATGGGGAGTTATCTTGTCAAATGTATCAACGATCTGCAGACATGGGCCTGGGTGTGCCCTTTAATATTGCATCTTATGCTCTCCTGACATACATGATTGCTCATGTTTGTGGTATGCAAATTTTGCGAGCATTTGCTTAGGATTTAGATGTGTAGTCAGATATACGAGTCATTTTAAACTTCAAGGTTTTCTGGGTTTAATAAATGTTTTGTGCCGTCTTTCTTTGGCTGTAATGTCGAGTTTTATGGGTTTCCATAAAACTTTGGTCACTGGTGAAGGTTCAGATATTTATTGACAAGCAAAGAGAACGGAAAGAATTGGCATTGCTTATCTGACAGATGTATATTGCTATGCCCTTTTCTTTCAGAGCTTGTTCCGGGTGATTTTATCCATGTCATTGGGGATGCACATGTTTACCGCAATCACGTGAGACCTCTGCAGGAGCAGCTCCGTAACATTCCAAAACCTTTTCCGGTATGTTTGTTATGTTCAGGAAGCAATTTGACCTGACATGGCTGGCTAAAAAGTACCGACACTGTCTCCCTGATCACCTTTATTTCAATGCAGATTTTGAAGATAAACCCAAAGAAGGATATAGATTCTTTTGTGGCTTCTGATTTCAACCTCGTAGGCTACGATCCTTCCCAGAAGATAGAAATGAAGATGGCCGTGTAACCATCTAGGAGATTGACTCTTAATCCCTTCAGGCTGCCCATGTTTTTTGAACTGAGGCAAGTATCATCCCTTCATAATTAGTACTATATTTTCTCTGACCACTGAACATGGAGATTTAGATTACATTGATGATGTATTCTGCTTCAGGCGATGAAGATATGAGGCTTTTACGTACTTAATAAAGAGAGCTACTAGTTGGAATTGAAGCTTTGGTATAGGGTTGCTGTCAGTGGACATTATTTAGTTCCACATCACATGTATGGTTTGGTGGTTCCTAAGCTGATTTTTAGGTGAACTGCATTTTGTTTTATGTCAGTCATTGGCTGTTTTGACTGTAACACAACTCATACACAAGTCACACGTCGCATACTTCAAATTTGAGATTATAACTCGTCTTATTATTTGCTTTCCTACTTGGTTTTACAATATAGGTGTTCGTTGAATTTGGTGTACAGAATTGGGGGGGGGGGAAATGTTTCTTTAAAAGAATAAACAAATAATATTAATCATTGACTAGAATAATATAAAGCCTGTTTGAAATAGTTTATAAATGGTTTTTCAATTATGATTTATGAAAGACGAGATAAGTGTATGAGAAGGGTTTCACGTGGATATAAGTAATTTTGACCTCTTTTCCAAACATGCCTGTAATGGATGTGGTATACAATGAATGAAAAATGATTTTCATTTCGCGGTTGATATGATGATACTTGGCTCTTTATATTTTATCCATTGTTCGTGCTTATCATCGTTTAGACGTCCAAGTCCAAAGTTTAAAATCTGTAAAGTTTAACAGGTAAATTAATTTTTTTAACAGATAAACTTTTAAAAGATTATCTTTATCTCAAATTATTTATATATTAAAATGAACGTTTTTAGAAACTTAAAAAAAAAGAAAAAAGAAAATACTCTCATACTACATATAGGAGTTAGTTAATTCACATAAATTAAAACATATTAGGTAAATTAATTATTTAAAGAAGGGTAAAGTAAAGACATCTTGATTTTTTTCTTTTCAAGTTCATTTAACATCTCAATTTTTTTAGTAGTATAAGTTTATTATTGATTTTTTTAAAAATTAGTGTAATCTTATCCATTACCAACGGATCGTAAATGTCATTGGGATTAAAGTTTCCGCATACGTAATTTAAAAAAAAGAAAAAGAAAAAAGAAACCTGCGGCCTTTTAATCTTTGGCTTGCCAGCACACATCACAGAGATTGAACCTTCCCCTTGCGGCTTGCCTGCGACTGCGAAGATTAACCATTATGAGGACCCACTCCCCCCGTCTTTCCTCCTTCGAACGTTGCGGAGATTCGAACGGAAACACTCCACGTCTGTTCAAAATCAACCAGTGACGTCGACGACGAAGGTCTTCTTAGTGAAGGCCTTTCCTCTGCCGAGTGCCGACTTCAACTTTATCCAATGAATTTTTGTTACTCTTCTTCAGCCTGTGTTGCTTCGCCGCCGCTCTATCTCCTTCACCTTCTTCTCCTTTGCAAACCTGGATCCGGAAACGTCCCTAACTTCGCCTTCATCCTCCGTTGCTTCCTCCTTGGTTGCTCCGTCATTCTTCCGTCGGCAACGAAATCTTTCCCATTGTTCTCTTCGTCGCCGTGGAAGAAGGTGGCTATGGAAGGAGAGGAGAGTTGGGGAATGAGAGAGAGAGAGAGAGAGTCAAGATCATTTTGCGATGTTTATGATCTTGCTTGCAATGTGTGCGATGGTTTCACCAGAGACGATGCAGGACCGACCTCTGTAAAGGGCGCCCGAATACAAAACCAGAGGTTTCTTTCTGAGTGAAAAACCCACGAGTTTCTCCCCCCCCCGCTAAATTATTTATGTAGAAATTTTAACCCCAACATATGTTAATAGGCGTTTAAAGTTTTGTTAATGATGGGTAGGATCGCACCATCTTTAAAAAATTAAAAATAAAATTGTATCAATTAAAACAATGGGGGGTATGTCAACCTAAAAAAAAATTGAGGCGCTTTTGAGAGAAGTGGGTTGATTTTCTTGAAATTCTCACGAGACTAGAGATTTAGCCGGCACAAGTATAACTTCATGCACACACAACTTAAGTTTGAGTCATCGCAATAACCAAGTGCTGATGCTTAAGCGTACAAGTGCTTTATTTTATAGATGGAGCTAGTACAGAACTTCCTAATCCATCATTCATGCTCTCTCTCTCTCTCTCTCTCTGACATGCGTTAATCAGTTCTTAGTGAGGGAAACGATGAGATTATTATAAACGAGCTCCTTCACCTGCATGAGTTGCCCAACCTGGTTTGTGAACCTCTGGAACAATTCCTCCATGATTTCATCCCCAAACTGCTTCTTCAGAAGAGGTTCCGTCACGGCTCTCATGTACTGTCCTACAAACTTTGCTTTCATGGGCGTCGTAGTACTCTCATTCATCTCTGCATCCCAACCCAGTTTGCTGTACTCCACTCTTTCTACACTAAACGATCCTTCTTCTTCAACCATCTCCCTCACTTCCTTCTCCGTCGGCCCATAATATGGAATGTCAAATTTGTCCAGTTTGGCCTCCTCAACTCTGCCCTGCAAACCCCACCATTCGAAAGAATGAGTTAAGAAACTGTAGCAAGTTATATTCCCACAATCATATATCAGAACGGACATAGATACCTCTAAGGCCATTTCATGAAGGACCATTCCGACTAGGTTGAAGATAGTTGATGGATCTTCATCCTCAAGTCTGCCACGAAATGTGAGAACCATGCCACCACCTTGTACCAATTCCACTGAACGAAGTTTCAGAAACAGTTTGAAATCCTCCTGAAACTGCTCACAATATGCTTTTCTCACTGCAGGAGGGCTTGTATCTGTTATATAAATGTCTCCCTTGTTTAATGCTGTGCCTCCGTTGCTAGCCAAACCCTTTGGGACCTGTTCATTGAACATACAAGAGCAACATCCTTAATTAGTTGTACAAGCTAAAATGAAGATTATATTAATGTTCTGAACAATCTAGAATTAATTAATGTGTATCTGCTTGCATGCACGTGTTCATTCTGACCTGAGAGAGCCAGTGGACACTGAAAGATGAATGGAAGAAATGGATGGAATTATCTGGGAAAAGCCTTCCATAGAAACTCCCAGGAACCCCGACAATAAAACAAGGTCCAAATTTGTCTCCTTGGTCTTGTCGGAGCTTGCCGTAGAAATCAGGAAGGGACTGAAAAATTGTGTTGAAGTCATTTCCGGGAAGATCATTGAGGAAAATCTGGAACGAAGGTGGCTTCAGTCTCAAGCTTAAGCTCACTGCATGAATAATTCCCATAATTTCTGATGCTGTCATCAATGTGTTGGGCCCAGAAGAGCATCCCAAGTCTGCAACATTCAAACAATCTGGAAGAATCTTTCTGTAGACTCTCGTGATGTTCTCTTTCACAATGGGCTTCGCTTTCAGCATCACCTTTCTCTGATCATACATAATGCGAAAAACTAGATAAGTTAATTAAGAATGAAACTAATATATTGTCCTAACATGCACGGATATAGCTGCTTAATTTGTTGAATTTCTGGGGAGAGAAATTATATTCATGAAGAACCTGAAGTAAGGAGTTGTTTGCATAGCTCGTTTCTCCAATACCGCCGTTCATGTGAAGCACTGTGTCTGTTGCCATGGATGCTAGCTCCGATTGAGAGTTGGTGGGGTTCCAGAAAGATTAAAATAGCCCACTTATAAATTACATGAAGCACTGCGCAGTTACGTGTCATCCTATCTCATGCTCAAGAATACTCCCTCTTGCTTTAAATCTGGAGAATATTGTGGTCTATTTTATAGTCTTTTGACTTTATTTATGAGGCAGAGAAAGAAGATTTTTTTAGTCATATTTATAGAGCAGTGAGAAAATTTTTTTATATTGATATATAATTTTACCTTATGTTTATTACAGTATTAACTTTGTTTATATGTACGTATATTAAATAGGAATACAGTTGAAAAATTGTTAAATTTAAAATGAGAGTTAATGAAGTTTAAGGTTTTTTTTAGCCTGTGTGAAACATGTTAGAAGTGACTTATAAATAGGATCATAGGAGTAAACTTTAATTTGAGTTTATCCTGATTTTTAATTTTTATATAATTTTGTATTTAATTAATTATTTTTTTGTGTGGTGCCTCTTCTTATTATATTTTTCGATGTATTATTTTTTAAAAGTATATTTTCTATTATATGTAAATTTTTTGGGTCAAATATATTTAATTACTACTCCCTCCGTTTTTTATTATAAAAGATATTTGATGCTTATAGTATGTTCCCATATACTCCTTTGATTCGATTTATAGGGCAGAAAGAAAATGTATTTTTTGGCCTATTTATAGGGTACTGAGAGAAATTTTTTATAGATGTACAATTTTACCCCTCATTTATTATTGTGTTGATTTTGTTTATATGAGGTATAATATATATTAAATAGGGATAAAGTTGAAAATTCATTAAATTTTAAATGAGTTAATGAAATTTAAGGTTTTTCTTAGCCTGTGTGAAACATGTTGGAAGTGTTTTATAAATAGAACCAGTGGAGTATAAGAGACACTTAAAAATTGTTTTTATTTTTTTATTAATTTTTTATTTTATCTTTATTTATTTTGTCTCCAACTCACACACTCTCTCTCCCATTTCTCTTTCTTTTAATAATTTAATTATTCCTTCTCATGCTCTCTCCTTATCAATGAGGGTATTGTTAGAAAAAATATTATACTTTTTACATATCAATTATTTTTAACCAATTTTAACTGTTTTTTTAATCAATATAATTTGATTATTTGTCTCTTGCAATATAATAAGTAACGGAGGGAGTATAATTATGAGTTGGTAAAAACTGATCTCTGGCTTCACTGGCACACTAACTCACAGCATTGCGAGTGAAAGACAAAAATAAATAAATGTAGTTACAGTCAGAGAGTCAAAGGAAATGAGATGAAACGAACCGAATCCAAATTCAACGGCCGAACACGAACAGTGTGCTTTTTCTCTTGAAAATCTAAAACAAGCGTACGTCACAAGCCAGATGAAATAACTCACCATTAAATGTTAATGAGCAAATTTTCTGAACTTCACCATAATTATTTAATTAATGATCATTATTACACCTTAAATTCACCTTGATATCATAACCCTACACGGCTATAACCTTTAATTTTTTTTTTGGTCAAAAGGCTATAACCTTTAATTTAGATACTCCATACACTTGTCAAATACTCGCATTTGCAAGTTACTTTTATAATTGCTGGTAAAAGAAAGTTACTTTTATAATTGAAAAAGATATTAGATTTTATTAATTCTATTTTAAAATTAAATAATTTTTAGATTTTATTTCTATTTAATGTATTTTTCCCCCTAAAACTTTACTTCCTCCATTCTTTATTATAAGAGATAAATAACCAAATTACGTTAATAAAAAAACAGTTAAAATTAGTTGAGGACAATTAATGTGTAGAAAGTATAATGTTTTTTCCAACAATGTCTCCATTAATAAGGAGAGAGAGTATGAAAGAGAACAATTAAATTATTAAAAGAAAGAGAAGTGGGAGGGAGAGAGAATATGAGTTGGAGACAAAATAAATAGGGGTAAAATAGAAAATCAATACAAAAAAATAGAGACAACTTTTAAGTATCTCTTATATATGGGAACATGCCATAAGCATCAAATGTCTCTTATAATAAGGAATGGAGGGAGTATTTGGTTCAATGGAAGAAAGGAGAAGAGAGATTAATTAAAAGGAGGGAAAAAAAGGGGAAGGGGGTTATGATTTTGTTTAGTTCAAAAGAAAGCAATGGGAAGGGATGTTTCTTGTTTGGTTGGAAGAGGAATGAGAGCTAATTATAAAGTAACAAATATGTCTTTATCCTTTTATTTAAATTTTTATTATTTTATTATAATATTTAAATCAGAATTATTATTTTCTAATTTATGAGTCTCAAAAAATTAATCACCATACCTACATGTGACAAAAAATATTATATCCATTTTAAGTAATATTTTTTTATTAATTATAACATATCGTTTTGCAAATTTCAATATGCTTGTTAAATTTTTAGTACGATAAAAATAAAAAATAAAATGGATTGTTGTCCCCACATGTAAAATATTTGTATATATTTGTTGTTAGTCTCTGACGCACAAACTACTTCTTCTAAATATAAAAAAAAAATACTTTCCATTAAAAGATTAAAAATAGCAGAAAAGACTAGCAGCTTATCTGAAAAAGAGGTGGAGGTGAAAAAAGGGGTTTTAGTAAGAAAGGGCAAACTTGTAATATTAAATAATTAGTAAGGATAATTTAGTTAGGATGACATATAAAATTTTTTTCTCTTCCAAAAACCCCAAATTTAAAAAGGAGTAAAAGGAGAAAAGAGAAGCATTAAAAGACAATTTTTTTTCCTTTTCCCTCCCCTTCATTTCTCGAACCAAACAGGCTTAACCTATCATCTCCCCTTCCCCCCTTAAAAAACTTCTAGCCTCTAACCAATCAGTACATAAGACAATAATAATTTGCATAATAATTAATAAAGGTTATCAAATATTTAACTATGTGACTTATAAATAAAAAAAAATTCTCCTAACTTATAAATTGAACTAAAGAAGTATATGAACCATTTATTACCACCAAAAAGTGACTTGTAATTTATAAATTAAATGAGGAATTCTCCTAATTTGTTGATTATATTTGATAACAAGGAATTCTCCTAATTTTGATTATATTTGATAATACTGACACAACATAGCATAAAACGACTCAAGTACATCTGATAAATACTCAAACGATACTTTGACTTATTGGCCATACTTAAAGAACCACGTAATAAACTAAGATACATTTCATTCGAACCCACAAGCAATGAATTGAAGAAATTCTTCCAGAAATCCATGAAAGGAAAGACTTAGGCAGCTTCTTCGTCAGTCTGCTATCATTTCACGAGCCAGCTAGCATTATACTTTGTTGATTATTGGTCATACACAGACATTCTAATGGCCCTCATTTTTAAGCAATTTTAGTGAGAGATACAACCAAAATAGGATACTCCAATTTGGGCAAGAATTGGATAACCTTGTTCTTAAATCTAAGGAAGATCTCATCCATGATTCCTTCTCCAAAATGTGCCTTCAAAAGAGGTTCAAAGACAGATCTTTTGTTTCTGGTTATGAACTCGGCTCTTTCATTCTCATCCGTAAATCTCTTTTTGCTTGTTTCATCATCTAAGCTTGATCCGTCCCAACTTGTTTTGATACTCTCCAATCTTTCTACACTGAAAGACCCTTCTCCCTTTATCATTTCCCTCACTTCATCAGCAGTAGCAAAATAATTTGGCACACTGAAATATTTCGACCTTGTCTCTTCAATCAAATTCTGCAGCATTTATTTATTATCTTGATTCATCCATGTGTAGCATATATAAATTATTAAAAAACGATTTGGATAGCGAAGAATTCAACATGCTTAATGATCGGAAATGATTAAATTTATCTAATTACCTCTGAGACCATGTCATTGAGTATCATACGAATGAGCCCCGGAACAGTTATATTTTCAGAAGTATCAAATCTTCCCATAAATGTAAGAAGCATTCCACCCTTAGGTACCAATTCCTTGGAGCGTGATCTGAGAAATAGTTTGAAATCTTCTTTAAACTGTTTAGCGTACGATGGAGGATTAATGCTTGTCACATATATATTCCCTTTATCATCATCTCCTATTTTTGCTTCCTCGCTTGACAAATCTGGAACCTGTTCCCCAACATTCAGTATACAATATGTAATCCAAACATTAAAAATATACATATAACTGAAAAGGAAATAGAGAATTGGAGGTAGGGAAGTTGAAGGTAGATGATGATGACCTGAGAGAGCCAGTGTAGAGAAAAAGAGGAATGGAAGAAATGGATGGAATTGGAAGGAAAGAGGGTGCCAAAGAAAGTTCCAGGCGTTGCATTGATCAAACATGTTGTGTCCTGTTTCAGGGTGTGATAGAACTCTGGAAGCGACTTGAAGATTGAATTAAAATCATTCCCAAATAGATCATTAAGGAAAAACTGGAACGTGGGTGGATCAACTTTCAATCTAAGACTTGTTTCGTTGGCTATATCGATGATGTTAGATACCACCAAAAGTGCATTTGGTCCAGAAGAACACCCTAAATCTGCTACTTTCATACAAGTTGGGAGGTTGGTGCCGTACATCTTGTTGATGCCTTCTTCAAGTATAGGTTTCAGTCTCATTATTACCTTCTTCTGCTCAAACAAAATCATGATCTATATATATTATAGAACTGATCGATCTGATATCTTTCACCTTCAATCACTATATTAAAAAGACATAGGAAAACGTTTGAAGAAGTTAATATAAATGTTTGAATACAAGAGAGCAGCGTACCGGAATTGAAGAGTTGTTGGCGTAGCTTGTTTCTCCCACTCCTCCATTCATATGAATCACTTGCTCTACAGGCACCGCCATGTCCGCCGTTGACGACCACTTAGCTCAATTATAATTCTCACGCTTTATACAAATGCACAAAGAAGATGACATCCAAATTTAGCTCAGGAAAAAAAAAACCTATTTTGCCGACGCTTCTTCTTAATAAATAAATTAGCTGCTGTCCTGTCAGTTCAAAACATATCTTCTGCAAAATATTTCCACCAATCACCCTCAGTTTACTTTTGGTATATTGTAATATTATAATAATGACCAATATCGGCAAATTGATCGCTCAAAGATTTGCCAGGACTTGATTATTTTATATGTCCTGCGCTGGATCGCATAGAAGGTGGGATGATAAGGGGGATCATGAAGTTGTTCTCAACGTTTAGGATAATAAGAACACTAATCAGCCATAAAATAAGAAGATATGTATAATGATATCAGATCTGGCATCACTACGCAAATATAAAAGACGTACACACACACAGACGTTATAATTATAACTCATTTGTACCCGACACGCATGAATAAATAATTGATACTGTACCTTATGTCCAAATCATATTCTTTGTATTTTTCTAATATGCTACCTCCATTCTTCAATATAAAAACTAGTTGAGAATTAGGTTTGGTGCTAAATATAAATTCTCAATCAATTCTATCCCTCTAAATTTGTAATTTATTTTCTAAAGTATCATATTGATTATATATGTCAAAGAGTTTCCATTCAAAGATAGTCATGATTAAAATGGATACTTTATAAAAATTAATTTATATTTATTATAAATAACTAATTTAACTAATTTTTTTAATCCACTCAAATTAGTTAAGTAACTCTTATATTAACAGCCGTTGGTAGCATGTCATTTTCATATTCCTTATTTAGATGTATTTAGAATTATTGTTTATCTTCTATCACAATATATTTATTAATTATATTGAGATTTCAAATTGTAAGTCACCAACAGGGAAGGGAAATGGGCTTAATAAGTTAGATTATGTTAGAAAGCTCATAATATGATTGCAATCTGCTGGTGGCCCACCTCCACAAATTTAAACTAGTGCGCTCTCACTATTTTCAATCATTTGATAAGATAGTGAACAACCGTGGGTACCTTGGATTGGCCATAAGTGGCAGACATACATAGCATTACTTAACAACAAATCAACGTACGACATGACAATAATAAATTAAACCACACATGTATAGCGAACAAGAAGAGCAGCCAAGAAATACTGATTATTCAAACTCACAGGTAATGAACGGAAGAATCTTTCAAAGCATCCTTATGAAAGAAAATACTTGGGTACGTAGTTTCTTTCTTCATCATTCTGCTATTTTATAAGCCAGCCAGCATTATATGTATTATTGATCATTCTGCGAATGGGCCTCACTTAAGCAATTTTAGTAAGAGATATGACCAAAGTAGGAAACACCAATCTGGGCAAAAACTGGACATAATCAATATGATAATAATGTTTTGGAGTGAATTAAAAAAAGTTAGTTTGACTCTGGGACATAATCAAAGACATGCTTCTTGTCTTTATTCACTATTGTTAATGATTGATAATGGTTAAATTTAACTATGTTGAATAATATGAGTTTACCTCTGAGACCATGTCATTGAGTATCATACGAATGAGTCCTGGAACACTTAACTTTTCAGAAGTATCAAATCTCCCCATGAATGTAAGGAACATTCCACCCTTAGGCACCAATTTCCTGGAGCGTGATCTTAGAAACATTTTGAAATCTTCTTTAAAATGTTTAGCGTATGATGGAGAACTAATGCTTGTCACATATATACTCCCTTTATCACCATCTCCTATATTTGCTTCCTTTTGCTCAACGAATTTGGAGCCTGCTCCCCAGCATGCAATAATATATGTAATATATCCCAACGATACTAATATATGTGATTGGGAAAAATAGAAAATTATAGCTAGTGGAGAGAGAAAGAGGAATGAAAGAAATGGATGGAATTGGAGGGGAAGAGGGATCCATAGAAAGTGCCAGGCGTTGCATTTATCAAACATCTTGTGTCTTGTTTCAGAGTGTGATAGAACTCCGGGAGTGACTTGAAGATTGCATTAAAATCATTCCCAAACAGATCGCTTAGGAAAAACTGGAAGGTGGGTGTTTCAACCTTCAATCTGAGACTTGTTTCGTTGACGATATCGATGATGTTAGATGCCACCAAAAGTGCATCTGGTCCCGAAGAACACGCCAAATCTGCCACTTTCAAACAAGTTGGAAGATTGGTGCAGAACATCTTGTTGATGCTTTCTTCAAGTATAGTTCTTGCTCTCATCATCACTTTTTTCTGCTAAGGCAAAGCATATAATATGTAAATATTAATGATCGGATCTTCGACATTTATTATTAGAATAAATAAAAGCAAAAAAAAAAATCACATTTTGATAAAGTTAATCTCTTTGAATACAAGAGAGCGCACCTGTACTGAAGAGTTGTTGGCGTAGCTTGTTTCTCCGACACCCCCATTCATATGAAACACTTGCTCTACAGCCATAACCTCGGACGCCATTCTTGTATTGATGAGTTACCTCTCAAATCCACTCTAAATGTCAGAAACCTATTGTTATGCCTTTATAGAAACGCACGACCAAAGGTGACATCAGGATTTAGCAGCTAATAAGAAAATCCGTTCTCTGGTTCTATTTTGGTGTGCTTCATAAATTAGATGTCATTCTTTCAAAACATACGTGGGGTTTAAGAATATTATCTCCCCTTCAGAATTGTTCAGCTCATTTTCAAATAGTAATATACGAGTATATTATAAAATGAACAATATCTTCAATAGCTCTTTATTCGCGTGGAACAAAAGCAATGGAGAACCAATGAAGGGACAAATAATCAATCATAACATAAGGAATAAAGAGATGTACATATTTAGTATATGATCGTGAGTAATTTAAAAAAAAAAAGAAGAGAATAAATTTGGAAGAGGATTTTGGAAAGATTTTTCTTTAAAAAAATTAATTAGAGAAGCTATTTGTTGGCTTGATGCTATAATAATAATAATAATAAAAAGAATCAACCTCTGCTTATAAGTGCGCCATTTTTATATGGAACACAAATCATGTCTCACGTTGATATTTTTAAATTTTGTATTGTTGAATTTGGATTTCTGATTTTTTTTTTGTGATAATAAAACTTTGGTCCCTCACGTTTTAGCTTCTCAATTGTCAATTTGATTCTTAAAGTTTCATTTTTATTAATTTAGTACTTGACGTTGCATGAAGTGATTGGGTTATCCTAGAATAACTGCTTGTCAATATTTTCAGAAAATTTGTCAACAATCATCTTTCAAGAAGGGTAACGAGATAACTTCATGAAAAGCGAAAGATAAAGGACTAGATTAGTAAAAATGAAACTTGAGAGGTCAAATCGGTAATTTAGCCAAACGTAATGGACCAAAAGTCTTATTATCCAATTCGTTTTTTATTAAATAAAAATCTATATACAAATTATAATTGTAATTTATTTGTGCGCAGCAAGAATAGATTGTGGCCATACTAAATAATTGACGATGGCCGCGGGAGGGGGGGGGGGACTAAATAATCGATACCGTTCAACGTGACTCGTGCGTCGCCATATGCCTTGCGCCCAAGTCATTCTCAGTATTTTTTTCTAATATAGTACGTTATTTCCATATTTCTTATCAATATATATATTTAAAGTTATTATTAAATTATATTCAAATTTCAAATGGTAAGTTGACGAATATGTTATGAACAGTAATGGGCTTACTTAAAAAAGAAAAAGAGGTGTATTATTGTATTTTCATTGTTAAATTTAGTTTTAGTTTCGGCCTAGAGGCAGACTGAAATTTTGAAATCTTTTGAAATTTTGAAACTTTAGTAGGGAGACAATAAACTCCTATAGTAGCAAATTAATATCAATCAACCTCAAAAGAAATGAAATTAAAATTTAAGAGTAAAAATATAATAATACCTCTTCTTTTTATTTATTAAAAATAAATATTAATTATTGTTGGAGCTCTGGCCTCAGGTGCCCGCCACGTGAGCATTGATGGCCAAACCTCCAACTTTTGGTAACTACTCACTGAAATTTCAATAAAAAGAGTTTGAACTCATGACCTGTTGGCCCATAAAAAACAAAAAAAAAAAACCATTAAGCTAACTAATTCACTTAATCATGTAATGCAAAAAATATAAGTGTCTAAGGGTTTGTTTGGTTGAAGGGGAGGGGAGGGCAAATGAGCCTCTCCCCTCATTTGGTTAAAAATTTTGGAGGGGAGGGGAGCTAAAATGTCCCCTCCCCCCCTCCCTCCCCCATTTTGGCTCCTCTCCAAATTGGGGGTTTTTGGAGGGGAGCCAAATTTTTAGACCATTATGCCCTTATAGTTTTTTCAATATTCCACTTCTACCCATAAAATATATTATTATAATATTTATTTCAAATAAAAAATATATTATCATAAGTAAAAAATAAAAAAAATATACATTATTATAATTAAAAATATATTATAAAAAATTATTTAAATAAAAAATTATAATATTATAAAATTAATTGTTTTTTATAAATATATTATTTATTAAATATATTTTAAAGCTGGAAAAAAAGATAGCCTAAAGAGAATAAAATTTCATTTTTCTTAGAGCATATAAAATTTGTTAATTTGATTATTTTAAATATATTATTATATTAATTAGAATAAAAAATTACTGTACCAATTTTTTAATATACATATTAACATGATAAGACTGAATTTTTATTAAATTATATGATTTAAATTAAGATGTAAATTAATTTATATAATATATCAATAAAAAAAACTAATATGTAAGGGTAAAATGGTAAATTCATTATTATTATCCCTCCCTCCCCTCCCCTCCTTGAACCAAACAAGGGATCATTAAATATCCTCCCTCCCCCTCCTTTTTAATCAAACCAAACAAGATAAGGATGAAACCTCCCCTCAACTCCTCTACCCTCCCCTCAAACCAAACAGGCCCTAAGTGTGAATGAATAAGTAAAGGCAATTTACAAAAATATAGACACTTGTAGTTGGGGTTATGAATTCTTTTATATTTCTTATAAATCGATGAATTTTGAAATGTCTAAGTGTGAATGAATGAGTAAAGGCAATTCACTTAATCCAAAGGTGTGGACTGAAATTTTGAAATGTTTTAAGAGTTGATTGATATGAGGGTTTAATGAAATTTACCCATTTAAGTAAGTTCTCCTTTATTTTCTGCCAACGAATCAAGCAAGTCATCTTTCTTAGTATTTTTTGTCTTCAAAGTTCTAAATCAAAATCTAATATATTTCTTTAAATAAATAATTGTACTTCTATGAGCCAATTAGGGATTTGTTAAATTCGTAGGCCTAATATTTAGGATTCTTATTTCAGATTTCTTTAAATGAGATTCTTCATATTTAATACTATCTTATGTCTTTAATATAAGAGCTCATTTGATTTTTATTTTGATTTTAAATATAAGACCTCATTTTACTTTGTCTCTCATATTTATCTTTTTTTTTATGGTAGTTCTTATAATAATAGTAGTTCTAGCCAATATATTTGATTAGTAAGGATATTTTAGAAAAAATAATACCTATTTATTACAAATAACTAACTTAACTAGTTTTTTTTTAATTTACTTAAATTAGTCAACTAGTTCTTATATTAAGGATATGAGGTAGTATTTATTAAGATTATTATTAATTAATTCAAGTTTGGTTATTGTTAGATTTTAAATGAAAGATAAGTAAGTTTTTAAAACATAATTTGTTATTCGTAAAATCTTAAATCTTTATTTAGAAGTCTCTTCTAATTGCCAAATCATCCAACGGAACAATAATAAATGCGAATCACATGTATTAATTAGAGAATTCTCAGTTAAAATATGGTACCTGCAAATCCCTACAATTACGGTTACATTTATTTGAAGTTAGCGAAATTATTCTCCGAAAATAATCATATATTGAAGGAATGGGAAAGAAAAATTTATTATTTTTCCAACAGAAAAATTTATTATTAAATTGTGATCTTGAGGTTAATTGATATTTGATTGTGATTGATAATAATTGACCAGATTGAGATTGATAAAATGAAAAATCAAATTTTGGAACGTTGCTCGCTAGCGGCTATATATCTTAACTCTTAAGGCAAAAATCGTCCATTTAATTGAATTGAACAGTCACCTATCAGACTTATGGCTTGGTGGTGGAAGTGTATTGCTTTGCTTGCTTTCACCTCTTGATCCCAGGGTTCAAATCGGGCAATCTGACTCACACAGTTGAATGTAACGGTCATCAATGGCGGATTTGCCTAGTGGCTCTGCGAGCTTCTGGACTCAGGCTAACGCTCTCCTTCAGAAAAACTTGACTTTACGGGTTCCTCTCTCCTTCTCTTTCTCTCCGTTCCATTTCTTAACCTTTCATGTTGTTCTCTTGGGGCTCTAAACGAGGCTATTGGTCTAAGCACTTTAAATCTAGAGACTCTTTCGGAGCTTTTAACTTCTATTTAAGCTTTTAACTACCATATCTTAACTACGGATACAGTGGCTTTTTGAAGCAGCCTTGCTGATTGTAGGATAAGTTTATAACATGTCGAGTGAAACTCGGATTATTTGCTTCCAGGATTCTTGTGTAGATTTGTTTAGAGTCTGGTATGCATGTATTTCAATTTGATGGGTTTGAAACAGACACCTCTCATTCTTAAACTTATTGGAAAATATATTTTCTGTGACTTTTGTCTGATAATACACAGATGTCTTTGTTTAAAGAAACGAAATGTAAAGATAATTGTACGTCGCTCATCTTATTCCCATCTGTCCTCTGCAACTAGTCAATATTTCTTGCAAATTTTGTTTCAGTGATCATTGTAGTCACACTCAATCATTTTAATTTATATAACTGATACTACCATTTCTTTTTCTTATCAATAACTTCGATTCATGTGCTGATTTTCTTTGGAAACTTGGGGCTTGTTTCGAGAGTGGACGAAGCGCATTATTGCAGAGTCAGATCTGACGGTTCAAAACATCACTGAGGACACAGAGTTCATCATTTTGGCTGGTGACGGCCTCTGGAAGGTAACATTTTCTCTCAGAATATTTGCATAGAATGAATTCAAAACATTATTTCCATATTTAGAGTTTTGATCTTAACAAAGAACCTGATAACAAGTTGATAACGAACCCTACCTGTTGCTTGTTATTGTCCCAGCGAATTGGATAAGCCAGAAAATAGGTGTGATTGCATTTGTTTGTACTAAATAGAGATGGCAATCAGATTAGGTTACAATTTAAACAATTCCTAATCCTCCAAAATGACCTCCACTGTTACAATTGCCTGCTCCCTAATATCGACCTGTATAAGCTAGCAAAGGGTCGTGCTTATTATGAGATCAAACAATAAATCTTAACAACTCTTCATTAGTTTATCTATGACATCATCTCTTGCAGTTTTTCTCAGAAGATGAACAAGATTCCCCCAGGTATCTATTGAATTCCTTCAACTCAATTGGTTCACTGTTTTCTCTATTCAAGGGCCTTTTCCGGTGTACGACACTGCCAATCAAATTTTTTAATTCTCTTTATGTAATTTAACCCATTTTTCACTCAGTGCTGTTGCTTGTGATTGTGATTTTTCAGTATGCCAATGTCTCCTAGAGGAAACTTTTTATTGTAGTTGAGGCTACAAATGAGCAGGTTTCACTTCAGATTTAATCGAATCATGGTTTTAAGTTAAACTACAACGCAAACTGGCTATGTAGAGATAAAAGTTGTTCTGGTGTTCTTTGGCTTGTTGAGCAGTTAATTGTTATGGGGTTGATGTGATTAGGAAGAAAGAGAACAAGTTAGCCAAGGAAGAGTTGAATGTTGATGGCCAGGCCTTCAGATCTTCGGCTTCTCGTTCCTCACCCTCAATCAAGAACAAATCTAGGTAAAAAATCCTCTACAAGTTTCAATTAATACCGTCACTAATGTAAATCTGTATCTGTTAAATGATCTTCTCTGATAATTGGACTACTTCCAAAAGTTGATCATGCAAGGAAAAGTGGTATAAGAGGAACTGAAACTTGAAGCTAATGCGTCTCTCATTGACCTCTAATGTTACATCTGCTTGTTATTTATACCGTTTTCAAAGTTTTCCAAATGATTCTTCTAGAAGGACAGGGTATATATTTCAATGTTTGCTCTTTTGCTTTTATATTTTGTTCACTGACTTGGTTGATGGATGTCGCTTTCTCTGATGTCTTTAACCACATGCTTGTATACACACACGTACTCATAACTTTCTTTGGAAATATCACAATCTACACATGTTATCTTGCTCATCTTGAATGATAGCTTGTCATTGACAGCTTTTAAATGTAGCCTGATCATACATTTTTTTCCAGTTGATTCTACCTTAAAACCATTGATATTTCATAAAATGTAGAATGAAATGGTGAATTTTTTTAGAAACTTGGATATAATATTTGCTTATTTCATATGATTGTGACTTTACTTTTTTTAAGGTTCATTTGAAACATTTGGACAATGATTATAATCTTGTGCAAAATTGCTGCTAATGAATTCTCCAAACAAAAAGCGTCCCGTACATTCTTCATATGTAACAATGATGCTTTCTAGGTTATATGCCTTTAGGTTAACACACACACTTGCTGATATCAAATGTCGACCTTCTGTTTTTGTAGGATCCTAATACTGAAATGTTATTTGAGTTTGTAAAGAAATGCTAGAGCCTGAGGCCCCATTAAGACTTGATGTGACTTCTCTTTTGGGTGCCCCTTTATTTACTTGGGTCCTCCTGCAGCTTTGCATATACATCTAATTGCAAAAAGGGTTTCTAATGAATAATTAATTGATTTGAGGCACCTATGTTGATTTGTTAGTGTTCATTTTCCTTAAGATCCATGATCAAGAAGCAATCTTACCATGAACTCATTTAATTCTTTGATTTGGATATAGACCTTGTAATCGTTCTTTACCATTTACCTTCTTGACCTGTGAAAGCAACCAAATGATTACTTATTTTGGATTTTCTTTGCCTACATGTAATTACGTAGATAGATCATCATTTCGGATTAGGTTTCCTACTTGCAAGACAATTCATGTACTAGGAGTCGGGGACCATAATACATTAACATCTGACATCGACATGACAAAAATGCCAAGCACTTATTTTCGTATCCTTAACTGTTTTAGGCATCTAAGTCCTATTTTATTAGTCCAGGTATTTTTGACATTCATCTATATATAAGAAGGAAAAGAAACTCAAAATGATGATGAAAATGTATGTGCCATATTTTGTGATATTTGGCTCAATCTTTGGTCTTGGCGGCACATCAAATGATATGATATGGCCATTTTCTTTCCCTTTGATAAGAATATTTTGTGACATTTGGCTCACTCTTTGATAAGAATACATGCCTCTGAACTATGTTACACTTTTGACATTTTGGATTCACTTTAACACATCTGACTTCATTTATATTACAGTATCTAGTTTTTTATTGCTTCTCTACAAATTTGCAAATTTCATTAGCATTTCTTGTTTCCTCCATGTTGTCAAATATTAAAGACAATAGCTTTAGTTTTTACAGTTAACCTTTTAAGTTATTCATACATAAAGGGTTCATATGACTTTTATTTGAAGGCTTCAGATGACTTTTATTTGATATGATATGATATGATATGGTGTGCTACACTTTTGACACTTTGGATTCATGTTAACACATCTGACTTCATTTATATTACAGTATCTAGTTATTTTTTATTGTCTCTACAAATTTGCAAATTTCACTGGCATTTCTTGTTTCCTCCATGTTTTCCAATGTTAAAGACAATAGCTTTGGTTTTTACTTGATATGATATGATATGACATAGTGTGTTAGGATAAGTTCTTTTAGCTGACTTTCTTTTCAATTCTTTTTTTTATTTTTTTCAAGATATATCATTTCCTAGTAAGTTGGTTGGCTAACGAAGGATACCCCATCCTTTTTTTTTTTGGGTGTATTTTTCGTTTTTGTCTTAATGAATGTGCTTGTTTCATCATGTTGTGATAGAGTCTTGTATGATAGAGATTAGAATGATGATGTTGATAATAATAACAATATCAAAGAGACTTATTGTTTATGTTCTCATTAGCATACGTTTCAATCTCTATATCGTTGACTTTATTGTCTTTTCCAATTTTCTTAACATTTTATTGTCGCACTAGTAATGATAATTATTTTAATAGCTACAAACCTATATGTCCAATTTTAGAGTAAAGTGACATTATTCTCTTCTTTACTGCTCCTTATATGGTAGACTTTCCAATTTACTTATTTCATAATGAAACCTCTTATTGATTGATATCTTTTTTAATGGAATAACTTCGATCAGGTGGCTCCAAAGTCAACGAAAAATAGGAGCCTGTGTTTGAGTGCCTATTTGTTGCAGCATTTTGAGGGCCAAAAGTAACCTAAAAATTTAATAATTCAGTTTGTAAATTTGAGAGCTGTTTGTCATAGCTTTTGGCCAATCTAACTTATAGGCCAAAAGCTACTTGTTGGGTTTAAAGAATTAAGGTACGCATCTACTATCAGCTGAAACTTTTGGCACGATAGTTCATGATTCATTCCTAAAGCTTAGTATCAGAGTTTGTATGGGTTTGAATCTTACTTTTGCCAAAAGATGTTCGAGGATGAATCTCCTTTAAGAGTTAGGTAATGATACATCCCTAGTCTGCGAGATCAGTTTGACAAGGTGACACCTAAAGTTGGGCAGAGTTTGGGTGGCTTGTTTCTAATCTAAGCTACCTCCTTTAAGAGAGCCTATATGGGTATGCCTCTGCTATCAGCTTAAACTTTCAGCATGACGGTTAGTGCTTCGCTGGTTTGAGGATAAACCTCCTTTGAAAAGTAAGGAAATGATATGTCTCGAATTTGGGTTAAAAGAATTCGGGTATGCTTTTGATATCAGCTTAAACTTTTAGTATGATGGTTAGCTCCTTATTCCTGAACCTTAACAATAGGAGGACTCATACAAAGAGGCCCGATATCACATCTTAATCCAAAACCTTAAAATTATGAGTTTAAGGGTCCTTGTATAACCCTTATTAATTAAGGCTAATTCTATCCAATATTGCACACCTTATAGTCAACTTTGCTCGTACTACTCATTCTAACATGTGTGAGTCTATGATTGACCACACAAGTATACTAGCCCATAGTGAGGATCGACTCAATTTTCAAGGTAAGCTTAATTTATATCACTTGTAGGGGGAGTATTCAATTTATTAGCCGATAATGTTAATTTTTGGGTTTATTAGGGTAAGGCCACATTGCTACATTTCAAAATTTACAGGATAATATTGAAACGAAAAGATTTTCAAAATAATATTCTTTTTGAGTAAAAACTCTAGGAATAGATTTGCATCTCAACCTTATTTGTAGATGTGGTGCATTGTATGAGAGCCCAACTAATTCCTCCAAGGATGAGGATTCTCTCCTGTACCCTTCCTCTGTCCTCTCTTTTTTTTTTTTTTAATTTAATAAAACTAAATATTATTATATTTTTATTTTAAATATATAAAAATAAATTTAGAGTTAATATAATCTTTAGTCTCTCAAGTTTCAAACCACAGGTTTTGGTTTCTCAAGAGACAAAATAGTCCAAATTTTTTGTTGGATTATAGAAACAAATGTTTTAAATGAAATGAAACTTGAAGAATCAAAATCTATGATTTGAAATTTGAGGGATTAAAACTAAAATGAGAGAAAACTTGAGTGATCAAAAATATATTAACCCATAAATTTAAATTGTTAAATTTGGATTTAAAAAGTTCACAATTGTATCAGAAAATTGAAAAAAAATTATAATAGTCTATAGTTGTTCAAGGGACTATTTTGTTTCTCAATGGGCAAAATAGTTCAAGTTTTTGTTGAATTATAGGGATCAATATTTTAAATGAAATGAAACTTGAAGGATCAAAATCTATGATTTAAAATTTAAGATATCAAAACTAAAATGAGAGCAAACTTGAAGGACTAAAAATTATATTAACCCATAAATTTAAACTGTTAAATTAAAACTAAAATGAGAACATAGTTCACATAATCACAGTTGTATCAAAAAATTGAAAAAAAATCATAGTAGTCTACAGTTGCGAACTGTTAAGATACAATTTTAACATTTTAAATTTATGTACACATTTTTAAATAAAATTGTAATAATATTTATTTTTATAATATAATAAATATGAACCATTGGATTGTGATGTAAAGGAGGGGTAGAGGATAGGAAAGGTAGAGGAAAGAATCCTCTTGCCTAATTCCACAGCTTATTAGTTGACAATGTCAAACTTGACATACACGTACTTGCACAATCCCACATATTACATGCATAATTAAGCCAAGTGAATTAATTATCATATGAATAAGTGTTTAAATAGCTTGATCGAATTGGACGGTTCGAGTGGTCGGACTGTTGACCAGACAACCCTTCAGGTCGATCCAGGTTTAAAACTCATTCCAAGAGTTAGGCCGGATTTGCTGGCATTGGGCAGCTATTAAGTCGTTAATCATTAAAAACTCGGGAACCGGAGCGGCCAAATGAAAACCGTCGGCCAGAACCAATCCAAACTTCCACCTCCAGAATCCACTTGCAACTTCCATTGAAGAAAATCCAACACCTCAAAATTGGTTTAGAAACGTTGATCACATGTCCCCAGTACCCATTCTTTTCTCTTTGATGGGTATGGAGAAGAGGAGGAGGAGGAGAAGAGAAGGAAGAAGAAGAAAGGAGGAAGAATAAGAATGTCTCTTGAGATTAATAGTGATTACATCCAAAACTAGCAGATCAACAACAACAAAAACTAATGACTAAAATGATAGATTGGAGAGGGAAAAAAATAATGGGCATCATCTTTAGTTGGTATGAAGTTCAAGGCATTGTGAAATGCTAGAGAAGAAGAAATTTTGATGGCCACATGGTTGAGCTTGAGAAGCTGAGAGAGTTTGAATACCCAGAAAGTTAAAAACTGAAAAAAGTAAAAGTTGATGTGGTGTTTTAGTAATATACTATTAGACTCTAATTTTTATTTTAAAAAGATAAAAATTGCCCAGATTTTCATTCATCTCTGCCGTCTATCAATTTAGGGTCCGTTTGGATCAGCGATTGGAAAAGTAGCTTATTGAAACAGTAGCTTATGGAAAAGTGAAATTGGTAAAAGCTAAATTGGATAAGCTGAATTGTGTTTGGATTGGAGTTCAGAAAAGCTAGTTTGCAAAAATGAGATTGGTAAAAGCTTGTTTGGATTATAGTTGAGTAAAAGTAAGTTTGGTTGTAAAATGACCAAAATGGGTAAGAATTTTAATAAATAATAGAACATGATAAAAAATAATTTAACATAATACAATAAAATTAAAATAATTTATTATGAAAAGTCAAATTTAATAAGTGAATTAAATTTTAAAATTTTAGAGAAATCATAAAAAATATTTTAAATATAAAAAAATGAATTGACATAATACAATAAATTTAAATTAATTTAATATAAAGAAGTGAAATTTATTGAGTAAATTAAATTTGAAAATATCAGAAAAATGGAAAAAAAATATTGCAAATTCTCTCAGCTCCATATTCAGTTGGCCTCCAGCTCCTCACTTGCGTTCTGCCGCTTGAAAAATTAGAACATGAACAGCGATAGTCCAGTTGGCGAACTCCCCCCCTCCCAGCACGTTGAAGATGATGATCAGTGGCCCCAAAGTCGCCTTAAAAGCCCGATTTCATAAGCTAAAAGCAGAACCATCCTACTTATTCAATCGGGCTTAAAAATCACAGCTTTTAACTATAAGTGAGATTGGTTAAACGCTGAACCAAACATCCTATTTACTCCCACTGAGCTTATTTTCAATTATAAGCCACGTTTGGGCCAGCAAACGCTGACCCAAACAGGCACTTAATCTCATTCTTTACTATTTTTTTCACTGACCAACACATTCCCAATACTATACACAGAAGACTTGTAATTATAGCATCTTGTGTACTAGCTACTAGGCATCACGTGATGTACAGCTAAGGAGCAAAATTACGATATTAATTCTAATTTTGGATTAAAAATATTGATTCTATAAGTGTCTATATATATATATTCCACCATAAATATTTTTTTTATATTTGTATGCATATAATATTATATTTAATTTTATTATTACATTACCAGTCCAAACCGGATAGTCCAACTGATCCGACCGTTTGAACTGTAACCCGCTAATCTCTCCGGTTCTATATCCGGTCTGGCTTTTAAAACATTGATATGAATCTATGATGGTTACATATTTCTTTTTTTATCCATGTTTGCTATAATCATGAGAAGCAAGTGAAATTTGTTTGGCTTCTAGATCGTACTCCACTTGAAAATTAACCTGGGGACACCTGCGTGGTCGAATCCTAATTCGCCATCCAAGAGGAGTATTGCTAAGCAAATGGAATCATCCTGAGGAAAGAATATGTTATGATCAGGCTTCAAGTACACTTCAACACCCTTGAAATGAACTACCAAATCTGAAAATTTGTTCATGATCATTGAGTAGCACAAATTGAATAAATCACAAGCGTTTTTAACTTCTTTAACCCCAATTGAATCCCTTATCAATGCCTCAACCTTCATGTAAAAACCTGGTTCCATTAAAAACCAAGTCACCCCTAAATCACTAAGTGTGTTCCCCTCCCTTTGGGACCTGTCTCCATTTTCTTGTTTCCAATTGTGACACCTTAAAGACGAAGAAAAAAAGCATATATAATTTATAAGCAGATCTTGACAGGACATATAAAGCTTAAGACACAATCTTAGCTCAAAGAAAATAAATTCAAGATGTCAAGTGTGAGCAGATTTGACTTGGTGTGGGAGGTAATAACACACCAGATAGAATTGAGCTTCATAAGAAATATATAAATAAAGTAGAAGGAAACCATAATAATCTTAAACCTTACGATTAGGTGTTGGGAGTTAAGATGTGGTGTTCATTCGATTTCTTACAGGAAACAGTCTAATAAAAGTGATAATTCATAAATAATTTTACCGTTAGTGTTAACCTAATTAGTACCTTCAAGAGTGAGAAAGTAATTTCCACCGCCAGTTATGAATGGAGTGGACACAACCTCATGTGATATCGATCCAGATATATTGGCTTCTTCATCCAGTTTCAGTTTACTGGTGGCGTTTGAGAAGTAAGGAACCAAACAACATGAGAATTTGTGACCAATCTTAGAACCCAACTGTGAAACTAAATAGAAAGGTCAAGCTCCAAGCCCCACAAGTCCTGAACCTTTGCTTGAGAATATCCTACTACTGTTATGTCCACATCCAAAAACTAATGAAGAGTTATTAAATTAGTAATGCCCAGTATTGTGCTGCCCTTCCAATCGAGCTTCATCAAAGGAAGGCTAATCACTGATAATATAATTATTGCTCAAGAGGCAATACACTCAATGCGTAGAAAGACAGGAAAATTAGGGTGGATGGCTGTCAAAGTTGATCTAAAAAAGGCTTTTGATAGGCTGCAATGGGATTTCATTGATGATACACTCAAAGTTGCCAACTTTCCCTCTCAGCTCATTGCACTTATCATGAAGTGCATTACCCCTTCATCCATGCAAGTACTGTGGAATCAGGCAGGGTGACCCCTTATCACCTTATATTTTTGTCCTGTGCGTGGAAAGACTTTCTCAAACCATCAACACAGAGATCAAAAGAGGAAAATGGTAGCCAAGCCACATGGGGAGGGGCGCTCCAGCACTCTCCCACTTATTTTTCATGGACGATTTAATACTGTTCTGCTCCATAAAACCAGCCTAAGTCAAACTGTTGCAACATGTGCTGGAGGACTTCTGTATACATTCGGGCCACAAAATCAGTAAGGATAAGACGAGAATATTCTTTTCTTAAAACGTGCATCATCAAAATGTATATGCAATCAGCAGACAGCTGGACTTCCAACAAACAAGTAACCTAGGGCATTACCTCGGAGTCCCACTCCTCCACTAACGGATCACGAAGGATACTTACAAATACAGAGAGGAGAAGGTGCAGTGAAAACTCGCAGGATGGAAAGCTCGTACTTTATCCTTAGCAAGTCGGATCACACTGGCACAGTCTATTCTCTCTACTATATTCTCTCTACTATACCATACTACGCAATGCAAACAACAAGACTCCCAGGTACCACGACCACCAAACTACAATTGCTTATTAAGAAGTTTTATCTGGGGGTCCAGTGAACAACACAAAAGTATCCACCTCATAAAATGGAACCAAATGTGCCAACCCAAGAACAGGGGAGGATGCGCCCTTAGAAGTCTCGTGGGACAGAATTCAGCATTCCTAATGAAGGCTGCCTATGTGCTGATAAATCGACCTGATTTATTCTGCGTCAATATTCTTAGAAGCAAATATGGTTGGAGTAGTGACAATTGCCAATCAATGAGAACAAGGAATACCTCCCACCTATGGCGCAGCCTAGCAGTGATTTTGGAAGACAGGCAATTGGGGATTAAATGGAAAACCAATAGTGGTAAAGAAATACGTTTTTGGTCTGATAACTGGGTGGGGGACCTTGGACCACTCCGCAATCTCACCTTTGCCCCATTAGAAGAATCGGACTTGGAGAAAAGGCTCGTTGAGTTTGCCGCTGATGAAAACACCTGGAAATGGGAAGCATTTTCTGCGCTACTACCTCAATCGGTACTGAAGCAAGTAGCGGAACTTACGTCCCCAAGCAGACATGATGAAGAGGACCACAGGTACTGGTGCCTAGAACATGAAGAAGATTTCACTCTAAAGTCAGCCTATGATTCTATTATGGAACCAGAATGGAATGAAGAATCCACCAGATGGGAGTTGGCGTGGAAATGGCTAGCTAGGACCACAAAGGGTACGCTCTTTTTTTTGGCTTGTGCTTAGCAACAAACTCCTAACCAATGCGGAGCGCACACGGAGACATATGACCCATATTGACAAATGGGGGGGGCTGTGGAAATGAAACTAAAGACCTTGACCATGTGCTCAGGAAATGCAAGTCGGCCAGCTCCTGCTGGAATCTTATTATCCCAAGCAACCGAGCCACACACTTCATGGCAGTTGCCTTTGACGATTGGCTAGAGATAAACCTCAAACCCAACAGCTCCAATTCCACTTGGTGCATCATGTTTGGAACCTTATGCTGGAAATTATGGTCTGCGAGCAATAGAAGGCAATTTGCTAAGGAAGATATACAGCCGCATAGATTGGTTAACGAAGTGCTGTCACTTTCCCAGCATATCATGCAGGCTACCGATTTTCGAAAACATTTGGCTTTGTAACTTTCTCTAAAGAGCTCGAACTTTTGATGTAACATTTCCCACTTGTAAATATTTCCAATAATATACTTTTTTCACTAAAAAATGAAGAGTTATTAAACGAAGCATGTTTTCTACTAAAGCTAAAGAAATCTCTCGCCAATTCTCCAAAAGCAGTTGAGCCATCTGCAAATCCATATCCGTGCAAGCACTATGTTGAATTCCCACAACTATATCGACCCAACAATGTACAAGGTTACGCGAAAGGATCTAATACGTAGAAGAGTTGTCGGGATTGAAGATGGGTGAGTTTTGAGGGTTACACGTTTTGTTGCATGGTGAGCATTGGAGCCATATAAGCTCGCTTCCTGTGTCCGCGATAGCCCTTGTCTCTAATGGTGGAGAAGCCATGTAGATTCTCATGAGGTACTCGCCTTCACCTTATTCAACAACTGGTGCGAGTAGATTAATTTGGAAGAGTCGACGACGTCTTGTTCATCGAATTTGGGATCGTAACCTAACGTTCTGAGCAAGCTCTAATAAGGTGCTTGAAGAGTCGTAGAATGGTGAAAATGGTGAATCACGATGAACAAGGTCAAAGTCGATACGCGGTCAATCTGTTAAAGTTGAAGGTGAAAATAAGAAAAAGACTAGAAGAGAGAACATTTTTTTTTAGAAAGAGAAAAACGATGGTTGTTTTGCATATGGAGGTGCTTCAAGTTATATATTCTGGGGATGTATTAATCGTAGACTCTTGCAATATTTTTTCCCCCCTTATTTAAAGGGCCGGCCTGAAATTCCTAGTGGGACTAAATTTAAAATTTCTCACCTAAAGTTGAATTTTTTATATATTTTATTATCTAAATTGATATTCTGATCGTTCAGACATCTGGAAAAAAATATATCTACAGTTACGTAGTTATCAAGTGAGAAAATGACATTATTTGAATGGCTTAGAATAATTTTGCAAAAAGCATCAATTTGCTGGGCATCCTTCATCAGAGCTTTCAGCTGCTTCTATAGAGCTGGATGGAAGGCTCACGTCAACGCCGACATATCTGGAATCAATAATTTATATCAATCAATACTATTTAAAGTTATTATTATTATTTTCATTACAATAAAGTTATTAATTATATTCAAATTTCAAATTGTAAGTCGACAAATATGTTGAGTGTTGGGCTTGATTTATAAAGCTGTATATGACTGCAATATGGTGGGCCCTCCTCCGCAAATAATATGTGGATACAGGTTCAAATTTCTAATTTGTAATGGTACTTGGATGGACCAGGAGGATGTTGCAATGATAGTTGCTCTGTTTGTTGAGTTGGGAAAAATGGGCTGAGAAAGAGGTCCAAGAAATATGAAGGCGAGAGATTAGTGGGTTATATTATCAATAAAGTTGGGTCTAGCAAAAAAAAAATTCTCTTATAATATGACGAACTAAAATTTAAATATTTACGGAATAATTATCTACATTTAGTGTTCAGTAGTGCTTCTCTTCTTGCTTGTGACTGAAATTGTATTATCTTCTCCTCCTCCCTTATGTGATGTTTATCGCTAAGTATTAATGTGGCTTACCTTGTATCCTTAAGTTAAGCCACAATCCTAGTTTCATTATGTCCATAAATTCGGTTCTTTTTTCTGTCAACATCATTACTAGGAGTCATGGAATTTATTTTTTGGTGTAACACAAAGTATTCTCAGGTTATCTTGGATTTAGAACTAATTCCTGTTAAGCCGAGAGCGTTAAGGTTAAAGGTTAAAGTCTTTCCAATAGATGCGTTTTCAGATATTCAACTCCTCCTTATAGAAGTGAGGCCGCTTATCATTTCAACCAACTGCTTGTTGATAATTGTGGAATCTATTAAACATTAGAATCATCAATCATTATCCGCTTATGTTAATTTAATTATAAGCCGCATTGATCAATCTGCAGCAATCAGTATAACTAGCTGCACATATGTTCATGAGATTTCGCTCGATACTAATACGAAAATAAGAAATATCTCTAAGTGTTTTCAGGTGTAGAGAGCATATAAGAAATAATTGATAGCTTAGTGGATTTTATTGCTGAGATGGTGATATATATATATATATATATATAGGTCAATTGTGAATTGAACTCAATATATAGAACATATATATGTGTGTGTATATATATATAGGTAGTACTGATTACTGAACATAAATGAACAACTCTGAGAGCAAAAGTACAGTGAAGATTAGCGTTATATATCTTGGTTTGAACATGAACGACACACAGACACATAAAAAATAACGAGATAACAATAATGCAATATTTCTTGAGAGATTTGCCAGGACTTTATTATATATGTCCTTGTCCTTGTGCCGAACACCATACAAGGGGGTTTAAAAATACTCAAGCAATTTTAGAAAGAGATATGACGAGAGTAGGATACACCAATTGGTGCAGAAACTGGACAGCCTTCTTCTGAAACCTCAGGAAGATTTCATCAATGATTCCTTCTCCAAAAAGTGCCTTCAAAAGAGGCTCAAACACAGCTCTTATGTTCTTGGCTACAATCTCCCCTCTCTCGTTCTCATTCTTTACACTTTCACAGGAGGCTGCTTCATCATCTAGGCTTGATCCATCCCAACTTATTTTGATGCACTCGAATCTTTCAACACTGAAAGAACCTTCTTCCTTTATTATTTTCTTTACTTCATCAGCGCTAGCATGATAAACTGGCACATTGAAATGCTCCAAGTTCGCTTCCTCAATCAAATTCTGCAGCAATATTCATTTATTACCTTCATACGTCTATAAGTCAACATGTGATGATTTGGTAATGATTGTTTATGATTACATTTAACTAATTATGTTTAATAATTTGAGCTTACCTCTAAGATCATGTCATTGAGTATGATACGAAAGAGTCCTGGAACAGATATGTTTTCCGAAGTATCACATCTGCCAATGAATGTAAGAAACATACCACCGCCAGGCACCAATTCCTTAGAACGTGATCTTAAGAAAAGTGTGAAATCTTCTTTAAACTGTTTAGCATTTGATGGAGGACTAATGCTTGTCACGTATATATTTCCTTTATCAACATCTGCTATTTTTCCTTCCTCACCCAACAAATTTGGAACCTGTTCCCCGGCAGAATGCAATATATGAAAGCCAGCGTTAGGTTACTTATATGTGTGCGTGATTGAAAAGAAAATAGAGAATTTGAGTTGGAAGACGAAGGTAGATGATGATTATGACCTGAGAGAGCCAATGGAGAGAGAAAGAGGAATGGAAGAAATGGATGGAATTGGAGGGGAAGAGGATGCCATAGAAAGTGCCAGGCGTTGCGTTGATCAAACACTTTCTGTCCTGTTTCAGAGTGTGGTAGAACTCTGGGAGTGACTTGAAGATTGCATTGAAATCATTTACAAATAGATCGTTCAGGAAAAACTGGAATGTGGGCGGCTCAACCTTCAATCTGAGACTTGTTTCATTCACAATGTCAATGATGTTAGATGCCACCAAAAGGGCATTTGGTCCAGAAGAACACCCTAAATCTGCCACTTTCAAACAAGTTGGAAGATTGGTGCAGAACATCTTGTTGATGCTTTCTTCAAGTAGAGGTTTCACTCTCATCATCACATTTTTCTGCTCAAACAGCATCAAGAATCTTTCACGTTCAATCAATCTATTAAAAACGCATGGGATCGATTATTGGAGTGATCAAAGCACTACTATTTTATGGGCTAATAGTTTGATTTTTGTCAAACCGTCGTCAGACCGGCTTGAAATAAATTAATATATCCATATAGTTCTATAAAGTTTATCTCACATAAAAATATTCAAATAAGAACAAAATCTGTAATATAAAAACCAAAGTTTGGATAATAATAAAATTAAAAGGAAAAATAGTAAAAAAAAATTTCCCTGAGACAAAATACAATTAAAATAAAATTTAAAAAGTTCAAATCTAAGTTATATTACATATAATTTACAACTAAATATAAGTTATATTACATATAATTTACAACTATTGGGGTGTGGAAATTTGGGTTGGGAAGTGAGGCATGAAGGATGAATTAATAATCATCCGTACTGTAGTATCAAGGCAATATGGGATGGCGAACTCTCTAGTAAAAGACAAAACAATTACAGCCCTTCGGTTCATTCTTGAGAAATAATCATAACCGTTGGTATAAGCCATCCTTAACTTATGGCTCTAGAAGATAGAAACAGAGAGTTTCTGAAGTCTTAACATTCGACAATGGTCGGAGAATAATGAAGAATGTTAGTCAATTTTGTTGGGAAAAAAATGTTAGTCAATTCTTTTTTTTTCTTTTCTTCTTCATCTTTCTCAATCTTCTTTGTATTCTTTAGTTTTTCCTTTCTTTTTTTTCTTGACATGAAATATTTGGTCAACCTATCAGACCAAATTAGTGAGTTTGGCCTTTTTATGTACTACTTATCCTCCTATTTATAAGACATCGTTTGTAAATTATAAATAATGACTTATAATTAGGATCGGAGATAGTATTTTCTTTCTTCTAATGTTCTTTGTCATGTCCCAACTTCTCAATTATTTTTTTATTTTTCATTTAATCAGTAGAGCCTACATAAAATTAGTAATATTCTGTTATCTTATAGACAAAAAAAGGGTACAATTCAAAAAAAAATCGTACTTTTTTTTTTGGGCTTATAAGATATCCAAATATCACTAATTTCATGTAGAACATAATCATCAATAGAAAAAATAAAAAGCATTTGAGAAATTGAGATATTATAAAGAGCATTAGAAAATTTTAGAGAAAGACACATTAGAGGCCTCAAGCACATAGATTAACTAAGTTGCACCAGGTTAAAATTAGGTTAATCGAGCACCAGAATATGGATAGAATCAAATTTGCCCGGTGTAGTTGAACTTTCAATATACCAAAGGATTCAATCATTCATAAAAAATAAATGATAAGGATAAAGATTAAAGGCATAACTCACCAAATATTAATAATATACATATGATTCGATCAAGTTAATATGGTTGAGTACAAGAGAGAGCAAGCAATAGCATACCGATACTGAAGAGTTGTTGGCGTAGCTTCGTTCTCCAACACCCCCATTCATATGAAGTACTTGCTCCACAGGCACCCCCATGGCCATCATTGATCACCAATTACATCAAGGAAAGGTGACATCTATATTTAGCTAACGTGGATGGATTTTGTAGAATGATAACACCTGGTTTGGAAATCTACACGTATGCAATTATCTGCGCAAAAATTCTAGAAGGTTGGTAAAGGACTTAATGGCGCTACGCAAGCACGCTGGAAGTCAGGCAAAGGACTTAATCGTGCCACGCAAGCACTCTAGATATTTTATTATAAAGCATAACCCTACATATAATAGCCTTGTCTAATACTACTTGTCCTTAATATAAGACCTTATTTAACTTTTATTTTGATCCTAAATATAAGATCTCAATATACTTTATTTCTCATATTTATGCTTTTTTTTTCAAGATAATCCTTCTAATAATGATAGTTCTACCCAATACATTTGATTAGAAAAAATATTTTAGGAAAGACAACACCCATTTATTACAAATAACTAACTTAACTTCTTTCCTTAATCTTCTCAAATTAGTCAACTAACTCTTATAATTAGGATCGAAAGTAGTACTACATCTACTCTGATTTTTAATATAAGACTCAGTTAACTCAATTGGCTTGTTGTCATACGCCTGTGAACCCATTTACTAACTCTAAGAGTACAAATTTTCACTCTTCTAACAATGTGGGATTTGTTCATTTTGGTACACCCACTCATACACTCTAACTCCAAGGGATCAGAGGACATTATGGTCGGAAAAATTCTAATTTCAAGATTAAATTTTCAATGTCACCTCTTTTTATGATATTTTTCAATTTCAAATAATAAACAATTTCTTATACTACCTCCGGTTCTTAATATATATATCTAGTTAAATAATTTGAAAAGATTAATAAAATTGAATAAATTACTTTAAAATATTATATTTATCGTTTTTTTTTCAAACTAATTTGTCTGGCCTATCAATTAACATATAATTTAATGAGAGGCATATTAATTTTTTTAATTTTTTCAAATTAGTCAACTAAATATTATATTAAAGACCGAAAGTATCACTAAACATTGTTGTTTCCTTCAGGCTTGTGTGGAATGGCTTATAACTTACTATAAGCAATTTGTTAATCATGATTTACAAAATACAGGGCAAGCATATGAAGAAAGTTTTCTCTTAACTTATGTAAAATGTGCTTAATAAATAGATCCAAATGATGCCTTCATTTTTTTAAAGATCTTTTTAATTATTTTCACTAGATAAAGGAAATTAGTTTAAAGTCTTTTAAATAGGGCTGTGCATAAACCAGATCAGACCGGGTTGAGCATCAACCCGAGGTCTAGTCTGGTGAAGATCTCGGGCTGCACAAAGCAGCCCGTAGTCTGGTCTGGTCCAGTACTAACCCGAAGTCGGGTTGAACCAGACTTGGTCTGGAGGACTAGTCAATGGTATCAATTTTTTTTTCCTCTTCCAAGCAAATAGAATTGATCCGGGGAAGAAAAAACAACAGCCAAAGATTCAACACACGTTCAAAATGTAAAAGTAAAAAAAAATTAATGGAAATAGGAAAAAAAATCTGTGGGTGAAGAAAACAAAGAACCAACACAGATAGAATCAACGCACAGAGGACGAATGGCAAGGTAGAGAGCAGTGGAGACTTCACCCATGTGGGAGAGAAGCATGAGGAGCAGATGGAGATGAATCATCAAACTAATTAACTAGATAACACGAAACTAAATAAACTAGATCTAGAAAAAAATCAAAGATCTTTTGCCATTGAAAAAACTGAAAAAAAATAAGAACACAGTATCTAACATAAGTTAGATCTACAAAAATCGATTGAGGAAAAAGACAAGAAGAAGAAGAAGAAGCTGAGTATGCGAAGCAAAACCAGCAACTCCTTGAGAAGACCCAGCACTAGTTCATCATTGGTTGAAGACGGTGGCTCCGTAGTGGGGATCTGACGCAAGGCTAATGAGCCACAGTTGATGGGTTGCAAATGAGGATATATGAACTTGTGCCATGGCTTTCATAAAACCTTCCATTTGCAAAGTTGTAGAGCAGAGGAGGAGGCAAATGGAAAATGGGGAAATGACGAGGAGAGAAGGGGGTGCGAATGGAGAGAGAGGGAGCTATGAGGGAATATAAAATTAAAAATAAATGTGTAGATATTGGGCCAGACCAAACCAGACTATTTGGTCTCAAAAGGTATCCCGAAACCCGGTCTGGCCCGATGACTTGGTCTAGTCTGGTCAGTCTAGTTCTCTCACCAGGTTGTTTTTTTTTTTTGTCATCGGGTTGGACCGGACCGGACCGGGTCAAGACGGACCAGACTGGATTTCAAGTTTTTTACACAGCCCTACTTTTAAATATTGAAATTTTTTTAAAACTTTTCAAAATTTCCCTTCAACGATGATAATTGATATGTTAGTGGATTTTATCACTAAGATGGTTATATATAGGTCAGTTATGAATTGAGCTTAATAGAATGTACACCCAGATAATACTAACTATCATTGGACGAGTCTGAGTACTACAGTGAGAACAACTCACCGATACGACCATACTTGTACATAGAGAACAAGACGATCAACCAACCAAGAAACACACATACAGTTCATTCAAACTCACAAATAATAATGAATGGAAGAATCTTCCAAGCATCCATATGAAAGAAAAGTACTGGGCTATAGTTTCTTTCATCGTTCTGCTATTTTATAATAACTATGCCAATGGCTCTCAAGCAATTTTAGTAAGGGATATGACCAAAGTTGGATACACCAATTTGGGCAGCAATTGGACAGTCTTCTTCTGAAACCTAAAGAAGAGTTCATCCATGATTCCTGCTCCAAAATGCGCCTTCAAAAGAGGCTCATACACAGCTCTTAAGATTTTGGCTGCAAACTCCCCTCTCTCATTTTCATCCTTAAAACTTTCACAGCCTGCTTCATCTAGGCTTGATCCGTCCCAACTTGTTTTGATACATTCTAATCTTTCTACAAGGAAAGACCCTTCTTCCTTTATAATTCCTCTGACTTCATCAGCTCTAGCAAAATAAATCGGCATATTGAAATGCACCAAGTCCGCCTCTTCAATCAAATTCTGCACCATCCATTTACTATCATGATACGTCTATGCCTAGGATAAATTGTTATGACACATTTCTTCAAAAATAAAAATAAAAAAGACTATACGGTGAATAATCTGATCATGAGCAAATAAGAAATTGGTCAAATATAGTTCAAAATACATATGATGATCTGGTAATGATTAAATTTAACTAATTATATTTAATAATTTGAGTTTACCTCTAAGACCATGTCATTGAGTATGATACGAAAGAGTCCTGGAGGAGATATGTTTTGAGAAGAATCATATCTACCAATGAAGGTGAGGAGCATACCACCGCCGGGCACCAATTCCTGGGAACGTGATCTTAAGAATAGTGTGAAATCTTCTTTAAATTGTTTAGCGCATGATGGAGGACTAATGCTTGTTACATAAATATTCCCCTTATCAACATCTGCTATTTTTGCTTCCGCGCTCAACAAATCTGGAACCTGTACCCAAACATGCAATAATATATGGAATCCCGTGTTACGAATATATATAAAAGAAAATAGAGAATTTGAGTTCGAAGATGATGAAGGTAGATGATGATGATAATGACCTGAGAGAGCCAGTGGAGAGAGAAAGAGGAATGGAAGAAGTGGATGGAATTGGAGGGAAAGAGGATGCCATAGAATGTGCCAGGAGTTGCATTTATGAAACACGTTGTGTCTGGTTTCCGAGTGTGGTAGAACTCTGGAATTGACTTGAAGATTGCATTGAAATCATTCCCAAACAGATCGTTGAGGAAAAACTGGAATGTGGGTGGCTCAACCTTCAATCTCAGACTTGTTTCATTCACAATGTCGACAATGTTAGATATTGCCAAAAGTGTATTTGGTCCAGAGGAACACCCTAAATCTGCCACTTTCATACAAGTTGGAAGATTGAAGCAGAACATCTTGTTGATGGTTTCTTCAAGTATTGGTTTTACTCTCATCATCACTTTTTTCTGCTCAAGTACAATTAAAATTAAATTTAAAAAGTTAAAATATAACTGAAATAACAGGTAATTGACCATTATTTTTAAAAATAAGAACTACTTAATGATATATGAAAATACATAATTTCAATTAGAAAAAAAATGTACAATTGTCTGATGCCAACTAATATAAACACAAGACAAGTATGTGAAGATATTTTTTCTTAACTTATATAGAAGCACTTTTACGTACTTAAAATAAACTGGCGCAAACAAGCCCAGATAAATATGTTTGAATAGAATAGAACGTAGCGCACGGGCATTGAAGAGTTGTTGGCGTAGCTTGTTTGTCCAACACCTCCATTCATACGAAGCACTTGCTCCAGGGGCAGGCCCACGGCTAACTTTAAGAGTTAATGGTCTAACTTTTTTGTCAAATTGTGGTCAGACCGGCTTGAAGTAAATTAATATATCCTTAATTCTGTACAGATTATTTCACACAAAAATCTTTGAATAAGAATAAAACATGTAATATAAAAAATAAATTTTAAATAATAATAAAACTAGCAAAAAAATATTTTCCCTGAAATAAAATACAGTTAAATTAAAATTTAAAAATTTAAAACATAAATGAAATTACTACTCCCTTCATCCCTTTTTATAAGCAACATTGGAGCTTATCACGTAGATCAAAATGTTAGTTAAAATTAGTTAAAGACAATAAATGTATAAAAATTAGAAGTTCTTTTACTAAAATGCCCTTATTTATGGGTGGAGAAAGTATAAGGTAGAGAATAAGAAAAATATTACTCCTCCTGTCCTTAATATAGGACCCAATTCTTGAGTTGGTTTTGTTCATAAATAGAAGACACATTTCTCATATTTATCAATTTTTTCTAAATTACCCCTATGGATATTCCCCCAAATATAATCAAGTAAAAGAGGGAGAGGGGGTATTAAGAAAGATGATTATGGTGTTTTAGGAAAAATGTGTCACTTTTCTTATAATTAACTAACTTATCTAACTTCCTTAATCTAATCAAATTTGTTAAATGAGTCTTATATTAAGGACCGGAAGAGTATAATAAAAAGAATTATAGAAGAGAGAGAATATGTGATGGAGAGATGATGGTTTAGGAAATGAGATAATAAATACTCCTCCGGTCCTAATTATAAGACCCAATTGACTTATTTGAGGAGATTAAGGAAGTAAGTTAAGTTGGTTATTTATAATAAATAAGTGTTGTCATTCCTAAAATATCCTTGCTAATTAAGTATATTGGCTAAAACTATCATTATTAGAAAGATTATCGTGGAAAAAAATGCATAAATATAAGAGACAAAATGGATTGGGTCTTATAATTAGGACCAAATAAAAAGTCAAATTGGGTCTTATAATAAGGACCGGAGGAGTATATTGAGTATTAAAATAAGAAATTAGTGAGAATAAAATAGAGAAATCGCTGCAAAATTTAACACAATTTGCAAATGTTACTTATATTTAGGGATAAGAGGAAGATAGTGGTTGTTACTTATAAAATGGGACGGGGGGTATAATTTACAAATGATGTATGAAAATACATGAATTAAAATAATATACTTTCTTAGCGCCAACTAATAAAATATGTAAACGAGGCTTCGAAATTGGTACGGAGATGGACACTTAATAATTGAAAGGCGGATCATATATGGATGAGGAAATTTGGTGTCTTTTGAGGCTGTTCCTCCTTTGCCCCCATTACCTTAAAACGCACATGAAATCTCTGATTCTAATGGTTATAGCCTTTCGATTCCTTCTTGAGAAATGTAAGAGCCATCCTTAATTTGACGCCTTTTAGCAGGCATTAGTTTATGGATGCAGAAAATAGAAACCAGAGGGAGTCTCTTTAACAAAAACAATGGAAAACATTTGAAAAAGTTAATATGCTTGAATGTATATAAAGAGAGCGTACCGCTATTGAAGAGTTGTTGGCGTAGCTTGTTTCTCCATCTCCTCCATTCATATGAAGCATTTCCTCTACAGGCACCGCCATGTCCGCCATTGATGATGACTTTGTAATTACCTCAATTTCAAATCCCCCTCTGTCGGAAACCCTATTGTTATATTATGAATTATGTGTTGTAATTATTATATGTGACTGTGTCAAAAGGAACTAAAAGTCCTACACTTCTTGACGTATACTCAATCTCGTCACTTTAAAAAGCCAATTTTGATACGTCTCCTACTTTCTACTTGGCAATCTCATTACTTCATTAATTATTTTCTTATTCAAACAAGCATCCATGAACCATGGCTTATAATATAAAAAGGAACTTGAGGCTCAGAACTCCAGATCACGCCAGGCCTTGAACTTTCAGGTTATTCTCCCATCCCTTCTCATTTGCTTATTGTTGAATTCACTATTTATTTTTTTTTCCTGCTATTCTGCCACTCTGTTTTATTGTACAAAGGGTTTGTTTAATTTTAGAGAGTGCCACCTTTTATTATTCTAACCTTGCATGGTAAAATAACTCTTAAGAAGGCAAAAGTCAAATATCTTTTCGTTATTATTTTTGCAGGTTTTTCGAACATTATGAACCTCTGCTTCTTCCAAAAGAAATGTGCCATATAATTAAGTAAAGACAAAATCTAAGCCGTTGAAAACGATGAAGATTAATTCATTAAATTAAACTAAACTAAACGGCGCATCCCGATCGAAACACTATTAGAGAAAAATAACAAATAGGTAGTTCTTTGAGCTTGTCCCATGTTTGCCCAAAAAACAAATAATCAAGTAGATTTGCTATGCCCACGCGCAACATATATGTGAGTGACACATATACTTGAGGACATCAGGGAAAGGAAATATTGAATGAAAGCTTTACCACACAATGATTGATCGTTGAATTGATTTCCCTGAAATAAGATGACGAGATGGAATTAAATTGGCCGACTAGCTAAGCACGTGAAGATCTGTGAAGGACAGACCACTTTATATCAGACAACGATGGATCGCCACTAATGAAAGCAAACAAATTAAAGCAGAATGGAACAGAACCATACAAGAAACATGTTGTATATATTGTGGTCCGTGTTTGCCCCATCCCAGGGTACCCTCTTTTGTGGGATGTCATTTTCGCAGAGAAAAATATCGTCCAGATTTTATATATTCACATGCATTCTTTGGAAGGTGATCTTAAGAATAGTGTGAAAAATCTTCTTTAGATTGTTTAGCATATGATGAAGGACTAATATAATGCTCGTTGCATAAATATTCCCTGCTATTTTTGCTTGCTCTCAACAAATTTGGAACCTGTTCCCTAACATTTGCAATATATGCAATAATCAAAGTGTTTGGATATTAGAGTATTTGGGCTTGGCCCAACTGTACAACTAAGAGTTTAAACAATAGAATCACATGAATCGTTACATGTTAATTATATAAGCCTTAGGGGTCAGTCAGAAATCACCAAGCTAGCTAGCTGCACCAGCACACAGGTTCCTCAAATTTCGCGTCATACAGAAATATACGAAAGAAACTAAGAAATATCTTTTAAAAGTATTTGTAGGCGTAATGAGAGTATAAAATAATGAGGATAATTTATATATCTTAGTGGATTTTATCGCTATTTAAGATGGTTATATAAATATATATATATATATATATATATATATAGGATCAATTATGAATTGAGCTTAATAGAACATGTTTCTAGATAATATTACTGACTATTATTGGACAAGTCTGAGAGCACTACAGTGAAAACAACTCAACCACATGACCATACTTATACATAGAGAAAAACGAGATCAATCACACTAATATTACAAATAAGATCACTTTTATACTTATTTTTGTCTGTTTTGAAAAACAAAAAAATATAAACCTTTAAACTTGTCTATTAAAAGGAAACAGACTTATCTGTTCCTCATAACAGACGAGTATGGAAGCCCAAACTTATCTATTATTTTGTAGTAGTGCTAATTTATACATAGACATATAATATAACTGAGCCAATGGCTCTCACTCAAGCAACTTACTTAGAGATATGACCAAAGTAGGATATAGCAACTTGGGCAGAAATTGGATAGCCTTCTTTTGAAACCTCAGGAAGATTTCATCAATGATTCCTTCTCCAAAATGTGCCTTCCAAAGAGGCTCAAACACAGCTCTGTAGGTTTTGGCTACAGACTCCCCTCTCTCATTGTCATCCTTAAAACTTTCACAGCCTGCTTCTTCATTTAAGCTTGATCCGTCCCAACTTGTTTTGATACTCTCTAATCTTCCTACAATGAAAGACCTAACACGAATTGCAGGAGAAAGAGAATGTAAACTGAATCTTATTTCTTGAAAAAATAATAATGGAATACACCAGTGCTTTTATAAAGCAAGCTAAGATAAATAAATGTACAGCTGTCATCTAACTAAACTCTAACTAAAATAGTTATTCAACCCTAATAAGACCCTTCTTCCTTTGTTATTTCTCTAACTTCATCAGCCCTAGCATGATGAAGCGGCACATTGAAATGCTCCAAGTCTGCCTCTTCAATTAAATTCTGCACCATTCATTTAATTTATATTATGATACGTCTGTGCCTAGTATAAGTTGTTATATCACACAATTCTTCTCAAACAACAAAAACGACCAAAAGTTAATTCAACTGATCATGAACAAATAAGAAATTATCAAATGTAGTTCATCACTTAAACACATACTGATATAGAAATACAATGTCTATGTCTGAACTACAATTTAGGCATACGTTTTGTTTTTTTTGGGATGGATATAGAAGTCAACGCATGATTATTTGGCAATGATTGTTTATGATTAAATTTAACTAATTAATAATTTGAGTTTACCTCTAAGACCATGTCATTGAGTATGACACGAAAGAGTCCTACTGCAATTATATTTTGAGAAGTATCATATCTGCCAATAAATGGAAGGAGCATACCACCGCCAAGCACCAATTCCTTGGAACGTGATCTTAAGAATAGTGTGAAATCTTCTTTAAACTGTTCAGCATATGGTGGAGGACTAATATATGCTTGTTACGTATATATTCCCTTTATCATCATCTCCTATTTTTACTTCCTCGCTCAACAAATTTGGAACCTGTTCCCCAACAAGCAATATATGTAATAATCCAACATTATTAATATATATATACAAGATTGAAAAGAAAATAGAGAAAAATTTGAGTTGGAAGATGAAGGATGATGGTGTGACCTGAGAGAGCCAGCGAAGAGAGAAAGAGGAATGGAAGAAATGGATGGAATTGGAGGGGAAGAGGATGCCATGGAAAGTGCCAGGCGTTTCATTTATCAAACACTTTCTGTCCTGTTTCAGAAGAACACCCTAAATCTGCCACTTTCAAACAAGTTGGAAGATTGGTGCAGAACATCTTGTTGATGCTTTCTTCAAGTATTGGTTTCACTCTCATCATCATATTTTTCTGCTCAAACAACATCAAGAATCCTTCACATTCAATCAATCTATCAAAAATGCATGGGATCGATTATTGAAGTGATCAAAGCACTACTATTTTATGGGCTAATAGTTTGATTTTTGTCAAACCGTGGTCTGACCGGCTTGAAATAAATTAATATATCCATAGTTCTATACAGATTATGTCACATAAAAATATTCAAATAAGAACAAAATCTATAAGATAAAAACCAAAGTTTGGATAAAAACAAAATTAAAAGGAAAAATAGAAAAAAAAATATTTTGCCTGAAACAAAATACAATTAAAATAAAATTTAAAAAGTGCAAATATAAGTTATATTACATATAATTTACAACTATTGGGGTGTGGAAATTTGTGTTGGGAAGTGAGGCATGAAGGATGAATTAACAATGACATACTGTAGTGTTAAGGGAATAAGGGATGGCGAACTCCCTCTAGTAAAAGACAAAACAATTATAGCCCTTCGGTTCATTCTTGAGAAATAATCATAACCGTTAGTGTAAGCCATCCTCAATTTATGGCTTAGAAAATAGAAATAGAGAGTTTATGAAGTCTTAACATTCGACAATGGAGGAATATGGTTACATTGTTGGCCATCAGGCATGGCATTTAACAAAAACAATAATGGAGAATGTTAGTCAATTTTGTTGGGGAAAAAAAAGAATGCTAGTCAATTTCTTTTTTTAAATTTTTCTTCTTCTTCATCTTCCTCAATCTCCTTTGTATTCTTCAGTTTTTCTTTTTTCTTTTTTTTTCCCCCCCGGCATGGAATATCCGGTCAACCTATCAGACCAAATTAGCGGGTTTGGCCCTTTAATGTACCTTCTTTCTTCTAATTAATGTTCTTTGTAATGTCCCAAGCTCTCCAATATTTTTTTATTTTTCATTTAATCATTAGAGCCTACATGAAATTAGTAATATTTTGTTATCTTATAGACCCAAAAAAGGTGCAATTAAAAAAAACCCGCACTTTTTTTCTTATAAGATATCCAAATATCACTAATTTTGTGTAGAATATAATCATCAAAAGAAAAAAATAAAAAAAATATTTGAGAAATTGAGATATTACAAGGAGCATTAGAAAATTATAGAGAAAAACACACTAGAATCAAGCACATAGATTAACTGAGTTGTACCGGGTTAAAATCAGGTTAATTGGGCACCAGAATATGGGTTGAATTAAATTTCCTCGATGCAGTTGAATTTTCAATATACCAAAGGATTCAATCATTCAATGAAAAATAAATGATAAGGATAAAGATAAAAGGCATAACGTTAACTCACCAGATAATATACACATGATTCGATCAAGCTAATATGAGTACTCAAGAGAGAGCTAGCATACCGATATTGAAGAGTTACTGGCGTAGCTTGTTTCTCCAACACCCCCATTCATATGAAGTACTTGCTCCACAGGCACCCCCATGACTGCCATTGATCACTAATTACCTCAAATCCACTCTATAAATGTCAGGAACATAATTGCTATATATGTGTGCGTGCGCGCGCTCTAAATAAATGCACAACGAAAGCTGACATCAATATTTAGCTATGCCCGTTGCCATCAGAATTGCACAGCTCATTCTCAAATAGTAATATTATATGAAACGAACGATATATTCAAATATCATTCAGTTCTTCAGAGATGAAATTGCTCCACAAATATCCAACAAACTTTCTTAATCTATTTAGATTAGTTAACTAACTCTTATATTAAGAAAAATTAGCTAACTAACTCTTATATTAATGATCGAAGATAGTATGATCTTGCGCCAACTTCTTGTTGGAAGACTGATAGTTAAATTACTCAACTAGATAACCATCCTTTTAAACAGTATCACGTGAAATCCTTTGTATTTTAAATAAACGGGGATGGCTTTTATAGAATGATAACACGTGGTTTGGAAATCTACACCTATGTAATTATCTACGCAAGCACTCTAGAAGGTAGGCAAAGGACTTAATCGTGCTGTATATTTTATTATAAAGCATAACCCTGCATATAATAGCCTTGTCAAATACTACCTTTGCTCTGATTTTTAATATAAAACTTAGTTAACTCAATTGGCCCATTGTCATGCACTTGAAATCTACCACCTCTGAATCTATTCACTAGCCCAAGAACACAAATTGGTATTTATACCCTTCTACTTTCACTCTCCTACCAATGCGGGATTTGTTCATTTTGGCGCACACACCCATACACTCTAACTCCAACAGTTATTTGAAGGCGAAGGAGGACATTTTGGTCTGAAAAAAAAATCTAATTTCAAGATTAAATTTCCAATACCACCTCTTCCCATAGTATTTTTTAATTCCAAGTAATAAACAATTCCAAATACTACCTTCAGTTTTTAATATAGATCGAGCTGGATAATTTGAAAAGATTAGGAAAGTTGAATAAACTATTTTAAAATATTATATTTATCATTTTCTTCAAACTAACTTGTCTCGCTTATAAATTGACATATAATTTCATAATAGGCATATTAGTTTTCTTAATTTTCTTAAATTAGTGGCCTGAATGTTATATTAAAGACTGAAAGTATCCCTAAATATTACTATTTCCTTAAGGCTTGTGTGAAATGGCTTACAACTTATAAACAATTTTTTAATCGTGATTTATGGAATACAAGACAAGTATATAAGAGGAATTTTCTCTTAACTTACGCGAAACGTGCTTATAAACACCTAAATATGTAGATCCAAATGATGCCTTCATTTTTTTTTTCCAAGTTCTTTTTAATTATTTTCACTGGATAAAGGAAATTAGTTAAAAGCCTGTTAAATATTGAATTTTTTTAAAAACTTTTCAAAATTTCCGTTTAACGATGATAATTGATATGTTAGTGGATTTTATCGCTAAGATGGTTATATATAGGTCAGTTATGAATTGAGCTTAATAGAACATATATCTAGATAATACTGACTATTACTGGACGAGTCTGAGAGCACAACAGTAAAAACAACTCACCGACACGGCCATGCTCATACATAGGAAACAAGAAGATCAACCAACCAAGAAACACACATACAGTTCATTCAAACACACAAATAATAATGAATGGAAGAATCTTCCAAGCATCCATATGAAAGAAAAGTACTCGGATATAGTTTATTTCATCGTTCTGCTATTTTATAAAAACTATGCCAATGGCTCTCGAACAATTTTAGTAAGGGATATGACCAAAGTAGGATACACCAATTTGGGCAGCAATTGGACAGTCTTCTTCTGAAACCTAAAGAAGAGTTCATCAATGATCCCTTCTCCAAAATGCGCCTTCAAAACAGGCTCATACACAGCTCTTAAGCCTTTGGCTACAAACTCTCCTCTCATTGTCATCCTTAAAACTTTCACAGCCTGCTTCATCTAGGCTTGATCCGTCCCAACTTGTTTTGATACTTTCTAATCTTTCTACAATGAAAGACCCTTCTTCCTTTATAATTCCTCTGACTTCATCAGCCTCGGCAAAATAAATCGGCATGTTGAAATGCTCGAAGTCCCCCTCTTCAATCAAATTCTGCACCTTTCAATCAAATTGTTATAACACATTTCTTCAAATAAAAAAGACTATACGTTGATTAAACTGATCATGAATAAATAAGAAATGAGTCAAATATAGTTCAAAAAGCATATGATGAGTTGGTAATGATTAAATTTAACTAATTACATTTAATAATTTGAGTTTACCTCTAAGACCATGTCATTGAGTATGATATGTTTTGAGAAGAATCATATCTACCAATGAAGCTAAGGAGCATACCACCGCCAGGCGCGCCAATTCCTGGGAACGTGATCTTAAGAATAGTGTGAAATTTTCTTTAAATTGTTTAGCGTATGATGGAGGACTAATGCTTGTTACATAAATATTCCCTTTATCAATATCTGCTATTTTTGCTTCCTCGCTCAACAAATCGGGAACCTGTTCCACAACATGCAATATATGGAATCCAACGTTACGAACGTATACATTTATATGTAAAAGAAAATAGAGAATTTGAGTTGGAAGATGATGAAGGTAGATGCTGATGATGATGACCTGAGAGAGCCAGTGGAGAGAGAAAGAGGAATGGAAGAAGTGGATGGAATTGGAGGGGAAGAGGATGCCATAGAATGTGCCAGGAGTTGCATTTATCAAACACGTTGTGTCTGGTTTCAGAGTGTGGTAGAACTCTGGGAGTGACTTGAAGATTGCATTGAAATCGTTCCCAAATAGATCGTTTAGGAAAAATTGGAATTGGGGAGGCTCAACAATCTCAGACTTGTTTCATTCACAATGTCAGTAATGTTAGATATCACCAAAAGGGTATTTGGTCCCGAAGAACACCCTAAATCTGCCACTTTCATACAAGTTGGAAGATTGGTGTGGAACATCTTGTCAATGCTTTCTTCAACTATTGGTTTCACTCTCATCATCACTTTTTTCTGCTCAAATACAATTAAAGTTAAATTTAAAAAGTTAAAATATAACTGAAATAACATCTAATTTACCATAATTTTTAAAAATAAGAACTACTTAATGATATATGAAAATACATAATTTCAATTAGAAAAAAAAACATATACTTATTTGACACCAACTAAGATAAATACAAGAAGGTATTTTATCTCAACTTATATAAAACTACTTATATGTGTTAGAACAAGTACAGGTGAAAACAAACCCCAGATAAATATGTTTGAATAGAATAGAACGTAACGTACAGGCATTGAAGAGTTGTTGGCGTAGCTTGTTTGTCCAACACCTCCATTCATACGAAGCACTTGCTCTAGGGGCAAGCCCATGGCTGTTGTTGACGATGGATGACTAATAACCTCCACTACTCTAAAATGTAGGAAACCTATTGTTATGTAATCATATGCTTTATAGAAATGCACAACCATATCTTTAAGAAAATCCGTTCCTTTCAGAATTGCCCAGCTCATTTTCATATAAAAATGAGCAATATCTTCAAATATCTAGCAGAGAAATGATTGTTGATTATTTTAGATAATTTTATGCCAAGTTCATGTTTTTAATTTCTATCGAGTACCGATAATCGAGCAACTGGTTGTCAATATTTCAGAGAGAATCCGTCAACAAATCTCCCTCGGAAGGAATAATATTATAACTTCATGAAATGTATATAGATGGTTTTTTTTAACACATAACAGCGTAATAGAGTAAACATGTGAGAAAAATTTTGTCTCAATTTACGTAAAACAAGTGATTATTAAATCTTTGCCAAAGAGTCCATAAATTAAATAATGTAACTGAAAATTAAGGGATCAGAATAATCCATAATTGAGCTAATTAAACGAAAATGTATTTACACAATCTCCTAAGCAAGTAGCACCTCGTTAGGCTGGTAAAAAATAAAATAAAAAATAAAAAAAAGCACCCTCGTTAGGCGTTAGCACTATTTGTTGGGGCTGCAATAATAATACTACCTCCGATCCTTAATATAAGACTCTATTTGATTTTTATTTTGACCCTAAATATAAGACTCTAATTCACTTTATCTTTTATATTTATCCAATTTTTTCTAAGATAGTCCTTTTAATAATTATAGTTCTAGTTAATACACTTGATTACTGATTAGTAAGAATATTTTAGGAAATACAACACCTATTTAGGACAAATAACTAACTTAATTTACTTCTTTAATCTCTTCAAATTAGTCAACTGACTTTTATAATTAGAACCGGAGGTAGTATTTAATAATATTGTTACGGCATTATCGTCACGTCGTGTGCTTATGCTATATGGGTCCGATCGACGCGTGCATGTGCAGCATCAATTCCTTCGGAAGTACAAGACTTGATGGTTTTTTTTTTTTCGCATTCAATTCATAATGCACGCATTTCTATGTCTGTCGCATCCCATTATTTTAATAGTTAACTTATTAAGTATGAACCAGATCTCTTTTTTTTTCACTTTTATTTTAAAGTTATTGATTTATGAATATAAAATTTTAAATAAAAATATATTAATTATGATTTTTTTGAAGAAAAAAATTAACTAAGAATTTCATGTCAGGGTCCATCAGAAAATATATGTGAAGATTTCATATTGGAATGAGTTTGGATGCTTCAAGCACATCTCATCCTGACTGTGTACATCAAATTGGATTATCTATGTTTAATTTATTTTTTAAAATAATTATTTTAATAAGTGTAAGTCGACAAAAAGAGCGAGTTTTTTACTAAAAAGATTAATGAAAAATTATCGAAGCCGCAGCAAAGACTTGCATATGATTTTTATCAATTTAAAAAAAGCTTATGACCGTGTATCGAGAGAAGGGCTTTAGAAAACTTTGGAAAAGAAATGCATGCATGTCACTTATATCAAAGTAATACAAGATATGTATGAAGGGGTCACAACCAGTGTTAGAACACCAAGTGATAAGACAAAAGACTTTCCTATAACGATTGGCCTATGTTTTGGATCATCTTTGAGCTCTTATCTGTTTAATCTATTCCTCAAGTTTCTAACTAAGCATGTTAAAGAAGAAATCCCTAAGTGCATACTTTTTGCTAATGACATGGTTCTCTTGGCTGAGTCAAAAAACTAGATTACTGCTAAATTTGAGACAAGGAGAAGAACTTTGGAGTTGAAGGGTTTTTGTTTGAGTATAAGTAGGACAAAATATTTGCATTGTATTTTTTTATAAAAGACAAGCTAGAACAGAATTGGAGGTTAGATTGAGAGATCAAGTCATTCCATGAGTGAAAAAATTTGGATATTTGGAATCAATTATACAAAAAATAGTAAAATTGATGGTGATATCAATTACAGTATTCAAGTTGGGTGGTTTAAATACATAAAAGTGACAAGAGTTATATGTGACCGGAAAGTACCTAATAAAGTCAAAGAAAAGTTTTATCACATTGCTATAAGACCAGTAATGCTATATGGTAGTGAGTGTTTGGTTTAAAAAGGACAACATGAACATAGTAGCGGCAGCTGAGATGAGAATATGGTAAGATGGATATGTGGTCATACAAAAAAATATAAGATTCGTAATTAACATATACACGAAAAAGCTAAAGTGGCTGCTATTGATGAAAAAATGGTAGAAAACTATTTGAGATGGTTTGATCACATGCAAAGAGGCCTTTCGATGTGTCAGTGAGAAGAGTTGATCAAACAGTATGAAATCCTCGAAAAAAAGTAGAAGAAGGCCAAGAAAACACTTAATAAAATCATTAAACGAGATCTTTTAATTAACAATATATACAAAGATTTGGTTTTAAATAGAATTCAATCACGTTGTACAATCCATATAACTGAAGCCATTTAGACATTTAGTAGGATAAGGCGTTGTTACGTTGTTGTTGTGCATAAAATTTAAAATAAATAATTTTTTATTTAAAATAATTAATTAAAATATTAAATTTGGACTATCTAGGTCAAATTTGGATAGCTTAAATTTGATAAGTTTAAGGTGATCATCATATTTGATCAGCACCCAAACTAGTTGCCTTTTTTTTGGGGCTTAAAAACTAGTTCTATGTTGGCCTTGGGCCTATATTTTAGGTTCGGGAAAATCTCTGGTGCCGCATGCAATGGTTTCTTGAATCGGAAAGATGGCTATGTTATTTTCAAAATATACAAGAAAAGTATTCCTCCGTTCCATATTAACCATTAAAGTTTTGTAATAACATATCACAACTGTACAATTAAAGGTTAGGTCAGAGTAAATTAAACTACAAACTATTTTGGGAAAAAATTGTGATATTTAAATAATCGATATCTTTATCAAGATCATTTTTCTAGGAGCCGTTGAAACATTGGAAATCTTGAATCATTGTCCTCTTATTATACCTAATAAGTATAATAATAACTAGCTTTACACCTGCATGAGCTTCTCTCATCAATATTGATAAATAGAAGAAACTGACAAATAATATTAAGAGAGAGTAAAAGAATGATATTATTGATACAGCATTAATGGAAAACGACTCTGTCGTATATTACGACAGAAGAACAAGACATCAGCCAAGAAGCATATATATAGTTCATTCAAAGTCATTGGCGCTCACTATTCAAGCAATTTTAGTAAGAGATATGACCAAAGTAGGATACACCAATTTGGGCAGCAATTGGACAACCTTATTCTGAAACCTCAGGAAGACTTCTTCAACAATTCCTTCTCCAAAATGTGCTTTCAAAAGAGGCTCAAACACAGCTCTTAAGTATCTTGCTACGAACTTCCCTCTCTCATTGTCATCCTTAAAACTCTCATAACCTTTGTCATCTAGGCTTGATCCGTCCCAACTTGTTTCAATACTCTCTAATCTTTCAACGCTGAAAGACCCTTCTTCCTTTATGATTTCCTTAACTTCATCAGCAGTAGCAACATAAACTGGCACATTGAAATGTTCTAACTTCGTCTCTTCAATCAAATTCTGCATCATTCATTTGTTATCTTATTACGGTTACTAAAATTTATACTGCACATATAGTTCATTAAAACATAACTAATCATATTTAATGATTTTGAGTTTACCTCTAAGACCATGTCATTAAGTATCATACGGAAGAGTCCTGCAGCAGTTATATTTTGAGAAGTATCATATCTGCCAATAAATGCAAGGAGCATACCACCGCCAGGCACCAATTCCCGGGAACGTGATCTCAAGAATAGTGTGAAATCTTCTTTAAATTGTTTAGCGTATGATGGAGGACTAGTGCTTGTCACATATATATTCCCTTTGTCATCATCTGATAGTTTTGCTTCCTTGCTCAACAAATCTGGAACCTGTTCCCCAACATGCAATAATATACGTAATCCAACGTTAGTATATATATGATTGGAAAAAGAAATAGAGAATATTCGTTGGGAGTTGAAGATATATAGATGACGATGACCTGAGAGAGCCAGTGAAGAGAGTAAGAGGAATGGAAGAAATGGATGGAATTGGAGGGGAAGAGGGTGCCATAGAAAGTTCCAGGCATTGCATTTATCAAACATGTTGTGTCTTGTTTCAGAGTGTAATAGAACTCTGGGAGTGACTGGAAGATTGAGTTAAAATCATTCCCAAATAGATCGTTCAGGAAAAACTGAAATGTGGGTGTTTCAATCTTCAATCGGCGACTTGTTTCATTGACGATATCAATAACGTTAGAAGCCACCAAAAATGCATTAGGACCAGAAGAACATCCCAAGTCTGCGACTTTCAAACAAGTTGAAGCATTAGTGCAGTACATCTTCTTGATGCTTTCTTCGAGTATGGGTCTCACTCTCATCAACACCTTTCTCTGCTCAAAAACAACATCTTTATCACTCAAAAAGATCGGATCTTTCACATTCTTAAAACTAAATGATAAATATAAAAACAAGACAGAATCAATATCCTCAAACAACCACACTTCTTTTAAAGTTAATATCTCCGAGCACAAGAGAGCGCACCTGAATTAGAGAGTTGTTGGCATAGCTTGTTTCTCCAACACCCCCATTCATATGAAGGACTCGTTCTACAGCCATAACTTTGGACGCCATTGATTTGATGGGTTAGCTCAAATCCACGCTTAATGTCGGCTAGCTACGTATTGCCATGCTTTATATAGAAATAATGCCCACCGAAGATGACGTCCAAACTTGGTATGATCGCTTCTGCTTAATTAATAAATATTAGCTATATATCATCATCCCTTTGATACCCTATCATCGCGTGGGCACGATTTCCAACAAATGTAAACTGATTCCCTAAAGTTTAATACTAGATTTTATATGAGCTAGATAAATTAGTTTGAGAAAAATGATATGTGTATATATGTGAAAGAAAATGTGAATTAATGTCTTATGTTTAAGACTAAAATAACTTAGTGTTTTGGTGCTCATTACTTAATTAATTGTCTAGGTTTATGCTTTTTAGTTTTTCAAAATAATTAGTTTAACGGGTATAGAATTTAAAATAAAAATAATTTTTTTACTATCAATTTTTTTAAAAATAATTTATTATTTAAAAATTATATGTTACAAATTTTATATCTGAATCGTTGAAACTATATTTGGATCATGTAGATCTTATCACGGGGATGTGCACTATAGTGCTTATTACTATCATGGGCGTTGAAATTAAACTAAATCAACTTTTATCAATAACTCTTATGTTTAAGAGGATAAAAGAATAATATCTGCAAAATCATCGTTTAAGGGATTTTGAGGCGATTTTTATCCTTTTCCGTACGCCAGATCCCATCGAAGGGGGATATGAAAGAGCGGTAATTACATGCAAAATGTTAAAGGAAAAATTGCAATCAAGTGCTAAATACAAAAAAATCTCTTAAAATCATTAAATTATTTTAAAGTCACAAGGGACGTCATTACAAAAAAATTTATTTGTTTAGTTATCAAATTGTCTGTATCTTTTTTTTAAAGTATACATTAACAACTAAAAGTGTAGTCGTTAACAACTTAAAATGTAAAAATTAACAATTATCGAAGTAGCTATTAACAACTCATGTATTATATTTTTATAATACGCTAAGAAAATATGTTGTCAATACCTGCTGTGATAGTTGTTAATCGTTACACTAAATTGTTAACGACTGCTCTTTTAGTTATCAATGCATACTTAAAAAAAAGGAAAATTTGATAATTAAATAAATAAATTCTTTTGCAGTGAGGTTTTTTAGAATTTCAGAATAATTTAATTATTTTAAGGAACCTTTTTATATTTAATTCTCTTGGGTGAGACTTTATTGTAATTTTCTCATTGTTAAATTTCACACTGTGATTTTGGAACAAAATAACCAGTATCGGAAGCAATTTTATTTTAGGAAATTAGATTAAAGTTTCTAAATGTGAGACTTTCTTTTTTCCTTCTATTTTATAAATAAATGTCATTATATTTTAAAAATTTTCCAACTTAAATTTCCCAAGATATAATTCCTTGGATATATTTTTACTACCCCGTACCAAAAGAGACCCTCTCTTTTTATGTTTTATCATTCTTTTCTTTTCTGCGTTATTATTCTTAACAAGAGGAAACAAATTTCTTAGTGCATTCACATTTGGTTGGCACAATGAAGGGGCTTGAAAAAATGATTTTATTCGTTAAAATGTTATCAAAATCATAATACTATAACTTATAATGATACAAGTGTGCGAGAACACTATAGATGCTGGATCAAAGGGAATGAAGAAGAAATTTGGCAGAGGATTTTGTAAAGGAAAATAAACATTTTTTTTAATTAAGGAAATTAAAGTAGCATTTGTTGTTTCACCGGAAAAAAAAAAAAAAAAAGTAGCATTTGTTGACTTCATGCTGTAGTAAAATACTCAGCCCCTAATCGCTGTTGATAGAACATACAAAAAATTTAAATCATGAATGTTTTGTACCTCTGTAAAACTTGGGTTCTATTCGATATTTACAAGGATATGCCCAAATTATTCAAACTAGCTTTGAATTACTTACTAACATGGGTTGAGTTTAACGGAAAAGATTAGTTCCTCACAACGTGGTAAACTAAGATTCGAATCTTCACTAAGAGAGGTACCAACATTTAATGCCTGACAGTGTCTCAAATAAAATTATCTCTAATAAGAGGATACCTATACTTTAACAAAAAAAATAATTTACTTAAATTTTAAAAATATTAAAATCAAAAGCAAAATACAAAAGTCCCAGGTTTGGCAGTGATCTTGTGATGCGAAAAAGAAGGATTAGGTAACAAATTAAATTAACAATGGTATAGCTGTGCCAAAGGAAAGATGAAATTGACAAATTAACAACGATGTTTATAAGAATAAGATAACAAATTATCAAAGATCTTCAAAGGAACATCCGATAAAATTGAAACGATACACAGAGAAGATTGGCACGCTGTCGCACAAAAATAATACACACAAATCGAGAAAGGAAAGATAGGTGTGCATGTGGTGTGGAAGCGTGAGCATTTATAAAAGTAGCAGTTCAGTAGCTGGACTCAGTCATGAGATTTGATTGTGTGGTGGGGAATAGAAGAACATGGCAAATATCAGAAATTCTTTTTTAAGATGTTAAAAATACTCTGCACATATATTGGGATTAATAATATTTTCTGTGGATAACAGGGACTAACATTTTTTGAAGTACGAAAAGTAAAAAGGCAGACATTTTCAACATATTTGCTCTATATATAACAACTTTCATGCATAGAGCAAATATATATTATACAGAAAAATAAAAATCATATTTTTTTAATGGTGTCGATTATGTATACTGTGAAAAATGAAGACAAATTGTTATTAGACACGTCATAAATAAGTAAGTAGTTGGATGGGTCACACTCATGAGATATATTCTTAGTGAAAAGAGTAGTGATGATAAATAGAAGAAAAGGCATAAAATATATGAGAATTGTTCTCTTATAGAAAATATTCTGTTCTTGGGAAGTGACATTTTATATATCCATTGAAAATGCCTGAATGAAAATGACTCAGAGATCTGTAAGTTATAGAAAGACAGAAAGCTTTTTTTTTTAATTTTTAAAAAAAATTATTTTTCTGGGTAGAAAAAAGACAGGAAGCTTAATTATTCACACAGTGGCAGACAATAATAGCTGCGAATTGGGGTTCCACCAATTGGGCAACTAAGTTCATAAATGACGTTATGCCTCTCAGTCCAGTCCCATGATATAGCAGTGAGAGAATATAATTATTCGGGAACTCTTTCTTCTTCTTATGCTCCACAATTTTTTTGGAGGGCCCAAATGGGAATTTTGGCATCAAAGGGGTGTTTGGGACTTTGGGTAACCCAGAATCAATTTTCAAAAGCATTTTTTCATAAATCGAGACAAGCCCATCCACATATTTACACTGTATACCGCAAAAACATTTTTAAAACCATGATTTTATTATTATCCAAACACCCTCAAATCACAGTACCAATTATAGGGAATGATATTCCCTCTCTCTCAAATTCTGCCCCCTTGCAGCTTGCTTAATCTTCATTAGATAGTGAGAGAGAGAGAGAGAGAGACGGGGTATGCTTTTGTCCTTACAAGTCTTTCTGCATTTTAAATAAGAGTGCTTAGACAGAAACCAAATTATAATTTTAAAAATCATTTTATAATATATGAAGTACATATGTAAGAATTTTATCTTGATTCGTATGAAAATACTTTTTAAAAATGCTTTTGCATTAAACCAGATACCCTATTAACTCAAATGTTCTACTTCATAGTTATAACCAAAAAAAAATAAATTGAAGGTTTTGGTGTCCTATTCAGAATGAAATGTCTTGGTGGTCTATCATACAGTAAGATATTTTATCAAATATTTTAAAATAATTAATAATTTTCACAAAATGTTTGTAAATAATGAATAAAAGATTTAGCCGACCTAATAAATAAATACGCAAATTTTTTATATAAGATTTTCTTTTGCCTGCACACCCTATATTTCGGACCTTTCTCTTTTAACTCAAGAACTTAGCAGAGCTTAGATTAATTTAGATCGAGGGATGTGGAACCCTTTATAATGGCACCTCTACCAATGAGGTTTAACAACGCTCTTACCCGTTTGGTTTAAAAGAGGAAGGTTCGAAATATAGGGTCTGCAAGCCAAAAAAGATGAAAATCTTGAGAATTAGTTGCAACAACGCTCTTACCCGTTGATCCCAACATTTAATAGTAAAAAGATGAAAATATTGAGAATTAATTAGTGTCAATGAAAATTAATCTTATACAGGAAATTAGAAAGATGAAGATAATGAGAATTAATTAACGCTGTAAGTGAAAAAATGCAATCAATTTTTAAAGATTGAATAATTTTGACTATAATTTTTTTTATGTGTAACGGTGGGAGTATTTTTGTGTTTCATGCAAATGGTCCAAACTTTGACTAGAATTACTTATGCCTTATCCCAACAAAACTTATACCATCTATCGATTCAATTCATTCTCCATAATTCACAGCCCACACATCAAATAATCAATTTTTTAGCCTGCCAAGTATATTCACTTGTGAATTGGATTGAGATTTTTTTACGAGCAATAACCACATACTATCCAACTAGTTTAAAGTCCAACAAGTATTGCTGAGTTTGAAATGAAAGCTATATAAAAACAATTAATAATTATAAAAACAAAATATATGTATGTAGGTATGTATATAAAAATTCTTTTTCTTGTAAAAAACATATAAATTCTTTTTAATGATTATAAATTCTCGAATACGTGTGGAAAAAAAAGAAATGAACAATCCTTACATTTATACTAACTTTTGTAAGTAATGTAAGAACTATTTTGATATTTAATTTGATTATAAATATAAGACATCGATTCATTTTGTCTCTTATACTACTTCTGATCCTTAATATAAGAGTTAGTTTGACTTTCATTTTGATTCTAAATATAAAAATCTAATCCACTTTGTTTTTCACATTTATTCATTCTTGTAAGTAATCCTTGTAGTAGTTGTACATATTAAATATTTCATCAAATATTAAACCTAATACACTTGATTAGCAAGGGTATTTTAGAAAAGACAATACCTGTATATTATAAATAACTAACTTAAAAAACTTTCTTAATCTACTCAAATTAGTCAATTAGCTCTTTTATTAAGGGCCGGGGATAGTATTTATCTATTTTTTTCACAAGGTAACAATTAACATTAATCTTTGTAGTAGTTACACATGTTAACGGTTTTATCAAATAATAGTTATAGTTAATGCATATAATTAACATAGGTATTTTACAGAAGACAACACTTATTTATTACAAATAACTAATTTAACTAATTTTTTAAATATTTTTTTAGGTACGAAAAACTTTCATGCATAGAGCAAATATATATTAGGAAAAATCCTAATTAAATATGCTTGAAATATTAAAACACAAATTAAGGCTTGCACTTCTAACAAACTACTAGTTAGGCCAAAAGGCCTTATTAGAAATTTTTGAATGTTGTTAAAAAACTAAAATGCCTTTTTATAACTTAAAATAATATTATTTTGAAGACAAAAATTAAATCATAAAAACTTGTATAGTATTTATTTTAAAAAATATTTTACATAAGAAAATTTGGAAATACTAAGAACAAAAAATTGACAATGCATGATATAATATTTTATCCTAATTCTAATATACTGATAAGAAATTTATGGGAATATGGACTCTCTTTTTTTGGTGATGGGAATAGGGACCCTTTTAATTACTTGATTCCAACGCCATTAAATTAATAATTTTTCAAAGGAAATCTTTTTCTTATAGTTAAAAAATCAGAATCTCAATGTATTTGTAGATTTCAACATCAAATTTATTATTTTTTCCTTAAGTGCTTTACTATATCTGCCATATAGAAGTTCTCATCTTGTTATATTTTATAATCTTATTACTAAAATTCATACATAATTAATATGACATTGTATTAGAAATCTAAATAATTTTCCCAATGTTTGATGAGACAGATGGAGTAATATAAACTGTTTAATATAAATTTATACAAAAAAATCATAGAATACGTGAAGCCGATGGATCATTTGGCAATATTTAAAAAAAACGAAGCTAGGTCATGAATTGATTAGAGCAATTACCAATTTGTTAACTTAAAGGAGCATTTTAGTCTTTTAACAACATTAAAAAATTCCTAATAAGGTCCTTTGAACTAATTAGGGATTTGTTAAAAGTGCAAACATTAATTTAAATTTTGATATTTCAACGTGATTTAATTGGGATTCTCCCTATTATTATATAGAAAAATAAAAATCATATCTTTGTTAATAGTGTCAATTATGTATACTGTGCAAAATGAAGCATCAACGTCACATATATTCCTATCCATAGAAGTGAACTTATTAGACACATCATAAATAAGCAGTTGGATGGGTCACATTCATGAGATATATTCTGAATGAAAAGATTAGTGATGATCAATAGAAGGCATAAAATATCTGAGAATTGTTCTCTTATAGTAAATATTCTGTTCTTGGGAAGTGACATTTTATATATCTATTGAAACTGCCTGAATGAAACTGACTGAGAGATCTGTAAGTTATAGAAAGACAGAAAAGCTTTTTTTTAAGGGAAAATCACAAAAAAGGATTGTTGAAATAAAAAAGAAGAAGGGAGAATTGCAATTGTATCCTACCTAAGGGAATTAAATATAAAAAGGTCCATTGAAATCATAAATTATTCTGAAGTCCAAAGAGACATTTTTGCAATAAATTTTATGTGTTTAATTACCGAATTATCCTTTTTTTTTTTAGTTTGCATTGACAACTGAAAAAGCAGTGATTGGTAACTTAGAGTGCAAGGATTGACAACTATCGCGGCTTGTTTGATAACACATTTTCTCAGCATATCACACTCTAAATTGTCAAATTAGTCACGATAGTTGTCAATCTTTGCACCTTAAGTTGCAACCACTGCTCTTTTAGTTGTCAATGCAAACTTTTTTAAAAAAAAGAAGGGTAATTTGGTCATTAAACAAATAAAATTTATTACAAAAAAGTCTCTTGGGACTTCGGAATAATTTTATGATTTCAAGGGACCTTTTTGTATTTAATTCCATTGGGTGGAACCTAATTGTAATTTTTCTAATAAAAAATTGCAAACAGGACCTATTTATAAAAATTATTGTCAAAACTTATATTATTCTTGTTAAAACCTATACTAATATTGTCATGGGTTCCAATTTACAATTTTTTTATTCCGACAGTCCCTTCTTAAATTTAAAAAAAAAGTTTTCTCGGTAGCAAAAAGACAGGAAGCTTAATTATTCACACAGTGGCAGACAATAATAGTTGTCAATTGAGGTTCCACCAGTTGGGCAGCTAATTTCACAAATGACGTTATGCCTCTCAGTCCAGTCCCATGACATAGCAGCGCGAGAATATAATTATTCGGGAACTCTTTCTTCTTCCTGGGCTCCACAATTTTTTGAAGGGCACAAATGAGAATTGGGGCATCAAATCACAGTGCCAATTAATTATTATAGAAGGATGTGTTTAAATTAACGGTGACAAAACTGAATTTTATAAAAATTAGTTAGAATAAAAATCAGTTAGCATAATATATTTATGTTTGGATTAGTTTTCAAAAAATTATCTTGAAAAGTTGAAACTTTTTGGATGGATAACAAAAAAATAAGTTTAAATGTAAAATGACTGAAAATATCATAAGTTTTTATATAAGATTCAGTTAACTAATTTGTGAAGATTCAAAAAGTTAAATAAATTATTATAAAGTACTTATATTTATCATTTTTCTTTAAATTAATTTGTTTGACTTATAAATTAATATGTAATGTAATAATATACATAAGTATTTTAGAGAGATTATGGAACATATAATATGATTAAGTTATTTGTTTAGCTTTTTTAATCTGTTCAAATTAATCTATTAGGGTCTTACATTAAGGAGTGAATGTAATATACCATATGTATACATTTTGATAAATTTGAAAAAAATAATAAATTAAAATTAATTAAATTTTATTAGTTAATTTTTTTATTAGGTCAAGATTAAGACCCACTTAAATACTTTTATTTTTCTTCTCATCTTCATTTTATCTTCTCTCTCCACGTTGGTAATGGGCAAAAGCTGAAAAATTGACTTGTGTTGCAACGAGCTTTTTATTCAGAAGTTAGATGGGAAAAAAGTTGATTCAAATAACACTCCATTTCTAACCACACCATCAGCCAGCATTTTGCAGTTTCCAATGCACTTTTTTATGTTTAAACGGTGATCCAAACACGGTCGAAGAATGCTATTCCCTTCCCCTGAAATGCTGTCCCCTAAGAGCTTGCTTTTTCTTCACGACATTTTTTTTGAATTATAGTAGTTCAGTTAAAGCAAATTAAAAAAAATAAAAATGATTTTATGATATAGTATGTGAGAAATTTTTTTTATTTATATGAAAATACTTTTAGAAAATATTTTTAAATTAAACTAAACACCTTGTCTACATGCCCTGTTCATCAAATTTATCGGTAAGGCATGCTCATCCCCATCTGGGGATGAGGACCATGCTCTTTTTTTTTTTTTTTAATCTAAGTTTCATCATCTGAAAAAGTTTTTTAACCAGCACCTAGTATCTTAAATTGATTAATATTTTGTGCATTCAGTATTTCAAAATTTATTTTAGTAACATCTAGTATTTTAAATTAATTAATTTTTAATATATCTAATATTCTAAAATATTTTTTATAACATATAGGATACTGGGTGCTATTGAAAAATATTATAAAATAATAAATGATTTAAAAAATTATTTTAGAAAACTGAGTACAATGAAAAAAAAATATTTCAAGGTATTATATGCACTAAAAAGTAATTAATTTTGAATATTGGGTGCTGTTAGAAAAATATTTTAAAGTACTAAAAGCATAAAAAAAATTTTCAGAAAATTTGAGTTACTGAAAAAAATTATTTCAGGGTATTATATTCACTAAAGATTAATTAATTTAGGATATTTGGTACTACTTAAAAAAACTTCAGAATAATGGATGTATAAAAAAATTAGTTTAAGATACTAAATGCCACTCAAAAAAATTTCAAAGTAATAAATAAACTAAAAACTAATTAATTTAAGATCTTGACTACTACTTAAAAAACTTAGAGTCTTCGATCAACTTAACCCAAATAAAACATTAATAAAAAAAAAAAAAAAGGTAAATGGCTCATCCCCAAACGCCGTTTGGGGAAGAGCATTCCTCATTCCCAAACGAAAATTGTGAATAGGATTAAGATTTTTTTTCAAGTAATAGCCATATACTATCCAACTAGTTTCAAGTCTAATAAGTATTGCTGAGTTTGAAATGAGAGCTATATAAAAACAATTTATATCGTAAAAAGAAGAGAGAATTACAATCACGTCTAAGTAAGAAAAATAATTATTAAAAAATCTTAATAATAACTTAATCAAGTTATAATGACAAGTTTCAGAGTAAAAACTGATAACCTGTTGAATTTATTTGTAATTGTTTTCTTTTATTGAGATCTTATTATAATTTTCTTGTAAAAAATACATAAATTCTTTTTAATAATTATAAATTCTCCGAATACAGGAAAAAAGAAATGCACGGTCCTTACGTTCAAACAATTTTGGACGAAAAAAAAGGAAAAGAAACTTACATTCATACAGTCATTTCTTTTTTTCTTTTTTTCACCAGCATTCATACAGTCTTTTCCACACCTATTTACACAGATAATATAATATGACTTGGATGAAACTTAAAAAAAAAAAAAAGAAACAATAAAAAAAAGCTGTAATTACAGCTAGAAATAAGTAAATTTACATGCTAACGGTAACCGTGTATTGAAAATTCAAATTATAGAGTTCTCTTCTTCCCTTCGCAATTTCTGTTGCCGAGCAATGAATTCTTCAACAGCTCGGCGAAATTCCTCGTTGCTCATGCCATCCTCTTCGTTTGAAATTGTGATTTTCTCTGTCTCTGATCTTCTTAGCACACTCCCAGGTTTCTCTCTCTCGAATTCCATTGATTTCTGTGTCTCACACCTTCTGTAATCCAAACCCTTCCTATCCCTTGTCCTTATATTCTCTTTCTTTAACCACTTGATCTTTCCTTCGTCGAATATCTCCTTTTTCATGCCTTCTGGGTGATTTTTATTTGCTTCGTTAATAACTGTTTTCTGATCCTTTGTGGGATCCTCGGCTATTGTACTATCATTTTCTGGGTGTTTCTGATTTCCTTCATCCTCTGTTCTTATGCTGTGTTTTTCTGGGAAGTTGTTCTGTTCTTCTTTGATTTTCTGATTCTTTGTGATGTTTTGGATGAACTGTTGGTAAAGATCACTCTCTAAACTCTTGGATTTAGAACCACGAGCTGTGAATTGGCCTGACTGAGCAAAGAGTGTGATGATGATGATGTTTCCGATCACGAATACAAACCGGGGACTGACCATGAAGACCGAGAAGCCACGAAAGTAGTCGCCGGAGTTCTTGACTGCAACCGGAACCTGGAAGGAAATCCTTGAGAGTAAGATCAGAAAAACACAAACCTCAACAAGACGAAACAAGTTGGCAATCCTTCGGAACTTTTGTTGTTTCATGATTGCATTAGCTTTTCCGGCTTTGAGATTTGCAAGATTGAAAGAATCCATTTTTGGGTTTTGCAGAGTCTGGGAGAGAATACCGAAATATTTGGTTAACAGAGACAGTAAATGAGGGTGTTATTCAAAAGGGTCAATGAGAAAATCCATAGATCTCAAAGCAGATAAGTGCTAAACTGAAAAAATTGGGAGAGAAAAAAGCATGGAATAGAGGAAGGGAAGAAGGGGAAGGCTCAAAGGAGCTCTCAGAGCCAAATGGAGGGAGCAGAGTAAAGCTTTATAGAGACTCCCCAATGAGGAGGAAGATTTTTTCTTCTTCTTTTTTCTTTTCTTTTCTTCTTTTTCTTTCTTTTATTTTTCAATATCAGTGATAGATAAATGTGGTTGAATCTGAACTATATGTGTGTGAAATTCTTCCAATTTTTATACACAAAGCTCCAAGTACCAAATTATTTGGATCTATTAATAATTTATTTTAGGGAACCATAGTTTTAATCCCTAATTTATTTTGCTGGTAAAAAAAATCCCTAATTTATTTAATTATCATCAATCTAATCCCCAACTCAGAAGAATTTGTTAATGAGTTATTAGGATGAAAATTACAGATGCCAAATTATTTCAAGTAAAAAAAATTGTAAAGATTGATTTGTTCTGAATTAAAAAGACAAGGGTAAAAATTATAGTTTTCCTATATCTTAGTGTAAACTTGATGTATCTAAAGGCATAATTTTGGTACAAAATCAAATTAAATCAACTATATCAAATTTCTTTCTTTCTTTTTTTTTTAAGGTGCATTGCATGTTTGGTGGGAAGAAGAGGTATTATCGTGGGAATTGTATGCTAAGCTGTTCATCATATATATATATATATATATATGTATATGTATGTATATGTATACATGTATATTCATAATTATATAAGAATTGGAATCTGAAACTTTTACTTTTATATTGTTCATAATATTCCAATATCTACTTTGGTTATCCTTTTTCCTTGTCACATGTCCATCAGCATTTTTCTCTTTTTGACATTGTGTTTCACTTCACCAATTTAATTGTATTAAGATTATCAGCACATATTCATAATTTTTTTTATTCCTATTAAGTCATCATCTTATGCTCACATTATTAAATTCCAACTTTAACTATGTCACTTTGATAAAGTTAAGTTGCATTGTTTAAGTTTTGTCTTCCACTTCCTTCGTATTTTTGTTAGTTACAGAAAGTCTTCCCTAAACCAAATGTGAACGTAATTACCACCTTTTTGGATGTAATAATTTATTATTTGCTGTTTATTCTTCTAGATTGTTGTGCCACGATTCCTTTCCGTTTAAATAGTTCGAATTCGAATTTGGTTAAGGTCACTAGTTTAACCATATTGAGTAAAAATGTAACTCATATTTCATAAAAATACAGGTCCAAAACCTCCTGCTATATGTAATAAATTGATAGAATAACCTCATTTTAATTTATATGCACTTTTTATACTTTCATGTATTTTTCACATATTTTATGAGGCCTTGAATAAATTTTTTCATTTACTAATTTTTTATGAATATTAAATATTAAATAAATTAATAAATATAAGTTTTCAAAATAAGCAATCTTTTTGAGCCATAACTCATCATTTGTTATATTTTTTTTTTATAAAGAGTTCAAATTCACAGCTTCATATTTAAAAAATATTTTAAATGAGATTTTCATATCATTTGAATTATAAAGCCCTCACTAATATGCGAGTTGTTATAACACATGAACAATAATGCTCCAAGTTATTATTTGCTTGCTCGATGAGAAAATGTGAAGCGCACTGATTCGCCTCTCCTCCTTCATTTGTGTTTTACTTTTTCCCTTTCTTTTTGTTTCTTTCTTCCTAGTTTCTTAATTACTAAACATATATTCCAAAAGGCCAACGGGTGGGTTCACTTTTGTAAATGGTGAGTGAGTTACTGTTCTACTTCCAAAATACCCTCACCAACTAGGCAGAACCATATAGTAGTATATAATAACTTCTGGCTTCGAATTTTTCAGGGTTAATATGATTTTAATCCCTCAAATTTGTACTTATTTTGGTTATGATTCTCATATTTCAAATAATAAGTTTTAGTTCTTTAAGGGGCAAAATAGTCCAAATTTTTATTGGATTATATGAACCAATATTTTGAATAAAAAGAAATTTGAGGAACTAAAATCAAAATAATAACAAATTTGAAAGATCAAAAATTGTATTAACCATATTTTTTAAATATATTTTTTAATTGAAAGTTGCCCCCTCTCTCTCTCTACACATTTTTTTGGATTAAAATATAGGTATCCTTCTATTGGATGTAATCCTATTCAAGGCACTATCAGGTATTAAATGTGAACATCTCTTCTAGTGGAGATTCTAATCTTGATTCGCCATGTTATAAAGGACTAACCCTTTCTCTTGGACCCAGCGCTGTTGTTGTTTTTTTTTTTTTTGCATTTTTTAATTCCCAGATTTCTATTATACATTTTTGGGATTTTTTGGGGCTACTTGGGGCCCATTCCTTCTTTATTGCAAGTGGCTTTGTCTTCTTTTTCAAATGGGATTCTAAGAGGGTCAAAGCCCAAGTGGCCCATACTTGAGTTTGCCCTTCGGGAATCGGAACGATGGTATCCAAAGCCAACCCAAGAAGAGAAATTTTGCAATAAAACATAATGGGCTTTTTTTAACGCAACCCAATGGGCTTCTCACTTACCTGGAAAAATTTGCAAATGGAAACGACGTCGTAGCGGTTCACTACGCATCGTCCCGGTATAAAATAAAAACCCTAGGTCACAGTCGCTTCGCCTCCATTTGCTTCTGCTTGTGCTTCTGCCGAATCGGAGATCGTAGTCTGAGAACTGATCCAATGGTGTGAATCGACTACTCTCTTGAGATGTCTATTAGCTTTTTCTCTCCTATGTGTGACTCTCTGTTAATATCATGATTCTGTGGTTCTTCCGCTGTCTCTGATGGTTTTCTTCGTTATTGTTTCCAGGCTCCCAAGAAGGACAAGGGTCCTGCTCCTTCCTCGAAACCTGCCAAGTCTGGCGGTGGCAAGCAGAAGAAGAAGGTTCTCAAATTTTATTGTTAATTTTAATTTCTTTTATTCCGAATAATCTTCTTACAAGGGCAGTTTTCAATCCGGGTAGTGGGGTGCGTCTAGCTTTGTCTTCGTCATCTTTAATCAGTATTAGAGTTTAGTTTTCTGTTGATTAGAGTTATATGTCAGATGGTTATGCGATACTAGTTGAATTTTGTGTTTATCAGAAGTGGAGCAAGGGAAAGCAGAAGGAGAAGGTAAATAACATGGTGCTCTTCGATCAGGGCACCTATGACAAGCTCTTGTCTGAGGCACCAAAATACAAGCTCATCACACCTTCCATTCTCTCTGATCGTTTGAGGGTACCTCTTATTGCTTCACCTCTTTTTTAATTACATTTTTAATTACATGCTCCATTTTTCATTCTGATGGTTATTGGTGTTATTTGAGACGCAATCCATTCTCACGCGGTTTAGCTCGTCTTATAAGATTGCGTTGACGGTCTATTGATGTCGGCTGCTGCACATCTTCAATAATTCTGCAGATTTCGTCGAATTGTGCTTGATTTGATTAATTATTGCTTGTGGAATTTTTCTATGTATATTTCTCTCTTAACTTACCAATAAGATTTAGTTTTATGAGGTTGGATCAGCTAATCATTTAAAAACCACGGTCATTCTAACTTTCTGATAATGGCAAGTGCTCCCCCCCCCCGGGGGGGGTGTAGGAGTAAAGGAGCTGTTTTGATGTTGAGGATGAAATGGACAACGTTAGGCTGAAGGGTTAGTATTTGAGAATACTCTGACCAGGTTGCTTGACACACAGATTGATCTCGTGGACTCAGTTGTAGCATACTATGCATTGTAGATTTTAGAGACCGCTTATATGTTTTCTTTTTCCCCCCGACGTAGGGTTTGTGTGATTAGTAATGTAGAATTTCTTTCTTATCTGCGTGTCTATGCTCTTCTACTTTGGTTTGCATTTTACATTCTTAAAAGTTGTTTTGGGTAAGCTCTGAAACTTGAAATGTGCTCTTGCTTCTTACTTCATTGATTATGTTTCGAACATTCGTGCGGTCTTTTGTTTATTAATTGCCATTGTTCATTTGCGGGGACTTTCTCCTTTTCATGCTCCAAGACAAGCTGTGATTGCTACAACAAACGCTATTGTCTTTGTTTTGCAAAGCAAATAAAATCCTTCGCTTCCTATAACCATGCACGTATGGAAAATGCTTGTAAGCAGAAGCCCAGGAACCATGGGAAAGCCAAGTGATTACATGACGTATAATCTGCATCTTATTATTGCTTCCTGTGATGAATGATTAGCCAGTGATGACTACTAGTGATATAATATTTGAGCCATCCCTCATTTTTTGCACGAATATTTCAGATCAATGGATCACTAGCAAGGAAGGCCATTAGAGAATTGATGGCTAGAGGCTCAATCAGGATGGTATCTGCACACGCAAGTCAGCAGATCTACACTAGGGCTACAAACACTTAAATGCTTTTGGTCATAGGATATGTAGTGCTGGCGGTTTTGGCTGTATTTTTGTTCCTTTTTTCCCCTGGTTAATGACACTTGCTCTTGCTATATTGCATCTCAGGACTATTGTCGGCTGTTTAAATTTATGCCTTAATGATAAGGTTTTATTTCTCCTTGCTAACGATATTTGATTGATGACTGTACCATCATAGTATCATCATCCACTCGATTCTATTTCGCAATTTTTGTTCGCTCCCCAATATTATGGGCCTGTTTTTTTTTTTTTCCTTTGTTCTTAGAACAATTTTATAAAATTGTTTCTTTCTTAGAACAAGTTTTGGACAAAAGAATTTGTTTGGACAATAATTTTAAAGAATCATGTTTGAAAAAAAAAACTCAGAAAATCATGTTGGCACGTAATAGTTGTCCCTAATAGTAATAGGTGGTGGATAGTAGGGAAGAAGGAAAAAGAAAAAATTTTTTAAAACAAAACCAAGAAGAGATGTACACTGATTTTGATTTTTAAGTTTTTAAAAATATTTTTTTTTGAAAAAAACAATCAATTAAAAATAAATTACTAGATAGGTGTTTTTATTGGAAAAATTGCAAATAAAGACCTTTGTTATGTAAAATTGTGATTTGGGATTTTGAATTTGAAAAATAGCAAATAAGACTTGGTTTTATTTTTACAAATATAAAATCATAATGAAATGTCTGAGTCAAATGACAAGTTGGCTATAACTGAGGGTATGTCAAATGACGAGTTGATTATGGAAAATGACAAGTTCACTTTAATGAATGATAATTTAATAGATTAAATCACAATTTGAGTGCAGGCATTTTAGACATTTTACTTACATTTCATATTTGCAAAAGTGGGACCCGGTTCTTATTTACTATTTTTCAAATTTAAGGTCTCAAACTGTAATTTTATATATTGGGAGTCTTTATTCGTAATTTTTTCTTTTTATTTCTCTATTTTTAAAAACAATTTTTTTGAAACAAAAAAAATCAAACAAGTCTCCTAACTTTTGAAGCGAGAGCCAGTCTAGCTAGCAACCAAGCCTTGATGGTTTCTGCTACGTTCACTTAACTTCGTTCAATCCTCACTCGCGATGTTAACAAAACTTCTCCAGCTTTAAAAGTTCTATTTATATCTATTAAGGAACTTGTAAAGTTGTTAGTTGTTAGTAATGTCTGAGTTAGTATTGGTCCGGTGTTTGGCTCTCCGTTAGTGTTGGTTCGGTGTTTGGCTAATATTTCGGGTGCCATTAGTAATATGAGGCGAAGTTGATGGTGAAAGTCATGAAAAATGAAATCCAAAAGTGAACTTGTACACTGAAAAAACTGCTTTTAATGCTTTCGAAAACACTTCGATGATCAACATTCGTTCGTCATTTTGGCTTCTACTGTGGATTTTCTAAAACGCCCTTGTTGATTAAGGATAAATTTGAAAAGTTAAAATAAAGTTTCATATTTAGTTAATTTTACCTATATTTTAATCTTCGTTAGAGTTAATAAAGCTTTATAAATGAGAATAGTGACACTAGTCTCAATTCCATCTTCGACAGTTCTGTCCATGTCAAAGATAGATTAATAAATTTTACGTACTTTTCTTGTAAAGTTCCCACACCCCCCCCCCCCAAAAAAAAAAAATGTTAAGTGTTTCCGGCATATTTTAACTTCAACACACTAAATTCACAATCCTGATGTCTCAAGTCTCTGCGCTATTATGACATCACCCAGCAGTGTAGCAACAAAATGGAAAGCATCTTACAAGCAAATCAACTTCATGCCACCAAAAGCAAGCTGATAACCAGAGTTTCTGATTGGCTGTCAATTGTTTTCCAGTACATGAGAGAAGGGTTGGTGACTGCTTTTTTGGTTCTTTCGAGCACAAATTTGCTGTCCCTCACCATTACCATCTGATGAATTAATAAATAGTATGTGTTATTTGGGGTTTGGGAACATTATTCAGACATGAGATTCCAGATATCAACAATTGTTTCCAAACTTAATATTTAAATATGAGATTCCCAGGTAGATAAGCAAACCTTAGGAAGTCAACATGTTATCCTAAACAGAGTGGGAAATAGAAAAAAGAAATAATGTAGAAGAGATCCCAAGCAGCCATGCTATCTGCATATGATTTTCTGCCTCCTCAACCCACACCATATGTGAGTTTCCAATTCTCATGTTAGAAATTTCTTTAGCCTGAGATGCATGCATGGTAACCCAAAAATCCCAATCAAGATGGCATTGTAAGCCAATTATCAGACAATTGAATAAGAATATATTCCTTTTGTCTTCCACAGCTACTTTGCTTTCTCTCTCTGTGTGTCTATATACATAGAGAATATGGCAGCTGCAGGATCCCATGGTGTCAGTCTCACATATTCACTCTTCTCTGAGAAAAATTGTGGTTTTTCCCATGGCTGCAAGCATGAAGACCTCTCAACACAATCGATCCAACAGTGTGCCCTCTGCTCCTCATCCTCTGATATCACAGATTGAAGAGCATTTGCAAAGATTGAAGTCTTCTGATTCCACTTCATCGTCATCATCAATTAGCCAGCAGCTCAATGGTTTGCAGGATTTGCATGGCTACGCCACTCAGATGCTTCAATTGCCTACCACACAACGAGCCTTGGCCCAAGGATGCTGCAAAATATTGGTTGACGAGCTGCTAGAAGGGTCTCTGAGGATCTTGGATATTTGCAGTACTTCTAAAGATGCCTTGCTACAATCAAAGGAAAGCTTACATGAACTTCAGTCAGCAGCTCGCAGGAAGAGAACAGTTGGAGAAGCAGCACTCACAATTGATGCTGGAAAATACTTATCATCAAGGAAAAATATGAAGAAAGCAATCAAGAAGGCAGTAGAAATTCTGAAGAAATTTAAGAAGGAAAATTCCTCAGACATAGGTACTGAGTCTTTGTCTATGATTAGCAGCTTAAAAGAAGCAGAAGTTGTCACTCTCACCTTGCTAGAATCTCTTCTATATTTTGTCTCTGGCTCGAAGATACAACCAAAGCAGAGAAGATGGCCAATGGTTTCCATGTTGGTGCAGCCTAAAAGAGTAGCTTGTGACTCAGCAAATTCAAACACAAATGAATTTGAAAAGGTGGACGAAACATTGCAGTCTCTCCTATCTCACAAGCCTCAAAGTGGTATATTAGTTGAGGATTTTCTGAATCACATGGAAAATTTGGAGTTGTGTATTGAGGTTTTAGAGGGAGGCATTGAACACCTTCAAAGGCATTTGATTAGAACAAGAGTTTCTCTTCTGAATATCCCCATCAAATACTGATTTTGATGTGAGATTTCCATGCTTGTTTGTCGACGTAACTAAACAATTTTGTCAGTGTTGAATATATACACACACACACACACACACACACGCATAAATCCAAATATGACTATTTTTCCCCCTTATTCCTTCTTCCACAAATAGCTTCTATGCCGCATCCCAGAAATTATTTCAATTCTCACCGCAAAATAAGTAGAAGAAAAAGAAGATTTGGGGCACAGAAAATTTACCAGACATTATTGTTTGAGAGGCTCATTATTAGCATGCTAAGTTGGAGCAATAATGTGGAAACTATGGTCAATAATCTTTATTATTTTCTTATCTGAATATGAAGATATTGTGAAATTCACATATTGATATTTATAGGAATTATGATTTGCCAACCATCGGCTACTCAGATTTCAAGTTTTAAACTCATATGATGCATTGAGTCGGTGTGTTAATCACAACTTCCACAGCTATGATAGATGAACCATTATGAAAAAAAACCAATTATTGGTCTCAATTATAAGTCATGGGCTCAACTTTCAGAGGCCGAATTCAATGAACAATGTGCTTCTTGTCTTTGGGTTATAAGGACAAGCGAATCAGTATCTGATTTCCGCATGCCATCTTCCTGCATTACAAAAGATACAAGCAGACGCATGACATTATGAGTTATATAGAAAATATAAAAATAAGGAGGGTGTCACCTCATGAGAAAGGTAAATCAAATATCATGATGTAAATATTTTTGTCATTCTGAAAACATCACTAAATTAAATGAAATAGAATTTGAATCTAAGACTAAAATGCAATACTCAAAAGTAAAAAAGGGGGGGAGGATCAGATTAAGAAATCTGTGGAGTTCGGGTTTCGTTAAAAAGTGCCATGAATGAACAAGATGACTCATGTAATTGGTTTCTATCCTAATTAATGAGTGATTCACTAAATCATTTGTAATTCACTTTCATATGTAAATCTGTATATCAATGTCTGGAAGAATTTTAGATTAGGCTTACAAGTGGTGGCTGGACATGCATGCAACCTATAATTCCCTCTGGTGAGTTCGATACTTCAATGGTAAGTCTATTGTTTTAATGATCCCTTGTTTCTTCTCCAAAACAAGTTAGAAACTTCACAAAACAAGTTCAAACACAGAATTTAGAGGCATAACATTAATGCAAAAAACATGGGGATGTCAAACGCATAATGAGTTGATGAAATTCGTTACTTCAATTGCACATAACTGTAATGTATGTGGATGAAATTCTAAGTTTTTTGTTGGATAACTTGAATGTTTTGGAATTGAACTGGTTGTACAGATAAGGATGAGAAGAATGATTATTGAAATCCATATCTTGTGTTGATTCCCCGCATCTGCATTTATATTTGCTTCCATTCCCATGTTAGTGGGTCTAAAACACAATAAAATACTAAAATTAATCAAAGAGTTAGGAGAAAGGAAATTCTATAGAAGGCGCTATCTTAAATTATTAGCAGCAACCAACAAAGAAATGTCATTGTCCCTCGTGCAATGTTTATTAAAGTATAAAGATACAACGTATCAACTTGAAAAGCAGGCCTTATATGATCATAGAAGTGAGAGAAAAGAAGGAAGGAAAAATAAATTTAAAACTCGGGTTATGAGCTGTAGAGATTATGATGAGAGATTATGCTAAAGAGACATTGCATGCCAAATCCGTGGTTGTGCCTAGATCGATCTAGGTTGTTAGCAATATTGAAGTATCCTGTGCTTTTTAATACACACACACACACACACACACACACAAAGCCATTTCCAGCAGAGAAAGGCAAAGTGGTGCTTCAATTCAACATTTTCAATTTCAATACCATTCTATTCTCTTCAGAAAAATGTCAGCCTCTCCATTAAACCAAAAATCCCACAACCATATTCGTTCTAACAGTTTGCCTTTAAAACCTCACCCCGTGGTTCTACAATGCAATGAACACTTGTCTCGTTTTGGGGCCTCAGACGCCACTCTTTCTTCTTCACTGCTGAGCTTGAAACTCAATAACCTTCAGGACTTGCATGATTCTATTGAGAAATTAGTCCAACTCCCCCTTACTCAAGAAGCACTTGTCCGGGAACATCAAGAGAAATGGTTAAATGAGTTATTGGATGGATCTCTAAGGGTCCTAGACGCATGTACCTCAGCAAAAGATGCCTTGCTGCACACGAAAGAGTGCACTCGGGAACTTCAATCAATTATAAGAAGAAGGAGAAGAGGAAATGATGTGGAACTCGCAACTGAGATTAAGAAATTCTTGACCTCAAGGAAGGTAGTGAGGAAAGCAATCTTCAAAGCCCTGGAGAATCTAAAGGGAGTTTCTGCAAATAAATGCAGCCTATCTGATACAAACAAAGACTATCAAACCATGACCTTAGTTAGCTTGTTAAAGGAAGGTGAAGTGGTCACTCTTTCGATATTTGGGTCTTTGTTGAACTTCATTTCAGGTTCAACACAACCAAAACCAAGCAGCTGGTCTTTGGTTTCAAAGCTAATGCACAGCAAAAGGGTAGCTTCTGCACAAGGAGGAGAAGATAAGAATGAGTTTGCAAAAGTGGATTCTGCATTACAGTACTTTATATTTAGCATGACAAGCAAGTCAAACAACACAAATGATCTGCAAAATAAGTTGGAAAAATTGGAAGCTTGCATCCAAGACCTTGAAGAAGGACTTGAGTCACTTTTCAGGCGTTTGATCAAAATTAGAGTTGCCCTTCTCAACATCCTTAATTCCTAGTTGAATGTATTAAAGGAGGGCATTAGAGTTTTGTAAAGGCATGTAAATTATTTTCACGCATGCCATTGTAGAAAGAGAAACTGTACTAGATCTATTTGTTGAAATAGAAATTGATTGTCTTACTAAAAAACTTAATGATCAAGATTGAAAGTTTTAATAAAAAAGGCAACGAGAATTCATGAAGGTTGCTCCAAAAGCCAATAACCTATTACTTTGTTAGCTCTGAATAATCAATAACAGGATTTTCGAAATCCTCAAGCTTTTTGTAACTTTATTGTTTATAGGTTCTGATGGATATGTAGTAGTAGTAGTAATATTTAATTACGCAAATTGTACGGGGAACAACAATGGATGAAGTTTAATCTTTGTGATTTTAAGTAAAGCAGGGTACCATGCGATTTGGCTTGAACACCAATCATTTGATATTACGTGAGAAACAGTGCATGAACATCACCATCAAAAAATGATCAACCATAGTGATGTGAATATGAAAATGTTCCTCGAGAAGAACAAATTGCAGTGAAGTAAGAAGAAAAATTCATAATCCAAGTGGTTAATAAGACAGAAACTGATCTTCTTTCTCTTGACATAGTATCTCATTAATGCTAAATATAACGGCTTGCCCACGTGGCATTTAAAAGTTTGGGTTTTGCAGAGGGTTTTTAAGATGCAGGAGACATGTAAGAGGAATACCATCTGTGAAAGATGCCATTGCAGGAGAACTCGTGTGATTCCCAAGTTAAAAATTGAAGAATGAGTACTTCATCTCTCATCCAAAAGGGCAATCAAAGCAAAGCAGATGGGCAACAGTCTCCAATTTGATTCAGCGGAAAACAAAAGTTTGTGATTCTGAATAATCAGTCACAAACGAATTTGTTGAGGTAGATGAAGCTCTGAAGTCTCTCATCAGTTACAAGCATCCATCTACAAACAATTCCCAAAGAAATTTGGAGGATTTGAAGATGAGCAATCATGATCTAGAAATGGAGCTAAGCACCTCTCAAGGCAACCAGATACAGAGTTTCCCTTCTCAATATCTTTAATCACTAGTATGGAAAAAAAAAAAATATTAAGCTACCCTTGACACCCAACTCCAATTTTTCCCCGTGGGTGTCTCATCATTGTACATGAATGGGACCAATAATATTGTTCTTTTACTGAGTATATATTATCTTGGTATCACTTTGTGGCTATTTGAACATCTGCTTTAACTTAACCCAGAAAAACCAATTTTAGATTAATATAATGTCTTCTTTTACCAACACGGTTTTGACAGATAGATGGGTTAAGAAGAGCAAGAGTTGAAGATACGAAATGAAAGCCATGGTTTGTGCTAAACCCACATGGCACATGGTATACAATCAATAGAGTCTGATGGAATCAAAGCATCCATATCATATATTGTTTCCCGCACATGTGTGTTCTTAATTCAAGTTTTATGTGCTATAATTGCCATGGGTAACATGGTGGTTTTCATGGCACTCTTGCATAGGGCAATTAATATAATGAGAATACATATCATTTGTTGTAAGTGTGAAGAGAAATATAGGATTCTGAGTTGGAGTGTTCCTTAACAAGAGACATCGTATTAACATTTTTCAGATTATGTTCATCTGAATCTTAGTTAGTTAACCTTCACCCATATGCATGATATGAAATTTCTTGTCTTCCAATATATCTGTTTAACCCAATTTCCGTTCTTAGATTTTCAAGTCAAACACCGAATTGGAGATTTCTAATCACTATTAATTACAGTTCTTCCTTTGGATGATGGTGAGTGGTAGAAAAGCACAGGAAATGAGTTTTATATCATCTTTTTCTGATACTGTTCACCTGCAAGTTATTCATCTTAACATTTCTTCAATAGCATAAAAAATGATGTGAAGTATAGTGTCAGAATGGCCAACTTTTTTCAAAATTCTATTTCCCTTGTTTGTTAATTACATAGTTCAATGCTTCAGCATATATTCACAGTCTTTTTTCAATGACAGTATGTGCACTTGACAGTACGTATACTAAGTCAGCTCTTGGTTCATTAGTAATTTAGTACAGTGTGTTTCAACTTATTGGAGCAAGACCAACACAGGCAGAGATTTTTTTTCCCCCCCTCAAGTATGGCAGCTAAGAGTAGCAAGTCAAGACAACTGAAAACGGGTGAGAGTGGTCTTTCGTTAGTCTTATCTAGCATCACAAATGCTGTGGCTTGCCATATCAGGTTCGCAAAGCATTTATCACAATAGCAGTTCCTCTATCATATAATTTAGAACAGTTTTCTCTGATGTTTAATCCGCCAAACGAATGGGGAAGTTGACATCGTATCCTAGATTTCCACACAACTTGATTTTCCTCCCATGGTTCTTGTTCTGTTAACGCATTCATCTTCAGCATTGGATCTCTATATACTGTCAGAGATGTGGAGCCAATCACTTATTATGATTGAAAGCCTCATTGCCCTTCATGATTATATGCTTTTGGCATCCTGAAAACATTCACATTGTAACGAGCCTCCTGATCCTCCTTGACAATTTCACAAGCCTATGTATCTCCTTCTTTTACCTAAATTCATGATATTATTCTTCTGTAAACTTAACACTTTTGAATATACTCGTTCATATTCTATAATTACTTGCATGTCCTGGCTACATCTCATTCACTTATAAATTACTCTTGTTCCCCCAATTCTCATTCATCACGTAATCTTTCTTAACTAGGACATCCTCCCCTTCCCTTTCAGCATCTAGAGTTTCAGTGTTCTTCACACGCGTCTCCTCTCAGGATTTAGAAGCAGGCACCAGGGGATATTTTACAGAGGCACCATTGGCAACAGCATTAGCATATGATAATTATCCAAGCTCCATTTTTTCAGATTGAGGCCACTACCTATATTCAAGAAATGTCATTCAAGTCATGAAATATGTGGAATTGCAAAATTCACCAAGAGAATGCTTAAGAAATCACCTCTCATAATAAGAGACTCCTTCCTGATCAATGATGAAATCCAAATCTTAAGAGTACTGAGACTCTCTAGTCTTCTCCACCATTATAAATTACTAAAATTCATAAGATAGAGGATGATTAGAAGCCATAGCAGAAAAGGCAAAATAGTTCTTAAAGGGTCGAAGTACCTCAAAATCTGTACAAAAAGCAATAGCAGCTGCGCTTACAGCCCTTTCTGCATGCCATCAGAATTCAGAAACATGAATATGTAAAGGTCAAAGCTAGGCCATGATTTCTGTCACTTCTTTTGATGGTTTCTTTGCTCTTTATAGCGCTTGTGTATCCCCCCTTTTTTTCTGTTTCTTTACTTTTTTTTTTTTTAATAAACAGACATATAAGATGAATAGTTGGACAGAATAGCTCCAACAGAAGCATGTTAGCCTGTGATAATTTGTCTCCCTTGTTAGTAGCATCATAATACCCAATATTGGAACTTGTTCATTTTCGGTAATCTGCATGCGTTTTAAGAGTTTCATTCCTCTATTTCTCTAGCAATATATTATAATGACTATGTTCCATCCTAGTATGGCAAAGATTATATTGAAACCGAAAGTGGAACAGTGCCAGCCTCCTGTTTATGACCAACCACTTTAATTAATGGACACTGAATCGAAAAAACTGGGTAAACATTGCTGTCCATTTATGACCCTTTAATCTCTGAAGATTTAGATTCTTATTTTTGTTAAACCATAGTTGTTGGCACTGCCATGCATTCGAAGTTCGTTGAATAAAGATTGTTTAATGATAGAAACAGCCCATCCCATAGACAGAAGATCCATATATGATGCTCACTTCAATGGTACGTCTTGTTGGAACACAAAGTTTTGGTTGAGAGGGAGGAGACATTGCCGAGGAATCCATCTACAGCACAAGGATTCGTCCGATTCCCAATCCAAAAACTGATGGATGAGTTGGTAGGTTTGCTGTGCGGGAAGCATTGAGCAAACAGTGCCATGGAAGCACAAAGAATCGTGTTAATATGATATTATTTCATGCCCACATGTGGAAAGAAAAATATCTTTCTTGTCTCTCTCTATTCTTTGGCTATATAAGAAGAATGTGCACTCAACTGAAACTCAAGTTTAGAAGAAATCGCACTTCTCATTTCTAAGCCTTCTATTTTCTCAGAAAATAAAATGGCAGCCATTGACTCAAACCCAAACATCTCTCTGCATATACGCTCTAATAGCTTTCCTAGTGCACCTCACCCCCTTGTATCACAATTTGAGGAGCACCTGAACAGATTGAAGTCTTCTGATTCTGCCTCTTCTTCATCCTCTTTAAGCCACAAACTCAGTGGCTTGCAGGATTTACAGGACTCTTCTGACAAGTTGCTTCAACTGTCAACCACCCAACAAGTCTTAGCAAAAGATTGCAGCCAAAAGTGGGTTGATGAACTACTAGATGGGTCTCTAAGGCTCTTGGATATCTGTAGTACCGCTAAAGATTGTCTTATGCGGTCAAAGGAGTCCGTGTATGAAATTCAGTCAACCATTAGAAGAAGAGGAGCTGAAGCTGCATCCACAGATGGGGCTGGAAATTATTTGGCTTCCAGGAAGAATGTGAAAAAAGCAATTCAAAAGGCCTTAGGAAATATCAAAGGATTAAGAAATTACCCTATAGTTTCTTCTGCAAACAAAGAAAATGACATGCTTAGCTTGTTGAAAGAAGCAGAAGCAGCCACCATGAGCACATTAGAATCTTTACTGTACTTCATCTCCGATCCAAAGGGACAATCAAAACGAAGCAAATGGTCTGCAATTTCCCAGTTGATGAAGCCAAAAAGAGTAGCTTGTGACTCTCAAGAAATTGGCACAAATGAATTTGAGAAGGTAGATGCAGCTTTGAAGTCTCTCACTAGTCAAAAGCATCCGTCCACCCACAATTTTGAAGGCGATTTAGAAAATCTGGAGATGTGCATTCAAGATCTAACAATAGGAGTTGAATGCCTTTCAAGGAAACTTATCAAAACCAGAGTTTCCCTTCTCAGCATCTTCAATAACTAGTTGCACAAAGTATTTAGGATAACCTCGGACACTCAAATTCAATTTTCCCCATGAGTGTCTCATACTTGTACGTGAATGTGATTAATAACACTATTCTTCCACTGAGCATATGTTATCTTGGTATCACGTTATAGCTTTTTGATCATCTTTCTTCTTTCCGATCTTGCAAATACTAGTTCTCCATTTTTGTTCCCTGTTAATGAAAAACAGAATAATTGCATGTTAATTTTCTTGGTCAACCTCTAAATATACTATGTAATTTTAAGTTTATAAACACGGATTCATTTCTACCAGAAATACATGGAGTTCAATCATTCAATTCAAATCAAATGGAACCAAAGCATCCATATAAACTTTTATTGCCAACACATGCTTGAGCAATTGGTTCAAATATGACGTGCTATAATTGTGTTGAACAATGCGCAGTTTATTGCCTTCGTTTACAAGTCAACATGCAACTAACTAGTAGTTTATATGTAATAATGGAAAGACTTCACGGTTTTTTGTAAACAAATCTAACAATAATGCTAAAGATTATTTGGCAACATGTGCAACAGATCATCATATGAATTAAATAGAGAAAGACATGAAATGCCACGCTTGCAAGGTAGATTATAAATAGAATGCAGATAAGATTATTGCAAATGTGAAGGGGAAAAAAATGAAGTCCTTAGCTATAGTGTTCCTGTTTATGAAACAGTATTAATATGTCTGACATTATTTGTTCATCTGCATCAAGATTAGAGACCAATTAACTTTCTTAGAACATCATAGCTAAAAGAATACAACCACACCTCTATTTTTTTGCTATTGCATCCCTTTTTCGGTAAAAAATTAAAATTAAAATTAAAATTAAAATGAACAAGAGAAAATTTTTTACTTTTTGAACTACTTGAATATTGAAATTTTCACAACACACACATGTTCTATATTTTCATCTTAGATAAAGTCTCCCCGGTAAATTTTATTTGTTTATTCTTTATTCTCTTTTTTTATTTCTTTTCTTTGTACTGTATTTGATTTGGGGTAAGTTTGGATATATATCACTTGCAAGATTGACATGTTACATGCCATGGGCTTGTCTACCGAGAACTTTAGACATTTACTATATCCGGGAGTCAATGACTTAAGTTTTGTGTACATCATAACTTGAAATGGTTTTTTAAATTTTATATTTTACTAAGCTTGGGATAAATAGTATATCGGTTTCAAAGTAAAATTTTGTGTTGTAGGACATGAGGTCAGTTTTGAAACAATATCATCAAATCGACAAACTTAATCACATGGCACAAATGTAACTGATCAAAGGGAGAGATAATTAACAACAAATATTCAGAGAATAGAAAATTACATGACAATCAAATGTTAAGTAAGAGTAAGAACTTCAGTGTTTCTGCATGTACAAGTGAAAGTGAAAAGCTAATTTGGTCAAATTTGCAAAACTTTATGTGACCAATTTGCGCAACTAGTGATTGAGAATGTTAAGGAGGGCAACTCTAGTTTTGATAAATCTCTTGAAAAGGGTCTCGAGTCCTTCCACAAAGTCTTGAATCACCAACTCCAAATCTTCCAACTGGCTCTGCAAATTATCAATATTCTCTGACTTTGCTGTGTGAAATACAAAAATTTCTAATGCAGAATCTACTTTGGCAAATTCATTCTCATTTGCATCTTGTGTGCAAGAAACCCTTTTGTTGTGCATTAGCTTGGGGACCAAAGACCAGTTGCTTGGCTTTGATTGTGTTGCCACAGATATAAAACTCAACAATGACTCCAAAATCTGAGGAGTGACTGTCTCCAAATCTTTAAATAGGCTCCCCAATTCTGGAGTTTGATGACTCTTGTGAGAAGGAGAAAACTTGCTCTTATTACCCTTCAGATTTCCCAAGGCTTTGGAGATTGCCTTTTTGACTACCTTCCTGGAGGTTAACTATTTTCTGACCTCTACCGTGACCTCCATTTCTCCTCCTTTTTTTGTTCTCATGATTGATTGAACCTCCCTTGCACACTCCTTTGTATGCAATAGTGCATCTTTGGCTGTGGTGCACGCATCCAAGAGCCTGAGAGATCTATCCAAGATCTTTTCAACCCAATTTTCTTGACACTGTTGGACAAGGACTTCTCGAGTAAGGGAAAGTTAAACTAACTTTTCAACAGCTTCATGTTTACCGAAGGTCACTTAGTTTATGGCTAAATGAAGAGGAGGATGAAGAAGATGAAGTTGTAGCAGTAGAAGCCTCTGATCCGCACAAGTGTTCGTTGCATTGTAGAATGAGAGGGTGTGGCTTAGAGGGTAAGAGTTGTAATATTTTTTGGGTGTGTCAAAGAAAGGATCCTAAATTAATTGGGAATGTGGGAAGATGAAAACAAATTGAGCATTAATCATGGACAGATTTTCTTATTATTATTATGAATAGGAAATCAAATGTAGAAGAGTTTTAATGTCATAAATGGATTTCCAATACATTAAGAGATTTAAAAGTGGGCCATTAAAATCCTTTAATGCATTGAAGCATTTAAATTATTCAACAGAAATTTTCTATGATTATCTAACGCCTTGAAAGGTTTTAAATCCTAGTGCTTTTAAACATTTTTAATGTATTAAAAGATGATTATGAAATTCAAAACGGAGTAATGCATTGAAAGCCTTTAAACGTCTTTAATATATTAAATGGTGACTTTGAACTTCCAACTGGAACGCTTTATCTCTTTGCCTCCAACGGTTAAATCATAAACAATTCTAACACATTATAAAACCTCCATACCTCCACAATGCTATCATCAATTCATATACCCAATTTTGATTGATTTGAATTCAATGGGGAAAACGGACCATTGAATGTTGTGCTATTATGGTGCCAACATTCATTTTATTTGGAGCCTATATAAGGGGCTTTAGCCAAGGTGCAAAAGATACACAGCTCTAGAGTTTTCAAGCTCCTTTCTTTCCCCTCTTGTGTATTTTCTTACTTTCTGAGTTTACTACTATCTTCTGTTGTTCTGCTCACCCTGTTTTATAGGAAGAATCTATTTAATCCTGAGAAGTGCCGCATTCTTATCTACTGGTAGTTACGGAATAGCTCTTAAGGACAGCATCCTTAGGACGTGACTCGGATTAACTATTTATTTTGCAGGTGCTGCCGCCAACAATCTTAAGAGCTATTCACATCATGGAACAACCCCGCAACACTGCTGCTCAAAATGACCATGATGCTACCTTAGTAATTGTTGTTCCAATAGCAGTTCCTATTCCTAAGCCTTTTCCTGACACTTCAAAAATAGAGACGTTTGATGGAAGGAATTTCAGGCGGTGGCAAAAGCGAGTTTACTTTGTCCTTGACATGCATGGAGTAGCTGCTACTCTTACTCATTCCAAATCAACCCCGGATGCTGATCAGGCTTAGAAAGATATTTGGACATATGCTAATAAGGTTTGCAGACACACTCTTATCAGCACTTTATCTAACGATCTATTCGATATATACTTTGTCTGTAATGAAACAAACAAAATATGGGAATCTCTTATCCTCAAGTACACTGCTGAGGATGCTGGGAAGCAAAAGTTTGTGGTGGGGAATTTCTACAAATGGGAGATGACTGAAGAGAAAGATATCAAGCTTCAAATCAATGAGTACCACAAATTGCTAGAGGAGCTTTGTGCTGAGAAGATTAACTTACCAGATGAATTCGTAGCTGGCATACTGATCGAAAAGCTGCCAGAGACATGGAGTGACTACAAACAACAATTAAAGCACAAACAGAAGCAGTTGTCCCTGTTAGATCTAATTGCTGACATAATAATTAAAGACACAAACAGAAAGACTATACAAGCTACGAAAAGAAAGGAAATAGCTGCCAAAGCAAACTTGGTGGAATTGAAACCACGCTCCAAGAGGTATGATCCCAAAAACAAAAATAATAAAAATAAGAAATGTGATTACAAATCCAAGAACTCTAACCCCAAATTCAAAAAGAAAAGCAATTGTTTTGCGTGTGGAAAAGGGCTACTCAAAAGGGTGATAATCCTCCTAAACCAAATGTGAATTTGGTTGAAGGAAATGATAGTAGTGATGATGAAGTCATAGCTGCAGTAGTTTCTCAAACCCTCATTGTATCTGATGTGAAGAAATAGGTGATAGATTCAGGAGCCACTAAGCACATTTGTGCAAATAGAGAGATGTTTACCTCCTTTGAAGAAGGGGAACACCACATCTACCTTGCCAACTCTCGAACTGCTAAGGTTTAGGAAAAAGGAAAAGTGGTACTAAAACTCACATCAGGAAAGACCCTAGCACTGAATGACGTTCTGTATGTCCCTAATGTTAGGGCAAACTGGCGCTGCTTGGGAAAGCTGGGGTTAGAGTGTCCTTTGAGTTTGACAAGATTGTTATGACTAAGAATAATGTTCTCATTGGGAAGGGATATTATAATCAGGGTCTATTTGTTTTAAGTGTTGCTGAAATTAATGAAAATGTATCTTTTTCTGCTTACTTGATTGATTCTTTTGACATATGGCATGCTAGATTAGGACATGCTCATAAATCATATATAAAGAGATTGCAAAATCTTGGGTTAATTCATGGAATTAAAAGTAATGATTTTAACAAATGCGAAGTTTGTGGAGAAACTAAATTAACTAAGAAGCCACATTTTTCTACTCAGAGAGAAAATGAATTATTATCTTTAATTCATACTAACTTGGGGATTTAAAACAAGTTCAAACTAGAGGAGGCAAAAGATATTATATCACTTTTATTGATGATTTTTCAAGATATACTAAAGTATATTTATTGAGAAATAAAGATGAAGCTTTTGAAAAGTTTCTTTTGTATAAAGCAGAAGCAGAAAATCAACTGAATAAAAAAAATTAAACAAGTTAGATTCAGGTGAATAAGGAGGAGTTACTTCATGGACTATACCCTCTTTTTTACAAAAATCATTTAATAATAAATATTCTTCTCCTCATTTAATTTTTTTATTCAGTTGATTTTCTGCTTTTGCTTTATACAAAAGAAACTTTTCAAAAGCTTCATCTTTATTTCTCAATAAATATACTTTAGTATATCTTGAAAAATTATCAATAAAAGTGATATAATATCTTTTGCCTCCTCTAGTTTGAACTTGTTTTAAATCCCCTAAGTCAGGATGAATTAAAGATAACAATTTAGTTCTTCTCTGAGTAGAAAAATGTGTCTTCTTAGTTAATTTAGTTTCTGCACAAACTTGTATTTGTTAAAATCATTACTTTTAATTCCATGAATTAACCCAAGATTTTGCAATCTCTTTATATATGATTTATGAGCATGTCCTAATCTAGCATGCCATATGTCAAAAGAATCAATCAAGTAAGCAGAAAAAGATACATTTTCATTAATTTCAGCAACACTTAAAAACAAACAGACCTTGATTATAATATCCCTTTCCAATGAGAACATTATTCTTAGTCATGACAATCTTGTCAGACTCAAAGGACACTCTAACCCCAGCTTTCCCAAGCAGCGCCAGTTTGCCCTAACATTAGGGACATACAGAACGTCATTCAGTGCTAGGGTCTTTCCTGATGTGAGTTTTAGTACCACTTTTCCTTTTTCCTAAACCTTAGCAGTTCGAGAGTTGGCAAGGTAGATGTGGTGTTCCCCTTCTTCAAAGGAGGTAAACATCTCTCTATTTGCACAAATGTGCTTAATGGCTCCTGAATTCATCACTCATTTCTTCAAATCAGATACAATGAGGGCTTGAGAAACTACTGTAGCTATGACTTCATCATCACTACTATCATCTCCTTCAACCAAATTCACATTTGGTTTAGGACGATTATCACCCTTTTGAGTAGCCTTTTTCCTACACTGTGCCCCATAATGCCCTGGCTTTCCACAGTAAGCTGTTTGATCGATGATGGTTATCAGAGGCTGCCATTTTTTTGAAAGAGGAGAGGAAAAAAAGAGAAAGATCTCGACATTGAAGGTATGATAGAATGCACAGATCTACCTTCCTTGCTTTGAGTTGGCGCGATTTATATTTTGGGTGCAGGAGACAAGAAGAATCTCAGCACATATCAATGAGTCCTAACCGATTGAGATTCAGATCCAAACTTAGCTCAGATATTTCAATGCTCCAAACTTAGCTCAGATATGTCAATGCTCTTGTCTCCTGCGTTGCAACACCCCAACTAAGACTCTTCGTTGTGTTGTTATATGCATATCAAAAGTTGTCTTTTGATCCTTTCCAAACAGATAGTACGCCGTTTTCCACTCGTGTGGACACATGTAATGAGCAAATGATTAGATTTAAGGTAGCATAAATACACCAACCAATTGGAAGATGGACATTAGTAGCAAACCTTAACATGCTTACGGGTCCATTTAATGTTGTCCACACTGAAAAAATGAACTATTTACTCTCCAATTTTTCCCCCTAACTGATTGGTATGTCCTTATAATCGAAAAACAAGTTTACTATACCATGTTGGTCCTTTGGCGTGTCTAGATATTTCCTTTGGTTGCAGTCTCGTGCATTTGGTGATTGACAATCAAGGCAATTTATTAGTGCACGCTTGTAAAACCTTGAAGGAGACCAATTTAAAAAGAACTGGGTAAGAAATTATGTCATCTTGATTTTCCAAGTCCAAGAAGAATGAAGATGGAAAATAATGAAGGACTAAAAGGCAGAGAAATTCAGTTAGAGAAGAACTGATTTTCTATACAATAACTATTCCATTGAAACGTGTGGACAGCCAGAGGTCAGGTTTCAGCAAATCTGTCCTAAATAATAGAGCTGCATATTACCCACACGCTTGTAGATTTAAATCTTTAAAACGACAGCGTTATCGCCTGCGCAGTGCTTCCCGAACATCAAGCCTCCATGTTATCCCCGCAAGATTCGGATTTTGGAATCACATGGGGTTCCTGAAATATGGCATGTGCCAAAGGTGTAATCTTTCTGAATTGTTTTGTATCCCCATCTCAACACAATTCACTGATATCGAAAAACTCACAACATCGTGATGGGGGCTTCTGTCTGCAGGAGAATTAGCTGTTATAATTTTCAGTAGCTTCCAGTCCATGAATTAGCCTGCCCAGAACAAGTTATGTTAAGGGTAGAACGAAACTTCATATTAAGATGTTGACAGTGGTTAGCATTTGAATACTTAAAGGCAATGTTTATGCAATGTCCTACCTCAGTTTTAGCTCATGAAACAGATTTTTATATAAAAGAATGGTAGCCTCTGTCTAATCTCTTCGGCTGCAGGTTTTTCTTTCATTAACTGGGGTAGTATCTTCTTCATTGACGCGTAAAATTAATTGCCCGAACTGGTCTAGGAGACAACATGAGTGAGGAAACTTTGCAAGTAGCAGCCTCTTCCATGTGTTTGTCTTGTATGAGAAAAGCAACACTTTCTTTCCATAAATAATAAAAGTTTAGATGAGTCAGGACTCAGGCGGGTAAAACATGGTTCAAAAGATTAATATGTGCTTAGTTGAAGCATATATGGAGTTATGAAACATTGCAAAGTCAAGGGGTGGGAAATTTATTTAGGATCTCATCCATAAGTAACTAGCAGAGTTGTAATATATATATATATATATATATATATATATATATTCAGTTCACATATTGATATTTATCAAAGACATGAAGTGGAAGTGGATCCGAGCATTCATCGAGTTATTAGAGCTTGAATTTCTGTCTCTGAAATATGGCAAAGACTGCTTAATGCGAAATATTGCTCATAAATTAGGGTCAGGGATTAAGGAATAGATTAACTTCTCGTCCCCAGCAACAAGAAATTTTTGGTATGGATACATAGAATGTTTTATTAGAGAAGAATGAAATTTTGCAGTGGAAGTAAAGTCCAGCTAATAGGTTCGTTTTTTTTTTTTCTTTTTTTCTTTTTTCTTTTTAAGCATAGTAAGTATGCTAGGCAAGGAGCCATTGAATTATAGAAAGTAGAAGCTGAGGTCTCTAATGCATACAAAAATTCATTACAACAGAGAATAAAGGCGTGGTTTAAAGTAGAAGCTGTTTGAGTGAGCGTGGTAATGGGACCTTTTCAAGGATAGGCTGCCGCTCTCTGAAGATGCTATTATAAAGGTACTATTGAATCTTACGATCCATTTTCCTTCGATGGAGTTAGTTCAATATGTATTGTGGGTATGGGAGATATGAATCTTATCTTTACATATACCATAATCATAACTGTAATCGGAGTACTTGCTGGAGAGAAGAGAAGGCAGTTTTGTGATATATCAGCCAAAATTTGTGGACATTTATTATCATTAGACAGCTACTTTCATGTACACATTTACGTATATACCAAACTCAGATATATGACAGTACAAAATTTTGATGTCCAATTAATACAACCAGTGATTGAGGATGTTGAGAAGGGCAACTCTCGTTTTAATCAGACTCCTGAATAGAAACTTAAGCCCTTCTTCAATATCTTGGATTCGAGTCTCCAAATTTTCCAACTGGTCTTGCAAATTATTACCACGGTCCCTCTTGCTTGTCAAACTGAGCACAAAGTTCTGGAAAGCAGCAACCACTGGTGCAAATTCATTTTCTTCTGCTTCTTGTGGACAAGCCACATTTCTGGTGTGAATTAGGTTAATCTGTCCAAGTGTTCTGGGCACTGAATAACCAGAGGTTGTGACCTAGATGGCAGGCTATTTGAGCGAGCATGGAAATGGGATTTTGAGTTCAAAGGAGAGGATGCCATTTTTAGCTTCAGGAAAAGAGAAAGAAGCTAAGGCTAAATGTGGATTTGAGTATATGAACATGTGGGTGGGTGTATGATGGATATAGGAGGCACAAGGAATCTCATCTTACTAATCCTAAAAGGTAGAGATTTAGATCTGAGCAAACGGTAGGAAAATTATTTGTTTGTTATTAACCAACACATGTTTTGCATTTTCTTAATTGCAACAATTACTTGCTTGCAATTTTTTTATTGGCCATGTTGTTGCCATTATTTCAACTAAGAAAACTTGCCTATGATTGTGTGGCTAATATGCCCCGTGTGGGCAACGGATTGGGTTCTTTTATCTATTTATGTATTTTGAGGGAACAAGCTCTGCATGGCCAAAGTTCGAAATAATTTTTTGGGTTTGTAATACCGTGTGTGTGTGTGTGTGCGCCTTTTTTTTTAAAAAAAAAAAAAATTGTTCTTTCTAGAGGCTTGATGTTCACCGTTTTATGCAAGCAAGTTGAGCTGTGCTGTTTCTTGATCAAGAAGAACAGATCTCTTTCTTCGCTGAAAGCGTGTGAAATGAATTCAATTCAATTTTTATTTTTGTCGGCTTTTGTTCTAACACTGTTTAAAATTGAAAATCTTATCTTTGAATAATGTCAATCTTACACAACCTCTACACATTAGCAAAATAACCTTCAAAATTTGTACTCAAAGTGATTCACAAAAAACAAAAAAGACAAAGTGTTCAAATACCCCGAAAGTATCCACGAAGGAGCACCCAACACCTGAAAGGCTTTTTTTTACTCTTAAATGCCCTAGAAGTTTTATTTCATATTATTTCTACCCCACACCATTATTCACTACTAAATGTGACCATTAAAGACAGTCAAACTTAACGACAGATAACGATCAAAATATATTTGTTGTGAAAATAAACTTGCAGGGCATATAAGAGCAAAAAACACTTCCAGGTGTTAGGTGCTCCTTCGTGGATACTTTCAGGGTACCTAAGCACTTTATCCCAAAACAAAATAACGTTATGTCCCAGAAAACAAACAAAGTAACGTGCTCATATAGTGTTGTAAATGACATTTTTCTTCCTCTCGTGCTTCTCACTCAGTTGAAATTTCTATCTTTACTATTGATTCAGGACTTTCAAATTGCTGGTAAACATCTCGACATATCAGAATTTATAGCACCTTTGCAAGAAGACACAAATTATAAAAATAGTTACGACACAGATATTTTCAATTATTGTGTCGATGTGTTCAGCTTCAGCAGGCTGAATATTGCAACATTGAGAGGCTTCAGAAAAACTTAGTACGTATCTTAAGAAAGAATGTCAAGAAAAGAAAAACCAGAATAGCGAAAGATTGAGATAGACTGATAGAGTATTTCAGTTTATATCAAAAGACAACTGGATTATTGCTTTCCATGTACAAATGTCTCTGAGAAGCTAAATTCTGTACAAATCTAGAAATTTACAGTAAATTGAAGCCATCAAATTGCAAAACTAATGACTGAGAATATTTAAGAGGGCAACTCTAGTTTTGATAAATCTCCTAAAAAGAGTTTCTAGACCTTCCACAAAGTCTTGAATCATTGTCTCCAGAATTTCCAACTGGTTCAGCAAATGATCAATATCCTCTGACTTGCCTGAACTGTGAAATGCAAAAGACTGCAATGTTGCATCTACTATGGCAAACTCATTCTCGTCCGCTTCTTGTGTGCATGAAACCCTTTTATTGTGCATTAACTTGGAAACCAAAGACCAATTGCCTGACTTTGATTGTGTTGGTCCACAGATAAAACATAACAGTGACTCCAAAATATGAAGAGTGACTACTTCCACATCTTTAAATAGGCTCACCAATTCACCACTCTGATGACCCTTGTGTGTAGAAGAGAACTTGCATTTATTTGAAGCACTCTTCAGATTTCCCAAAGCTTTGGCGATAGCCTTTTTCACTACCTTCCTAGAGGTCAAGTATTTTCTGACCTCCATTTCACCTCCTCTTTTTCTCCTCATAATTAATTGAACTTCCCTTGCACTTTCCTTTGTGTGCAAAAGCGCATCCTTTGCAGCTGTGCATGCATCTAGCAGCCGAAGAGATCCATCCAATAGCTCATCTCGGCACTCATGGTCAAGAACTTTGCAAGTATCAGAAAGTTGAACCAGTTTTTCAACAGCATCATGCAAATCCTGAAGCTCACTTAGTTTGTGGCTGAATGATGAGGATGATGATGAAGAGGAAGCTGCATCTAAAGCCTCTAATGTGGCTAAGTAATCATTGCACTTTAGAATTAGAGGGTGTGGTTTAGAGGGCAAGCTGGTTGAGCGAACATGGTTACAATAGGAGTTTGGGTTGAAGAAAGAAGCTGCCATTTTCTTCAAGAGAAGAGGAGAAGCCTTGAGGTTGAATATGCACAATTGACTCTATGATTCAATATATATTAGAGTTTGGGAGATAAACAAAAGGAATCTAATCGAAACTCATATCAGTGAGCGCTTGCTGATTTAGATTCAGATCCAACATTATCTCAGAAATATTAATGCAGTGACTCTGGTAAATAACACTACAGCTCAGATTTTATTTCTTTAATCCCACTTATGAAAATTATATTTTTATCTTCATTTAATCCAGATCATTAGTGACCTTGTCATTTCTTGCTTCATTTCTGGTCAAGGTCATGCTTATATAAATTAATCTTCTGCAAGTAGAGGTTTCATATAAGTGGGCTTATCTGCTGCACGAGTGGACACAAAATCATAACTACTATACTGAGTATGGACTGACTTATTGGCTTTCACCTAACTAGAAAGAAAACTAACCAGCACGTGTTAAATTGCACATTCATAGGATATAAATTACTCCTCTACTGTTCCTTTTCATTACTTTCAGAAGCAGGTTGACCAATAAAATTAAGAGACCATTCTCCTCTCTAAGTCAAATTAATCCCAAGATGATTCATTTTGTCTTTCAATTAGCAAGGAACAAAAAATGGAGAAATGAGATTTCCAAGGCTGGAAAGAAGAAAGACTATCAAATAGCAATAACGAGATGACAAGATAACATATACTTAGTAAAAGAAATGTATTATTAATCACATTCATGTACAAGTATGAGACACTCATAAGGGAAAATTGAATTTGAGTGTCCAAGATTATACTATATATTTTGTGGAACTAGTTGTTGAAGATGTTGAGAATGGAAACTCTGGTTTTGATAAGTTTCCTTGAAAGGCATTCAATTCCTATTTCTAGATCTTCAATGCACGTTTCCAAATTTTCCAAATCGCCTTGAAAATTTTCTGTGAACGCATGCTTTTGACCCATAAGAGACTTCAAAGCTGCATCTACCTTCTTAAATTCATTGGTGACCATTTCTTGAGAGTCACATGCAACTCTTTTTGGCTGCATCAACTTGGAGATTGCTGACCATCTCCACTGTTTTGATTGGCCCTTTGTATCGGAGATGAAGGACATCAAAGTTTCTAATGTGCTCAAGGTGACAGCTTCTGCTTCTTTTAGCATGCTAAGTGTGTCATTTTCTTTGTTTGAAGAAGAAACTATGAGCTCCATTTTTCTTCCTTTGAAACTTCCCAAGACCTTAAAAATGGCATTCTTCATCTTCTTCCTAGAAGCCAAGTATTCGCCAACCTCAATGGCGAGTCCATTTTTGGCACCTCTCCTTCTGCGGATGATTGACTGAAGCTCTTGCAAGCTTTCCTTTGATTGAAGAAGGAAATCTTTGGCAATGCTACATACATCCAAGAGCCTTAGAGATCCATCAAGTAGATCATCAACGCCTTTGTTGCTGAACTCTCTTGCAAAGTCTTGTTGGGTGATTGGCAATTGAAGCACCTTATCAATGCAGTCATGTAAATCCTGCAAGCCACTGAGTTTGAGGCTTTGAGATGAAGAAGCAGATTCAGAAGATTTCAATCGGTTAAGATGCTCCTCAAACTGTGATACAAGAGGGTGAGGTGCAGAAGGCAAAGTGTTAGATCGTATATGCAGAGAACTCTTTAAGCTTGAATCAGAGGCTGCCATTTTATCTTCTCAGAAAACAGAGGCTTCAAGATGATGCATATACAATTTGTTCTGAAACTCTTGCGTGTTTCATTGGTAGGCATCTTCTCCTTATATATCCAAGGATAAGATGGAGAAGAAAAGAATTTTTTTTTCCCCCCAAAATGTCACGTAGGGGGCATGCAATGATATCTTCTGGATATGATTCTTACAGTTGCCTTTACAATGTTTGCCGAATGCTCCCCATACCCCAGATTTGCCAACTCATTGCTTAGTTTTTGAATTGGAGTGGGCATCAAAATTTGATCTTTTGTCTGTGAGACGATTTGTTTCTGTCTTAATATAATCTCTGTTCTATGAACTCGTATGCCTAGAAGATGCATACAGCTGTAGTTTACAGGAAACTGGAATCAAACTTTGGTGTATGGATGGCTCTGTTTATGAAGTTTTCTCAATTCATTGTCCATTACCGAAGGAACAATGAATCTCCAAGATGAGTTGAATGAATAATAAAAAAAACAAACTGGAGCTGGCTCTGTTAGGTGATCTGCTTCAATGGAAGCTCTTCTGATGAGACATAGCCATTAAAATATAGAGATAAAGCAATAAAAAACCATAAAGGGATGTCAACTTGAAAACTGAACATGTCCCAATTCTGTTATTTTGAAGGTAATGAGACAAACAATCAGAGGATGACGTGTTAATGTCGGACCCATTCTGCTCTTCATCCATCTCATGGCTCTATTCCAAAAATATATTAGCTGATTTCAAATGCTTGCTGCTGATGGTAACTGCAAGACCAATGTCAAATTTTCCTGGTTCCAACTTCCAGGATAAAAACTGAAATTACTTATGATGAAACAGTGAGTGAATTAAGAAGCCAACTTCATCTGATGAAGATGGTAATGGCTCAGATTTAGACAAACGAAAAATCCATGATCGAGGAGAAGTGGAAGAAATAGACCAACATTTAAGAGAACAAGATGCAGCAAACTATCTTCGAATCTTCAAAGACTATGAAGAGGCAACTTGAAGATACCTTGAGACAGGTCACAGAATTAATGCTAGATTGCTAACTTGAGAGAATATTTTTGGCAGTAAAAATAAGCCTAGAGGGAGAGGACATTCATATTTGACAAACTATAGAGTCCTCGTATTCCTTTCCATTCTTTTTTCTTTTTCTTTTTCTTTTTCTTTTTTTAAGAAAAAAAAATTTCCCTGGGATTTTACTGCTTTCTGTTGCTCACCAAAGACTACCTAATGTAGGTTCAGATCTTCACATAATCTCAGAAATGTTGATACAATATATCTTTAGGAACATCCAACTCAGAATCTCTTATTTTTATTGAACCCCACGCTTGCAATAATCATACTTCTGTGTCCCTTAACGTAGGATGTCGAAAGTTGACCAAAGAAAATGACTTGCTTATTGGTTTGTCCATGTATGTTCAAACAACCACCGCGTTGTTTTCATTTATAAAAATGAGATAATTACTCTTACATGTGAAAGCAACAAAATTTTGTCTGGATGCTTTGATTGGAGTTGGCATGAATGATAGAAGCACGAGTGGGTTTTACTAAAAAATATGGCTGCCACTTATTATCTTCCTGCTACTGTGTTTGTGACAGAAATAAAACCGTGTCTGTAAAATAAAACCAGATAAGCAATTGTATTATATTTGCAGACTGATTAAATAAAGAGATAGCGTCTATTTCTCATTTTTCAAAGTTGTTCCGAATTTTCAAGTCAAAATAATTATACTCATGTTCTTAAACAGAGAACAAAAAGTGGAAAACTTGTTTTTTTGTTTTTTTCAGGATAGAAGGAAGACAGATGATCAAATAAAAATGTTATGATCCCAAGATGATATATATTCAGTAACAAAATAGCATTTATAATTACAATAATGTACAAGCATGGGACACCCATGGGGAAAATTGAATTTGAGTGTCCTAAGTTGTCCTAATTCAAGTTATTGAAGATGTTGAGAAGGGAAACTCTTGTTTTGATTAGTTTCCTCGAGAGACTCTCAACTCCTGCTTCTAGATCGTCAATGCAAATCTCCAGATTTCCCATGTAGACCTGAAAATTCTCACTAATTGCAAGTTTGTGACTTGTGAGAGATTTCAAAACTGCGTCAATCATCTCAAATTCGTTTGATTCTGATTTTTCAGAACAAGCTATTCTTTTTGGTTGAATCAACCTGGAGATTGCTGACCATCTTGTTTGATTTAACTGTCCCTTGGGATCACAGATAAAGGACAACAAAGAACCAAATGTGCTCACAGTGACTGCTTCTGCTTCTTTCAAGATGCTAAGAATGCCACTTTCTCTGTTTGCAGAAAACTCATTTGTCATTCCTTCGAAATTTCTCAGGGCCTTTTGTATCGCCTTCTTCATGCTCTTCCTTGAAGTCAAGTATTTTACAGCCCTGATTTCTTTGCCTTTCCTCCTGCGAATTACTGGGTGAAGTTCAAGCATGCTTTCTTTTGATTGTAGTAAGCAATCTTTGGCAGTAGTACAGATATCCAAGATTCTCAGAGACCTGTCAAGTAGTTCATCAACCCATTTTTCACTGCCTTCTCTTGCAATGCTTTGTTGGTTGATTGACAACTGGAGCAAATTATCAACGCAGTCATACAAATCCTGCAAACCACTAAGTTTCTGGCTTAGAGAGAAGAAGAAGAAGCAGATTCAGAAGACTTCAATCTGTCAAGATGCTCCTCAAATTGTGATACAAGAGGGTGAGTTGCAGAAGGCAGGCTGTTAGAACGGATGTGAAGAGAGTTTTTCTGTTTAACTCAAAGACTGCCATTTCTTCTCTGGAAACAAAAGGCTAGGAGATGATATATGCAATTTTCTTTTTTTGTAAACTCTTTGGGTTTCCATGCTTAACATCTTCACCTTATATAGCCAACCAAAAGAGAGGGACAGGAAGAATATCTTTGTTTTCACATGTCACAAAATGAGCATGCAAAATGATACGATCCAGATGTGATTCTTTGATCTTCCATTGCATTGTTTGCTGAATGCTGCCCACACACCAAGCCTCCCAACTAATTCATCAGTTTTTGATTTGGGAATCACAAGAATACATGTGCCACGGATGTGATTCCCTTGTACTGTGTCCTCCAGCTTAACATTCTGCAGATACAACTCAAACTATGTTCCAACAAGAGACAAACCATTGAAGTGAGCATCATTCGTGGATGCTTTGTCTGTGGGAGATGTTTCTGTGAACTTGCAGGGCTAGAAGCGACTACATATCGATCAAGGGTCAGGCAGATACGGATGAGATGTTTCTACAGGTTTTCCGATTCAATGTTCATTATGTTGGGAACAATGAATCAATAAAACGATTTGAAAATAAACAAGTATTTGGCATTCTTCGCTGTTCTCTGAACATGGAATCTCCCTATAAAAATTTAAAATGGCACGACCTAGCCATTTAATAATGAAGGAGGAATAAAAATATATTAATACATTAATTCATAAAAAAATCACAAAAAACGTGTGAAATTGAGGAAAAGGACTAGTGCCACTATTGTTAATTTTGAAGCTAATACCAAAAGAGAATATACTTAGAGGACGCCGTGTTTATGTTACAGATGGCATGCCGGTAAGGCTTCTGTATCTGAGATACTGTGATCTCTCTCCTGTCTCCTCTTTTTGACTTGAAATTTCTTATGAATGTTTTAATTCCGTTTGACCTCATCCTTCATTGTTTATTCTCTCTGGCTGTGACAGAAATGAAACCGTGTATGCAAAGTAAACCCAGATATTTTTACAGGTTAGTCAATAAAATAACAAGAGATTAACCTACTTTCTAGTTCGAATTTTCCAACGTTGCTTTGCATTTCAAACTGGGAAACAGTTATAGAACTATTAACAGAGGGGAGAAACGAAAAATGTGCAGGGTTGAGACGAAGACAGATGATCAAATCATTAAATAACTAAAATGTAATGCCAAGAAAAATATACATTCAGTATGAGACACTCATGGAAAACTTATAGTTCTTCACGTGTTTCAATTATCCATTTAGTCTCTAGAATTTAATCTTTATCAATCAAATCTCTAACGTTTATTAGTTCTCCTTCAGATAGTTTGGAGTCCTATGAAAATGTACAAAAAATGTTGTAAAAAAAAACTCCATTAAATTACTCAATTACTCTTGTAATTAACAATATATCTAAAAATCAGGTTATTGATAAAGTACAATGATGATGTACAATCCATACAGTTGATCCCATTTAATGGGACAAACTTAATTGTCCAAGAGTGATATTACTCTCGCATATAAACTGGTTCTGTGTTGTTTCTCTAATATATTATCCTCAAGTGTAAACCAGTTTGTGTTTGTTTCTCTAATACATTACACTCAGACCCTTCATGCCTCCAAACCCATTTGAAGTCATTAGTTTTATAGATGTAGCAGAGACAACCATAAGGAATAAAATACAAAACACTTGCAAAAGAGGATGGGACAGATGATAATATGCTTCCATATGAATATTTGAATATATGAATTAACCATATTACCATTCATAAATCACCAATATAATCAATATCCGCAGAGAAAACTTGGCTTTGATCAAATATTCAGTTTGTATTTGTTTCTCTAATACATTACTCTCAAAACCTACATGTCTCCAAATCCATCTGGAGAAACTACTTTACAGATGTTGCAGAGACAACCACAGGTAATAAAATAGAAATGGCTGCAGAAGTGGGTGGGACAGCTGATAGTATGCTTCCATGTTAATATTTAATAGATACATGCTGAATTGGAGACTGGAGCACTTCATAACTACATCACCATTCATAAATCATTAATATAATCAATACCTGCACATAAGACTTGGACTTAATTAGTTCTGTGAGAAGGCAACTTCGTAGATGAAGAATGTCAGCTTCAAGTTTTTTAGTGGTAAAGTCCCTGACCTGTGTCAAGATGGGGAGACAAGGCAACTCAGAAGGATTCCATACTTGCCACATGCCATATTTCAGAAAACCGCGTGATTTCAAAGCCCAAAACTTACTGACGCATTATACTGCACAAAAAAAATAAGACAGTTATTACATTTGAGGGGGAAAAAAATGTTCTTTTAGTATAACGGCAGAAACTCAAGAGTTTAATGCTCATCTTCTATTTTATGATGTGTACATTGAGTCTATCTGAAAATCTCACATTTAATGCAGGGCACATGCCCACACGTGCAGTATATGAGTCCCATTTAATGTCAGATGAACTATCTGTTAGGAAAAGACAACTTTCATATGCATATACTGCAGTGATCAGAGAGCTGTCAATGTCACTCGTGTGCTGAATAAAATAAAATTAGATTTATGATACGTGTGGCTCTGAACTTTTGAGAACTGAAGGGTCCGAGTTGGGGTGCCTCTGCAAGAGACAATTGCCTAAGCAAATGTGACAGCAAGTTTGGATCTGAATCTAAATCAGTTAGGCCTTTGATATGTGCAAGGATCAGATCGTTCTTGTCTCCTCATACCCACAATATATATTGAACTCCTTTCATAGAGAGGAAGGCAGATCCGTGGATTCAATCCTGCCTTCAATCTCAAAGTTTTTCTCTTCTTTCTCTCTTCTCTTGTGAAGAAATGGCAGCCTCTGATAATCATAATCGATCAAACAGCTTACCCTCCAAACCCCACCCTCTCATTCTACAATGCAACGAACATTTGAGCAGATTAGAGGCTTCTACTGCTACAACTTCATCTTCTTCTTCTTCATCATCTTCCTTATTGAGCCACAAACTAAGTGACCTTCAGGATTTGCATGAAACTGTTGAAAAAATAGTTCAACTTTCCCTTACCCGAGAAGTTCTTGTCCAAGAGAGTCAAGAAAATTGGGTGGAGAAGCTCTTGGATGGATCTCTCAGGCTCCTGGACGCGTGCACTGCAGCCAAAGATGCATTATTGCATACAAAGGAGTGTGCAAGGGAAGTTCAATCAGTCATGAGAAGAAAAAGAAGAGGTGAAGTGGAGGTGACAGTGGAGGTCAGAAAATACTTGACCTCTAGGAAGGTAGTCAAAAAGGCAATATCAAAGGCCTTGGGAAATTTGAAGAATGCTTCAAATAAGTACAAGTTTTCTCCTTTCCACAAGGGTCACCAAACTCCAGCATTGGTGAGCCTATTCAAAGATGTGGAGATGGTCACTCTTCAGATTTTGGAGTCATTATTGAGTTTTATCTCTGCATCAACACTATCAAAGCCAAGCAATTGGTCATTGGTTTCCAAGCTAATGCTTAATAAAAGGGTTCTTGTACACGAGATGCAAATGAGAATGAATTTGCCAAAGTAGATTCTGCATTGCAAGCCTTTGTGTTTCACACAATAAGCAACTCAGAGAATACTGATCATTTGCAGAACCAGTTGGAAAATTTGGAGCCAGTGATTCAAGACTTTGTGGAAGGACTTGAAACCCTTTTTAGGAGGTTTATCAAAACTAGAGTTGCCCTCCTTAACATTGTCAATCACTAGTTATGCCTATTTGTCACATAAAGCTTTGTAATTAACTTTTCACTTGCACTTGTACATGAAATAACACCAAAGTTATTATCTTTTTGCATAAATTCAATACTTTTACTGTACTTTTTCTGTTATGTAGTTTCCTGTTCTTTGAATTATTGTTATTGATCATCTCTCTTTCTGAACATTTACTTTTGTCCTATGTCACTGAGTTTGTCAATTTGATGATATTTGTTTGAAAACTGACTTCATGTCCTACACAGGAATTTACTATGAGACTGACACACCACATGCCCCAAGCTCAATGTAATACAAAAATTTTAAAAGATTCTTTCAAATTATATGATGTAGATGAAAATTAATTTATTGATTCCCGAACTTGTTTTTATGAATTATGAATCTCTGAGGTCACTGTAGTGAAGACTATAAACACTGTAAAAATGCAATTTACAATCTCCATGTCAATAAATGACAATTATATTTTATATTTTAACTACAAATAAATGGATTTGTCACAGTAATAGCAAATAGAAAGATAAACACTCCTCACATCCTTAATGTAGGACCTATTTAACTAATTTGATTAGATTAAGAAGATTAGTTAAATGAATTGATCATAATAACTACAACATAGTTCTTTTAAAACACCATTATTTAGGATAATCTTTGATTTTAACCATTGTTGTAAAAGAAAAACCCAACAGCTTGTTGAGAGAATATTAATAAGGACAGTTTGGGGGTGATAAACATGAGAGATAAGTTTTACATTTAGCACTGAAGCCAACTCTCCAAATATTGTTGGGAAAAAAAATGGAGAGAAAATTAATTTTTCAAAAAATATTCTTGAAAATCAATTTAAATAGTTATAACAAAAAATTTTCTTTTTAAATGAAGTTAAAATCTGGAAAATGGTTTTAAGCAAATCTAGTATGGGTTTGATGTGGGAAAAAATTAAATACATGCCATAGACTTATTTTACTTACCCCAAATCAACAACGGCACAAAGAAAATAAATGAAAAAAGAATAGAGAATAAATTTAAAAAAAATTACCGAGGGAGATTTGATTTAGAGATGAAACCTTGGGACCTGTATACCTTGTGAAATTTTCAATATTCACGTAATTCACAAAGTAAAAATTGTTCTGTTTCTGTTGTGCATTTTAACATTTAAACCTGTTCGAGGGGGCAAAAAAAAAAAGGAAGAAGAGATAAAAAACGGAATCAGTGGCCAAAAAAAAAAAAAAACACACACACGCACACTTTTGTATGGTTTTAGTTACGCGGTTCTAAGAAAGCTTACCAATCTTGATCCAGATCCCAATAATGTCAGAAATATTAATACTGTCTCATAACAAAGGAACACTACAGCCCAGAATTCCATTTTTTTTCCTTCATACTTGCTATTATCTTATCTGTGTGCTATGTATATGCAAGACAGCAAGAGTAAAATTTCATGTCTTTCTCTGTTTAACGTACAAATAAAATTGCCCCTAGCAGATTGAAAATCCATATAATTTCATATGATGATCTGCACCACGTGTTGCCAAATAATCTTTGGCCTTATTACATATAAACTACAAGTTAGTTGCCCATTGACTTATAAACAAACGCAACAAACTGCACAATGTTCAAAGCAATTGTATCATATTATATTTGAACCAATTGGTTGTCCATGTGTTGGCAATAAAAGTTTATGTGGATGCTTCGATTCCATTTGATTTGAATTGAATGATTGAATCCCATGTGTTTCTGTGTTTAAATAAATCCATAGTATATTTACAGGGTGACCAAGAAAATTAACAAGCGGTTATTCTGATTTTCACTGACAGGGAACAAAAATGGAGAACTAATATTTGCAAGGTTGGAAAGAAGAAAAGCTATAACGCGATGCCAAGAGAATATATATTCAGTAAGAGAATAGTATTTTTCATCACATTCATGTACAAGTATGAGACACTCATGGGGAAAAATTGAATTTGAGTGTCCAAGGTTATCCTAAATGTTTTGTGTAACTAGTTGTTGAAGATGTTGAGAAGGGAAACTCTGGTTCTGATAAGTTTCCTTGAAAGGCATTCGACTGCTATTTCAAGATCTTGAATGCACATCTCCAGATTTTCTAAATCGCTTTGAAAATTGTCTACGGATGCATGTTTTTGACTGGTGAGAGACTTCAAAGCTGCATCTACCTTCTCAAATTCATTTGTGCCAATTTCTTGAGAATCACAAGATACTCTTTTTGGCTTCATCAACTTGGAAATTGCAGACCATCTGCTTTGTTTTAATTGTCCCTTTGGATCAGAGATGAAGTACAATAAAGACTCTAATGTGCTCCCATTGACTGCTTCTGCTTCTTTCAACATGCTAAACATGTCATTCTCTTTGTTTGCAGAAGAAACTATGAGGTCATTTCTTATTCCTTTGATATTTCCTAAGGCCTTTCGAATCGCTTTCTTCACATTCTTCCTTGAAGCCAAATAGTTTCCACCCCCAGCTGTGAATGCAGCTTCAGCTCCTTTTCTTCTAATGGCTGACTGAACTTCACATACGGACTCCTTGGATTGCAAAAGACAATCTTTAGCAGTACTACAGATATCCAAGAGTCTTAAAGACCCATCTAGTAGTTCATCAACCCACTTTTGGCTACAAGCTTGGGCGAAGACTTGTTGGGTGGTGGACAATTGAAGCAGCTCATTAGTGCTGTCCTGCAAATCCTGCAAGCCACTGAGTCTGTGGCTTAAAGAAGATGAAGAAGAGGCTGAATCAGAAGACTTCAATCTGTTTAGGTGCTCCTCAAATTGTGATACAAGCGGGTGAGGTCCTGTGGGAAAACTACTAGAGCGCATATGCAAAGAGATCTTTGGGTTTGATTCAATGGCTGCCATTTTCTTTTCTTAGAAAACAGAAGGCTTGGAGATGAGAAATGCAATTTCTTCTAAACTCGTGAGTTTCTTCAGCGGTGTGCATCTTCTTCTTATATAGCCAAAGAATAGAGGGAGACAAGAAGAATATTTTTATTTCTTCATGTCACAAAGTGAGCATGCAATAATATTATATTAACATGATTTTTTGTGCTCCCCGCACAGCAAACTCACCAACTCATTCATCAGTTTTTGTTTGGGAATCATAGGAATCCATGTGCTGTAGATGGATTCCCTGGCAAAGTCTCCTCCATCTCAACTAAAACTGTAAGTTCGAACAAGGCATATCATTGGAGTGAGCATCAAATATGGATCTTTTGTCTGTAGGAGGGGTTGTTTAAATCATTAAATAATCTGTATTTAATGAACTTGAATGCATAGCAGTGCCAACAACTATGGTTTTTTTTTTAAAAAAAAAAAAAGGAATCTCTTCATCTTCAAAGATTATGGTCATATATGGATGACGATATTTATAGATGTTCCCCATTTCAGTGTCCTTTAATTAAAATTGATGGTCATAAACAGGAAGCTGGCACTGCTGTATGTTCTGCTGAAATGGAACATAAGCATTACAATATATGGTTAAGAAATTGAAAAATAAAACTCATAAAGCATGTAAATCACTGAAAAACGACAACTTCCAGTGTTGTTTATCATGACGCTAGAAATAATAGAGACAAATCATCACATGCCAACATGTCATCTTACAGGTCTATTAAAAAAAAAATTAACCGGGTCGGGGGATTGAGGAAGGAGGAAAAATACACAAGCACTATAAAGAGCAATGAAAACATCAAACTTCATGTGACAGGTCCCATGAGACAGAAGAGAGACTGCAAGAAGAAAGCAATGCTTACCCTTGACCTTCACACATTTTCATGTTTCTAATGGCACGCCTGCAAGGGCTGTAAGTGCAATTGCTTTAGCTTTTTGTCCAGATTCTAAAATGCTTCAGCCTTTTAAGAACTACTTTGATTTCTCTGTTTTGGGTTCTAATCATCCATTTGCTGATATAAGCTGGGTAGTTTGTAATAGAGGAGAAAACTAGAGGGTATTCAGCACTGCGAAAATTTGGAATTTTTCCTTATTCCCTTTCGTATATAATCAGGAAGGGGGCTTTAATTAGGCAAAGTAATCTCTTATGTCCTGCGTCTCCTTTATGTTTGTGAATTTGCCATTCCTCATAGTTCATGTCTCCTAATGCATTTCATGAACATGGGAACCGGGAAGAGACATCAGTCTGAAAACATAGGTATAACCTTCCTTGATACCGCCTTCTAAGTCCAGAGAGCCATGCAATCATAAAGAACAGCTCAGGAACAATTCTGAAACTCCAGTTGCTGATAGTGATAGAGTGGATGTCCTAGTGAAGAAAGATTGTGTGTTCAATGAGAAGTATAAGAGAATGAGATGTAGCCAGGACATGAAAGCTGACTCAAATATCAATGCTGCAGAGCTGATTCATATAAAATCCTTCAGAAAGGGTTCAAGACAACTACTTGAAGAGAAGGGAGGAGTTTTTAACTACACAAAGCACGTGTAGAAGATGAATTATAGATTCAAAGGTTTTAAGTTTGCAGAAGAAGATATCATGAGTTTAGAAACCCCACACACACATGTCAGAGGAGAACAAGGAGGCTCATTACAATGAAAAGGCATTCACAATGCCAAAAAGCTTATGATCAAGAAGCTGCAACAAGGCCATCGACGAGAATAACAGACTTTCTCCAAAAGTCTGCAGCATTATCGAACAAGGGACATGGGAAAGGAATATCAAATTGGGTGGAAAACTAGGACACCATGCTAGAGTCCTCATGTGTTTTGGAGCACTGCACATTAGAGAAGACTAAAGGGCAGCCTAATGCACAGGGCTTATTAGGAACCATTATGGATATTTATAAAAAGAAGCTATAAACCAAGCTAGGCAAGGGAAAAATGGAGTTAAGTCTGAGAATGGAAGTGTGCTTGTTGTTCCCTGGAGGTTGTTACATTTGCTGCTATGCTTTCAAGTGGAAACTCATTGTTTTACAGCCAAGAGTATACAAGTGAATGCAAACAGGGCAGGGTTGAGTTTTGACTTTAAGGATGTTGGAGACTATATATTGCATTGTCTTAGTTCATGTGAGGCCTACTACTTAAACCAGTAGTAGTTGCTTCATATTAAAACGTATCAAACGGGAGGAATGGAGGATGATAACTTCAACTTAAGGGCTTGTTCTTCTGAAAATAGAAATGCAGTGCTTTGCAATCAACTGGAGAAGCAAGAGGGACAACAAAATTAATAAAATCCAAGAATTTGAAGAATGAATCGAGTTTTTGCTCAGGCGTTTGATATATCCAAAATTCAATGCACGTTCGTTGCTGCGGTATCATAGTTTTAAGACATGAAGTAAGGAATTTAGCATAATTTCACTCGGTTTGAAATTATGATCAAACTAAAAATAAAGAGTATGAGTCGTAGTTATTTTGTGCAATAAACAATTCCACTAACATATATATCTACCTTGGAGTTTACATTTGTGCATATATATTACGTACAACAGAAGGGTGACTTGGCTTGCTCAGAAGTTGAAAAAGAAACTGAGTTTACTATTTGATAAAGCGCTTCAATCCTTTGGATCTTCTCATTTGTATATTGAAATGCAAATTTGGATCCTTGAAAATTGAACACATGAAGTTGGTGAAGCTCAAGGCAAAATACTAGTAATTTATGTTTATATATATATATATATATTATTTTTTGTATATATATAAAACAACAAAATCTAAATTGAATTTAAAGTAGCGGTCTTAAAATGTTGATAAAATTAATAAAATCCAAGAATTGAAGAATGAATCGAGTTTTTGCTCAGGCGTTTGATATATCAATTCAATGCACGTTCGTTGCTGCTGCGGTATCATAGTTTTAAGACATGAAGTAAGGAATTTAGCATAATTTCACTCGGTTTGAAATTATGATCAAACTAAAAATAAAAGAGTATGAGTCGTAGTTATTTTGTGCAATAAACAATTCCACTAACATATATATCTACCTTGGAGTTTACATTTGTGCATATATATTACGTACAACAGAAGGGTGACTTGGCTTGCTCAGAAGTTGAAAAAGAAACTGAGTTTACTATTTGATAAAGCGCTTCAATCCTTTGGATCTTCTCATTTGTATATTGAAATGCAAATTTGGATCCTTGAAAATTGAACACATGAAGTTGGTGAAGCTCAAGGCAAAATACTAGTAATTTATGTTTATATATATATATAATAATATTATTTTTTGTATATATAAAAACAACAAAATCTAAATTGAATTTAAAGTAGCGGTCTTAAAATGTTGATATTAAATCAATTCGGTACAAATAGGTAAATAAATATACACTACTAAAAAGATGCTTCAATTAGATTAACTTATTATAAATAATCGGACTCTAGGTGGTAGTAAATTTTCTTAAAATTAGAGGTGAGTTGTTTTGAAAAAGCACTACAGCTAATTATAAAATGCTATAAATAAGTCAGGAATATAGATTTTCTTAGGCAATCTGAGTTGCACAAAAAGCAATCCAAATATGAACATGAACAGGCCTTTTCTTTTATCCAGAATCATTAACTCATGGGCTAAACAGGGTCACCATTTAAATTTGCTCAGTTACTTGTTTTTTTAATTAAATGAACTTAATGATGTCACCATCTTTTATTAAATAAAATTAATGATGTCCACAGTAAGGAATTGAAAATAGTGGTGGCAGCGCGGCATCAGTTTTCCCCGTGTAAACATGCTTTTTTTTTTTTTGGGCCTGACAACCGTGTACACATGGTAAGTGACCATTTCTCAATTAATTATGTCAATTAAGGAATTAACAAAAGGGTCGTAATGATTGGCAAAAAGAAAGAAAAAAGTAGTAATGTACTAATGTAGTTTTTTTTTTTTTATATAAAAGTTAGGTGAGTTGAATCCTGAGGACTTACCAAAGCTAGGATATGCCTCCAGGCTCAAAAGCACTTATAGAAGTACTTACAAATTGCCTATCAACAAAGTCCTCATATCAGCAACGAGATTTGAACTCACGATCTTATAGGTTATGAACCGACTCCTTACCAATTAGATCAATTCTTATTGGTATGTACTATATAGGTCAACTGCCACAGTTCAATCGATACAATGCGGGTTCAAAAAGCCTATATGCAAGCAAGTTGGTTGAAAACCAACTCAAGTCTACCTTAGACTAACTTATCATATTTATTTACTTTTTAAAAAAAGTTAATTTTTTTTCATATTGTTTCTTATACAATGGATAAAAACATATAATAAAATTATTGTTTTTCTTGAAATATTTTACTAAAATATTAAATTATATATATGGACATTTTTAAAATTTTTAAATGAGATGACATACTACTATAATATATAATTATAATAATTATAAAATTTTAAAAAAAAATACAGTTTAGTCTATGTGTTGGCAAGCTAACCCGTCATAAATTGCGATGCAGGTTGAAAAGGCCTACTTCTAAATAATTTGAACCCGTTAATTTTTGTTGATTGAACCACGAGCCTGAATTACTCACTCTAATTAAAAATACTCCTCCGGTCCTTAATATAAGACCCATTTAACTAATTTGATTAGATCAAAAAAGTTAGGTAAGTTGATTAATTATAAAAAAGTGACACATTTTTCCTAAAAAACCATAATCATCTTTCTTATACCCATCTCCCTCTTCTATTTGATTATGGTTGAGGGAGTATCCATAGGGGTAGTTTAGAGAAAATTGATAAATATGAGAAATGGATCTTATATTTAGGACCAAACCCAACTCAATAATAAGGAGCGGAGAAGTACATACTTTGGCTTCTAAAGAATCTTCGGTTACAAATTTAAATATTTTATTGAAATCATTTGACGGCCACCGCACAATGTCCTTTAAGCACAAAATGTTGATTTAAAGAAAGGAGGGATTTAAACTGAAACTTAATATAAATTTTAGGGTTAATAAAAATTTTGGTCCTTCAAATTTGCCTTTATTTTAGTTTTGGTCTCTCAAGTTTTAAACTACAGGTTTGGTCCCTCAAGTTGTTTTTTATTTTAAAATATTAGCCCATGTAATCCAATAAAAACTTGAACTATTTTGCCCGCAAAGGGACCAAAACCTATAAAAGGGTTAATATGACTTTGGTCTTTTAATTTGTCTTCATTTTGGGGTTTGGTTCCTCAAAGTTTAAACTACAGGTTTAGTCCTTCAAGTTTCTTTTTATTTAAAACATTAACCCTTATAATCCAATTAAAACTTGGACTATTTTGCCCCTAGACGGACCAAAATCTATAGTTTGAAATTTGAAAGATCAAAACTAAAATGAAAGTAAACTTAAGGAACTAAAAATTATATTAATTCTAAATTTTAAAAGAAGTACGGTCACAAATCCAAGTCATGAATGAAGGCTTGGGGTTTTTGTTTAGGCCTATGATTAAGACCCGAAATGATTTTTCTCAACAACTGGCTGATTGAGCCACCTACGGGCACCATAAAATTCATGGTTAATTTTTTTCCACTAAATTAAATTCAGGGTATTAGAAATAATTAATAATAATTGATCATACCTCCATTTGGATTAGCGGTAGAAAAAGTAACTTATTTTTAATCTGATTCTACTTGTAAAAAAAGTAAAATTGGATAAAAGTTAGTTAGATTATGTGGTGTGATTTATATTTGAATGACTTTTATAAAAGTTAGTTTATAAAGTAAAAAAAATTGTTTAGATTATGATTAAATAAGTAAGTTTAGTTTGGAAAAATGGCTAAAATAGATGTGACTTATATTAAATAATGAGAAGTGTTAAAAATATAAAGGAAAATTGCAAATAAAGACCCTGAATATGTAAAATTGTGATTTGGGACCTTGAATTTAGAGAATAACAAATAAGGACTGGTCTCAAATTGCAAATATGAAATATTAGTGAAATATCTAAAATGCCCCTTAGCCAAACTGTGATTTGGTCTACTGAAGTTGTTATTTGTTAAAGTAAACTTGTCATTTTTCATAGTGAACTTATCATTTGCATACCCTCAGCCAAGTTGTAATTTGGTCTACTGAAGTTGTCATTTGCTAAAAATATGAAATATTAGTGAAATATCTAAAATGCCCCTTAGCCAAACTGTGATTTGATCTACTGAAATTGTTATTTGTTAAGTAGACTTGTCATTTTTCATAGTGAACTTATTATTTGCATACCCTCAGCCAAGTTGTGATTTGGTCTACTGAAGTTGTCATTTGCTAAAGTGAACTTATCATTTCCCATAGTCAATTTGTCATTTGACTGAGGGACATTTTAGAAATTTGACCAAGATTTCATATTTGCAATTTGAAATCAAGTCCTATTTGCTATTTTTCAAATTGAGAGTCCCAAATCACAAATATATATTCAGGGGTCTTTATTTGTAACTTTTCCAAATATAAATTTACAAAATAATAATAATTTTAAATTATTATAATATGAAAAAGTATATTTGATTAATAAAATATATTTAAATTAAAAATCATATTAATGTGAAATTTTTGAACAAATAATATTACACAATTAATTAGATGATATACTTTGTATATTTCTGTAAATATAGAATGAAAATAATATTAAAAATTTGGAAAGTAGCATAAAAACAACATAAATATAAAGAAAAAATATCTTTTAATTCTAAAAAACTACTTTTATATAAGTCATAAGCAAGTTTTAGATACTTTTGTAATCATATTTAAAAAACAGTTTTTGACTTATAACTCAGATTAGTTAAAATCTATAACAAACGCTCCCAAATGATACTAACTTCTTATATCTATAAATTACTTTTTTCCCCACACCACGCCAAACAGTCTGCATGCTGATGTAAAAGTAAAGGTTTTCTGCTGACATGACGAGCCACCCATATATGAACATGATATGTCCCATCTTTGTCTCTCAAATTCTGATTCCATATCCCTCCCCCCCCGTCTCATAATTATAATCTCTTCTCTTTTTTTTTTTTTGGTATGGCTCTTCTTCTTCTTGATTTTTGTCCATAGCATAGTGCTTAAGTATTGATATTTCAAAATAACATTTTATTTTAATCAACCCCGTGTATGATGCTGAACTTGAATCACTTTCATTGCTGACCCGTGATAGATAGACGACTACGGTAGAGGCACGCTCATAGCAATTGGGGATGGAAAGTGGCTCAAACGTAGAAAAGGTTTTAAGTAATCAGGATTAATTAGCAATATATAATAACAAAAAATCCAACCATTATTATTTAATTAATTTAATCTGGTATCATTACAGTACAGAATTGAAGAAATAAACTGTATTATTTTAGAATTTTTATTATGATATAAGTTATGGATATGAAATTAGAGATGGTGGAGTTTTTTTTTTTATTTAAAAAGCTAAACGTTAATCATATGAAGTTATAAGTTGATCATGCACTTAAAAAAATTAAATGGTTTATTTGATTTTATTTTTTATTATTTTAGAGAATAATTCTGTAGATAGTTTTTAAAAACAAGTTTTGAAAAGCAAAAAAATAAAAAAAAATATGTGAATCAATAATCTGAACAATGTACATAATATGGTGAAATGAAAATTGAAAGAATGATATTTTATATTTACATAATTGTTCTTAATAAAGAAAAAACATAATGTTTCTTCACTGTTCTCTAGTTTTATAGAACAAGAAGTAAAGAAAACACTAAAAAAAAAAAAGGCGTGTTTGATTTTTGCTTTTAGAACAACGTAATGACTTGTCAAAATACATTTTTAAACAATTTTTTAAAATTTTTCAAATAAAAAACTATTCTGAAAAAAAAAAAAGATGATTTTAAAATAACAAAAAATGTGATTTGGAAAATTTTTACAAAATTAGTTAATACTTGCACGATAATGAGTGCCAATAATTGAAGCAGAGTGGGTGATGTCAAGGTGGGCGGTACTGTGTCGTCAGTCTGTATGCTCCGAGGCCGGAGGGTGGGGGGAAACACGGCACGTGAAATTTTGTCGTTTAGTGGCGTGGTGTGTTTCGTTTGGGTGTTCCAGCCTCAGCTGATAAATATCCGCGTTGATATTTTTGGGGAGTGTGTGATTTGATTTCTTTCCATTTTCTTCCTGTACTGACACCGTATTGCTGCGTCGTTCCAGACTTCCAGTGCCCATCGTCTATCACCAGACTTCTCTTGACACGTGCACGGTAGAGGCTGAATTAGGTATTCCGGAGGGACCCACTCTCCCTCTTTGTCAACTGTACAATTAATTCCATGTCTTTGAGTCGTGCCTTGCTTCCTCCACTTCTCGACGTCACTCCCAACCAATTACTCATTCTCGTCTTAATATAAGATCTATTTAATTTGATTTGATTAAAAAAGTTAAATAAATTAGTTAATTATAAAGAATGTAACAAGTTTTTTTTAAAACACTATAATCATCTTTCTTAATATTTTCTCTCCCGTTTCTACTTGATTATAGTTGAGGGAATATTTATAGAGATAATTTTAAAAAAATTAATAAATATAAAAAATAAATTTTATATTTAAGACTAAAATCAACTCAATAATTAAATTCTATATTAAATATTATAGGAACATATTAAACGCCTACGCCTGGGACAAGGCCGCAAGGGCATCCTATAGGATCCTGCCATCCCTACTGGAAAGAAGTTTCGGGGCTTTAAGACCTGACCATGGGATCTAGAAAGAGCCTCGTAACACTTCGATGCCTTGGCGATCAAGTGCGACAGATAGGGGGTGTTTGGTAAAACCAAAACCTAGGTTTCAGAATCACTTTTCCGTAAAATGAAGTAACCTCCTCCACATATTTACTTCGTAATCCGTAAAAGCACTTTTGAAACCATGGTTTAGTTTCTATCCAAACACTCCAATAGGAGGAAACAAACCAGCTGGTCCAAAACAATAAAAAAGAGGAAACAAACCAAAATAATATCTTTTATTAATATAAAAACTAATTTAATATTTAATTTAATTTTAAATATAAGATTTTAATTTATTTTGTCTTTCATATTTATTTATTTTTTAAAAGTATTTTTATAGTAATTAGACAAATTAAAGTTTTATCAAATAATAGTTCTAATTAATACACATGATTAGTAAGATATTTTAAAGAAGAAAACACTTACTCCTCCGGTCCTTAATATAGGACCTAATTCCTAAGTTGATTTTGGTCCTAAATATAAGACCCATTTCTTATATTTATCAATTTCCTCTAAATTACCCTTATGGATACTCCTTCAACCATAATCAAGTAGAAAATGAATATGAAGTATTAAGAAAGATGATTATGGTGTTTTAGGAAAAATATGTCACTTTTCTTATAATTAATTAACTTATCTAACTTTTTTAATCTAATTAAATTAGTTAAATGAGTATTATATTAAGGACCGGGGGAGTATTTTTTATAAGTAACTAAAGTAACTAATTTTTTAATTTATTCAAATTGGTTAACTAACTTTTATGTTAAGAATTGAAAGGAAAAGTGAAGCATGTCATGCCATTAAAATGATACAACAAAACTTCATCTCTAACTTTTATACTATCTGCTATTATAAATATAAAAGTTAATTGAAAGTTGAGTTCGAATCTAAATACAATATTTTAATTCATTTTATCTCCTAAATTTATAATACTTTTTTAAAAAAATATTCATATTAATTGCAAGGAGTTTCCGCTAAGCAATTTCAATGTACATGCATTAAATAAGATAACTTAGGAAAGTCAATAAGCATTCGTTACAAATAATTAACTTAACTAATTTTTTTAACCTCTCCAAATTAGTTATATACTCCTTTGGTCCTATTTATATAGTAGAGAGAGAAAATATTTTTTGATGGGCATTGAAAATTTTTTTTGTATAGATGTACAATTTTACCTTTTATTTATTATTATGTTGAGTTTGTTTATATGAGGTATAATGTATAGTAAATAAGGATAAAGTTGAAAAGTTATTGAATTTTAAATGAAAATTAATGAAGTTTAAGGTTTTTTTTAATTTGTGTGAAACATGTTGAAAGTAACTTATGAATAAGACCAGATAAGTAACTCTTATATTAAGTAGCAAATATAGTATTTCATGTAGGAATATATGCGTGTGTTGATAATCTAAATTTGATTTTGACAATTAGGTTTTTAGTATAAAATGCTATTTTTTTAAAAATTAATTATTGATATGTTATTTTATATTTTATATCTTTTTTCTATAAAAAAAAGAAACATAATAATACTTACATTAATTAATTGAAAGTTTGAAAGTATGTATACAAAACGTGTAAATCTTCATGAAAATATCTCTACATACTGGCCGTTGAAGGTCGTGATCAAGGGGCTTCATGTTGGCCCATAAATTATATAATGATCCATAAATTTTTCAAATATGTACATGGTTGGATTATTTGATGCCGTATCTTTCAATTGAAAAATGCCAAACATGTTAAATTAAATTGAACTATATTTATTAAATTTTGGCCAAAAGGAAACTATAATGATAGGATATCCCCATGCTGGTCCAAAAGAAAAAATGATAGGATATCCCCAGAGGTCACATGGGCCCAATCTCGACTGCAACGCATACGATCCACAAACAAAGATATGATGGTGGGCCACATGGGCCCACTGATGAGGACAAATGGTGTGTGGGTCCCACTCTTCCTGCCATATGGAGAACCGTCCGTTTTCGGGGTGTATTGTTCTCACTTATTATTTTATTAATTAACGTTCATAATTAACATGCTATGTGCCCCCGAAATTCTGGTGAAAAAAAAAAAGACTACCCCCCAAAAGGAAATGAAATCTTTTGACGGCTCTTTGCCTTGGAAGAGTCTACTCGTTTGGACATTGTTTTAGCGGGCCCCTCTAAAGAATTCATCGACCCAGCATGTGCTTACTTGTTTATATTTATTTAAGAAAAAATTGCAACAAGATACCACTCAAAAACCCATCATCCGTGGGTTCAGCTAGTGAAGGGGTAAGACATATGGCCAAGTTGGCATGTATTCGATCCCTGGGGAGTACCGCTTTGTTGTGGTTCTAGTCGCGATACTTGGAGAGGCATTCTAGCTCCTAGGTGCCTAGGTAAACGCCTGAGAGTAATTGACGGCTCGCCCTGCCCAACATTGGTATGACCTAGGAGGAAGGGAGATTTCGCCCTGCCCTTAGATCGTGGGTGAGCTCAACCCCTTTCCAAAAATTTATGTACAAAAAAAAAAAGATACCACTCAAAAAGATTAAATACAAATTTTTTTAAATTATCAAATTATTCTTAGTTTCAAGGGATTCATTGCAAGATATTTTATTTGTTTAATTATCAAATTGTTTTTATTTTTTTGTGAGTATGCATTGACAACTGAAAGAGCAATCATTAACAACTTAAAGTATAACGAGTAACAATTATCACGACAGGTATTAATAATATATTTTCTCAGCGTATCACAAAAATGTAATGCATGAGTTGTCAGTATCTGCCGCGATAGTTATTAATCGTTACACTTTAAGTTGTTAATAGCTGTACTTTTAATTGTCAATGCATACTTTAAAAAAAAACAAGGGTAATTTGATAATTAAACAAATAGAATCTCTTGCAATAATGTAACTTAGGACTTTAAATTAATTTGATGATTTCATAAGACCTTTTTATATTTACTTCTCTTAGGTGTAGAGCTGGGAATACGGCTAGTCCACCACAACTTGCTGGTTATGTGGCGCGGGTTGGAGTAGCCCATATTTTGGTGGGTTGAAAAAATGCCAATCCTAACCCACCATAATGGGTTGGCAAGCCATCTTTTTTTTTTTTAATTCTTAATTTTTAAACCTTATTTTTTGTTTAATTTTTTAAATTAATAAATGGTGATACAAAATTTTAAAAGCAATCACAAGTATAAATTACATTTAACCATACTTAAAATAGTCAATACAAATATAAAACAAGACATTATAAATATTTTACGTGATTAACATTCAACATCAACTCATCAAGTGATAAATTTTACAATCATACCAATACCATGTTTGATACAAAAACCACCTCTTAATAAATTAGAAGTACATCTATCTAATTTTTTTTAAAAGTTCATTCACCATTTTTTCTAAAAAATTTTTTTGTCATAATAAATATTATCTTATATTTGATTGTAATTGTTAAATTTTTGTCATAAATATAGTATGCTTATTTTTTTAATATTTTTTGTTTAGACATGTAACATGAAAATTGAAATGCAAATGAGGAAAGAAAATTTTCAAAAATAATAACATATTATTTATATAAAAAATTAAAAAAAAATGGTAGGTTAGGTAGGCCAACCAGCTAACTGTGGGCTAGCCTGTCACGGGCTGCAAGTTATGCAATACAAACTAAAGTAACCTACACCTTAGTTGGCGGGCTGACAAAACGCCAACTTAATCTTCTTTTTTATGATGGGTTGGTTGACTGACTCACAGGCCTCAACCCATATTATCAGTTTCAGGTGGGACTTTATTGCACTTTTCCTTTTATTTAATTAAAATATAATAAATATATACATTAAAATTAAAAACAACCGCACGTATTTCTTTTAAAATATTTAACGGGATTTTTAAAAATTTGATATTTATTTCATTTAATTAAAAATTAGTTATTTGTTTTATTTTAATAAAAATTATTATATAACTATTTCACCAGATAAATAGTTATCACCGTCTTCAACCAAAATTAAGAAAACTGAATTCCTTAATAATATATTGAGACGAAACCCCTATCACATTTTCCCTGCTTTTTTTGTTTTCAATTGATTCTCTGAGATACATGTAATTCCAAAATCATCTGAAGGGACATTAGCAATGGGGGCATTTCTCTAGCTAAACAAAGATCTTTTGATATTTTGTTTCTTATTCTATTTAAAAGATGAAATGATAAATCAAGCCAACAATTTACTCCAAAATATACAACTTTTTAAACTTATGTATTTAAATAAAGAGAAAATTTTTCCCCTTGACGCTCTACAATTTTTTGACTACCTAATTTGATGCTCTAAATTTAATTAATCCCGCTGAATAACCATTGATTGGCTGCATTTTGAATATTCCTTACCATCTAATTATTTTCCTTCCTAATTACTCATCTAACCATTACACAAGCTTAAAGATCCATTCCATTACTTATATAGCTTTACTAAATCAGGCCACTTAATCCAAATTTAAGGTAAGTTAACTTCAACTAGGAAGCTTTATTATTTTTTTTATAAAATCAAAAAATTTGAACTCAAAATTTTATTAAAAGAGATACTTAAATCTCTCACCGTTCAATCCAATTCCCATTATTAATAATATAAAGTAAGATCAATTTGCCTCACTTGGCACTTGCATCTTGGCTTTTTCCCCCGTTTGCTCCTCAAATTACATCATAACAATTAATCCTTTCTTCTCATAAACTGACTTAAACATCATTAAAGAAGCTTTTAAATCTGTAAAAATCTTATTGACCCACAAATCAAATTCCCAGCCACCGTATCATCATAGTAATGAAAACCAAACCGATATCGTCTTTTAAGGTCAATCATGCTGTGCTGTCACCATCTGCGGTCATTATGACCAGAATATGCACCAAGTGGCTGCAAATATCCGACCACAGTGGCATTGAATAATGAATAAATTTTCTTAATTGTGAATTCAAGTAAATAACAGCCGTAGAAAATCATATTAATGCTTTGTTTCCCAATATTCGATATTTGATTTCATGGACGACTAGTTCTTGAAATTGACAGGTTGCTCCATGATGCTTCATTTGTAGTATAAAAGGAGCCTAGAAACTCGGACTCTGGGAAATGCAAGCCATGTACCATTATACTATATAATGGTTCTTGCTACATTATTGCTTTTGGAAATTTGGTATTTGATATTGATTTATACCAAATACGTGTGATTTTCGCCACCTTTTTCGTCTCTCGTGATCACTCACATGCCGAGAATGGCTTCCACTGCCTTAAACCCCACTTGATCGCATTTCACACTCAATTGTTGAGTTGTGCCCCCGACTTTTCAATTCCATCCCCTATAATCTCGATTTTCCATAATCTCGCTGAGCTCTGACCGCTTCTCTGGATCCCCATTATATTCTCAGCTTGAAATATCTCTTCTTTCAGGAACTTCTGAGTAAAGGGTAAGGATTTGTTTTATATTTCCAACTTTATCTTCTTGATTTGCATTATTCTGTAACTGCACTTTGAATATTCGAGAAGCGTTAGTATCTGGATGTTTACTTAGTTTCCTTTTGGTTGGACTTTCAAGTTTGTGGGATTTGAGTTATCTGTTTGTTTCCAGTGCTTGCGGTTGATTCACTTCTTCTTTTGGGCAATGGCTTCCTCATGTTTGACCTTGAAAGCCAATGCTCATTTACCAAATGCAATGAAGGGCGATTTCTTTCGCCAGGATAATGGGTTTTTTGGAGAAAAAGTCAAGAACCCGAATTGCATCAGTCCCTTTGTAAATCAGTCGACTTCACGTTTGAGACACGAGAAGAGGGTGAAGAAGATCAAACCCGGCGTTGTTTCTGCTGTTCTTACATCAAATGAGACCAAAGAATCTCTGGTAAGTTTAACTCTCATTGGTTTTCCTTTCTTTCATTCTTTCTTTTTGTGGCTGCTTCGTTTAGGTGTAACTGGTTGTGTTCGTCTTAATGCCAGGTTGACTACCAGACCTTACAGGTTCCTTCATTTCTGAGACGAAAGGCTGACCCCAAAAATGTAATTTCCATCATATTGGGCGGAGGACCTGGAACACATCTCTTGCCTCTCACCAAACGAGCTGCAACACCTGCTGTAAGTGAATATGTTACATAGTTTATAGCTTCTCACTGAAGATGAATTCAGGCTCTTCAAAATTTTTTTGCTTTGCTACTTCTAATTTCATTCTTCAAAGAACCTTTTAGTATCATGTTTCATGGATCAACTTGAAACAAAACTAGACTTTTAAGTATGAGCCCACTGATACCGAGTTTAACGTTGGAAGACCGAGATCTTTAGCGGGTCAAATTTTGGAGTTCTTGTGTTATGATGATACCTTATGCATCTTCAGGTACCTGTTGGTGGATGCTACAAGCTCATAGACATCCCAATGAGCAACTGTATCAACAGCGGCATTAACAAAATCTTTGTTCTCACCCAATTCAATTCTGCACCCCTGAACCGTCATATCTCACGCACCTACTTTGGAAACGGTGTCAGCTTCGGGGATGGATTTGTGGAGGTAAGTATCAAGGATGGAGAGAAACTGTTGTAGTCTATCATATGCTCAGATGATTTCACACACGAGATTTATAAACATGACTTAAAATTGTCATTAACTGTGTATAAAAGAGAACTGAATCTTTTGCTCACACTGAAATAATCATAAGTAGTCTTCAAGATTCTGTTTCCTGTTTGCTTGCTGTACTTGATACAGAAGTATGAGGCGTCTTCCAAATTTCTTTTGGTGGGGAGCTAAATTGTTCACCCACAACTATTTCTGGCGGAAGTTCTTACTCATGATGATTGAAAGCTAACTCAAATGCCAAACAGGTTCTAGCAGCCACTCAGACACCTGGTGAAGCAGGGAAGAAGTGGTTCCAAGGGACTGCAGATGCTGTGAGACAATTTACATGGGTTTTTGAGGTGGACTACAAACTCAGTGTATACCTTCTTTGTTGTATATACAGCATGAGCTTCTTTATTCTCAAATGGGATTATTGTTGGTTAATTTTTGTAGGATGTCAAGAACACGAACGTTGAGAATGTATTGATCTTGGCAGGAGATCATCTATATAGAATGGATTACATGGACCTTGTGCAGGTATGCAGTATAATTATTTATCGCAGTAAATTAATCCTTCCTTTCAATGACATCGTTCCTCTGATTTATCTGTTGCAAATAAACAGAGCCATGTTGACAGAAATGCTGATATTACAATTTCATGCGTGCCAGTGGGTGACAGGTGTGTTCAATCTTTTTTTGATGTGTCTGGTCTAGTCAACAAGTCTGCTGCTTGATTTTAACTATGACATGTGATGCTGCAAGAAAATGAACTTATAACTATGTTACTTATTTTAACTTAAATTACCTGCGTACTTTATTCAAAAGGAAAAATGTTGGAAGAGGAGGATGAAAAGTATGAAAAGAAATGAATCTATTCAAATGTATTATTACGTAAGATTTATTGACATTTGCCAATTGCTTGCTTTTCAGTCGCGCCTCAGATTATGGATTGGTCAAGGTGGATGGCAGAGGCCGCATCACCCAATTTTTGGAAAAACCAAAGGGTGCCGATTTAAAAGCAATGGTAACTATTATCCTACATAAAATGATCACCTTATATCAGTTGTCTTGTTTTCCAGATGGTTCTTTTGAAGTTGGTCACTAGCACGAAGCTAAGATAAATTACCATTTTCAGTTTCAATGTAGTCTTTTTCCCACACTTCTGGGAATGAATATCTTAGAGCAGCTTTTTTTTTTTTTTTTTTGCCAAAATCTTAGCACAGCTTCATCTGTTTATTCAAAACTGATGAACTTAACAGGTTAAGAAGAACTCGATTGAAAACAGAGCTCCCTTTACCAATCAAACCCCAAAGCTACCTCAATTATTCCTTATATTATTGTGTGATCTTTATGCAAAATTGAAGTTGCCAAGCATTTTACATTATGGCTTTATAGCAACATCGTAACATATGTTGACTTAGTCACGTCTTGTAATATTCTCTCCAGCACGTAGATACCTCTTTTATCGGGTTGTCACACCAAGATGCATCAGAGTCACCATATATAGCATCCATGGGGGTTTATGTATTTAAGACAGATGTTTTGCTCAAGCTTTTGAAATGGCGATATCCTACGTCCAATGACTTTGGATCTGAAATCATTCCTGCAGCTGTGAGGGAACACAATGTCCAAGTAAGACAAATTCCAAAATAGATTCCTCTTTAAAATGTTTCTCTTGTCTAATATTAAATCTTAATTTTGATTTATCTCAAGCTGAATACCCTTTGCTCTGTGCAATGTTCTTATGCATATTCACTTAGCCAGCCATGCATATATGGGGGTTTAGGCTTTTTTTTCCTCCCCCTTTTCTTTTTTGTGTTTTACTTATGCATGTAACACGTCACTTATACCGCTCATTTGCCTGTTGCTTTTGCAGTCATATTTCTTCAGAGACTACTGGGAAGACATTGGAACGATAAAGTCCTTTCACAATGCTAACCTTGCTCTTACTGAAGAGGTTGGTTCCAGATATTCTGGTTGGCACATTTTCGTTTTATTATTTGTCTTCCCTGTATATTAATATACCAGCCTTGCATCGATTAAACTACAAATCATAGATGCTTTATCCTCTCTTGTTTTACTTTCAACACTAAGAATATAGCTTACTAAATGTCTATACCCAAAAGAGCCATATTGGTTTCTTTGAAATGTAGGGCTGGTTGGTTTGTGCTTTGAGCAATTTTCTTGTACTTTATAGGCTTAATCACAGTAAATCTCTTATTTCAATTGATTGCCAGAACTGTTGATAGTGTCCTTGCTCATTTGAAGGAAACTAATACTTGCTCTATCCTTTCTCTCCTGCAGAATCCAAAGTTTGAATTTTATGATCCCAAAACACCAATTTTCACATCTCCTCGTTTCCTGCCGCCAACGAAGATTGACAAGTGTCAGGTAAGATGACTTGGTAATTTAGCTTAAAATTATATTATTAACTTATTAGCATGTCTTGTTTCTCATCATTGAGTCTTGTAGATTGTGGATGCAATTATCTCTCATGGATGTTTCCTTCGAGAATGTACGATCCGGCACTCCATTGTGGGTGAACGTTCTCGTTTGGATTATGGTGTTGAGCTCCTGGTAAATAAACTTTCATAACTATGTAGACTTTGGGTTTTAGAGGGTAGACCACACCATATGAGATACCTCCTATCCAAAATCTTTTTTTGCAGGACACTGTAATGATGGGAGCAGACCACTACCAAACTGAATCGGAAATCGCTTCTCTGCTAGCAGAAGGGAAGGTCCCAATTGGGATTGGGAGCAATTCCAAAATCAGGTAATAATCTTTACTCAATCCTCAGACACAGATGCACACTATCATGTCACTCATTGAGTGTGACCTTCAAAGTTCTTGTATTGCCCGTTATAACCTAATGATGTGAAAACTCCTATGGAAATGAGAAGTCACGGGTTCAACCCCGTTCTATTGGTGCGTGCTCCTCTAATTCAAAAAAAAAAAAAAGTTCTTACATTGAAACAAGTGTTGCTGTTTCAGTAACTGTATAATTGACAAGAATGTGAGGATCGGGAAAGATGTGGTGATCATGAATAAAGATGGGGTTCAGGAAGCAGATAGAGCAAATGATGGATTTTGCATTCGATCAGGGATCACTGTGATCTTGGAGAAGGCCACAATAGAAGACGGCACTGTGATATGAATGGTGGCTATGTTAATCTCACCAGCTGGAGTGAGAGTTGTCAAGAGATTCTGGGAAAGATACCGAAGAACACTTGCACTGTGAGGAGACACAGGGCTAGCAGTTTCCAGTGTCCCCCCCCCCTCTCTCTCTCTCTCTCTGTGTGCCTGCGCGCAGTGAAGGAAGCAGGAGCAAGGAGCAGCAGCCATTTTGGTAGATGTAAAATAGAACCTGCTCTACTACATGTAAAAAAAAAAAAAAAAACAGTTAAAATAAGGTGTGATGTGAAGATCCATGAACGTTAATAAAAGGAAGCACTTCCCCTTTCACAAATTCTCTGTATCAAAATGTAGTGAACTTGAGGTTGAGAGCAGCTGGTTAGTATGGAGTTGAGAGATCGGAATCTCAACTGCCCAGAGAGTAAGAATATCGTTATGCTCCTCCGTCATGAACTCTGACACCTAAAATAAATTAAAAATGTTAGTTAAATTAGTTAATATGATATGTTTTTTGTTGAAATACTCTAACTATTTTTCTTAGTTTCCTTCCTTCTTATATTTTATTATTGTTGAAGGAATATCAATAGTATTATTTTAAAAAAATTGATGAATGTATGAAATATGTCTTGCATATAGGATACACATCAACTTTCAAATTAATCTTACATTAAAAACTAATATATTAGTTTATATTAGGGCTTATTAATATATTCTATATATAAATTAAACAAAATACATTTTGATTAAAAAAAACAAAATACTAACTTCAGTTTTTATTATAAAAGTTAGTTTGACTTTTAATTTGATCCTAAATATAAGAGTTCAATTCACTCTCTCTTATATTTATCTATTTTTTTCAAAGCAATTCTTGTAGTAATTACATATGTTAAATGTTCCATCAAATGATAATTCTAGTTAATACATATGATTAGCAAAGGTATTTTAGAAAAGGTAACGCATATTTATTACAAATAAGTAACTCAACAGACTTTTTTAATCTATTTAAAGTTAACTAGTTCTTATATTAAGAATCGGAGGTGGTACATATTAAGTAAAATGGAAATATCTTCGCAGGGCACCTGCTCCCAAGCTACAATGTAGGTCGTTCTTGCCATAATTACAATATGATGCTTAAAAAAAAGTTACTACCTCTGATCCTTAATATAAGAATTTGTTTAATTTTATTTTATTTCTAAATATAAAATTTTAATCCATTTTGTCTCTTATAGTTATCTATTTTTTTTAAGGTTGTTCTTGTAATAATGGTAATTTAGTCACTATACTTGATTGGCAGGATATTTTAGGAAAAACAACAGCTATTTATTGCAAATAACTAACTTAACTAATTTTTTTAATTTACTCAAATTAGTTAACTAGCTCTTATATTAAGGAGAAGAGGTAGTATTACCTCCGGACTTTAATATAAGAGTTGTTTGATTTTTATTTGAATAGATCCTAATCTTTTTATCTCTCATATTTATTTATTTTTTTCAAAATAGTTTTTGTAATAATGGTAGTTTGGTCAACACATTTAATTAGTAAAAATATTTTAGAAAGACAACACAAATTTATTGTAAATAACTAATTTAACTATTTTTTTAATCTACTCAAATTAGTCAACTAGCTCTTATATTAAGGACCAGAAGTAGTATTAATTATATTTATTGAAAAAAAAGAGAATACAAGAATTCATGCATTTTATAATAAATTTTAATCTCTCTTGGCTATTAGGTTTGATCTTAAATAATAAAATTTCAATCTATTTTATTTTTCATATTTATTATTTTTAAAATTAATTTACTTAACTCATAAATTCATATATACACACATAATGTTATACATGTTTATTTTAAGAAATAAAGAATTATAAATTTGCCACTCCAATTTTTCATTTATTGGGGAAATGGTGAACACAGTGAAGTTGCACGAAAAAATTGAGGAACTTGGCAGTTGGCGTCAAAGCGGTAATGCCGCGTGGCTAACTCCTGGATCAGCATAAGGAAAACACGTAGAACAAGTTTGTGGATTCGTGCTAGAGTCAATCGCCTGAGATGGCGGTGAGTACTGACGGCGAAAACGAATTTGGACAAACTGAAATAGAGAATGTGAGTTCAATCGGAATCAAACATCATGCAGGAAATATTGGACAGAACGAAGCCCGCCTCAGAAAATGCAGCCACCCTCAACAACAGCGATGAGCAATCGCAGGTCGATTCTGGCTCTGCTCTTCAACAATTTCTCGATCGCATTCCCCTTAGTTCGGTTTCTGGCATCCAAAGCTCATTCGGTACTACGATCGTTTTCCGTTGATTTTCCTTTGTTTCAGAACCATACCTCGTTGAATTTCTGAGCATCTGACCATTCTTTTTGTCATTCCATCTCCGTGTCTTTATTTCTTAAGCTTTAGAATTGAAAGCTGGGGACACTGTAAAGGATGCGATTCGCATGCTGTACGAAAATGACCTCTTTGGAGCACCTATGGCTGATGTCCTGGACCCCAATGCACCCCGCATGGAATTTTCTTATCGGTATATCGGTTTCCTTGATTTCTCAACCATGGTCCTGTGGTGTATTGAGGTATAATATTAAGTATTTATTTGGTCGATATATCCTTTTTCTATTCTTAAGCTTTTATTTTATATGAATTGATTGATTCATATTTCGTCTTTTTATCTTATATAGTTTTGTTGATTTGTGGATATTTGCCCACGAGAACTGTGGAATTCTTTGATGTGACATTACAAGTGTATTTAATCTGTTAATGATTCTCACGACATTAGGCGTGGAATTGTTTGATGTGACATCTTACGAGTGTAGATAATCTGCAAGTGATTCTCATAAAATGATGTCTGAGGGAAACATGGGGAAGATAAAAGACGATATTCCAACTAATGAAACTCAACTACTTAACGGTAAAAATAAAGTTTCATGCAAAACTAAGGAATGGCAATAATATTTTAGTTCATCTTCTTTGATTCTTGGATATCCAAGCCCCCATAAGTCACAAGTCACACCGGCAATCTCCCCCCATCTATCCTGGCAGATGGCAAGGCATTCTAATAAAAGAAAAATCTTTTCATTTTTGTTTAGGAATATGAAAGTTTCAGGCAAAATTTCAAGAACAACGGTCTTGAAAAGGAAAGAGACGGCGGCCTTTTCTCCACTCTGGACCAGATTCCTCAGATTGGACACACCAAGGTTCCCCTCCACTTTTCTCTCTATTCCTTAATTTTCCCTCTTTTAGAAGATTTTACTTGGATGATTGGAAGTGAAATTACTTGTTGGTTCGTCCTCAGCATTATCTCCGTGTGTGATCAGCTTTTGAATTATGTGTAATTCTCTGTTCTACTCCATTCTTAATAGGTCGGTGAGTTAGCCAAGCCATTCGTTTGGGAACCATTTTTCCCTGTACATTTGGATGATACACTTCTTCATGCGCTGCTGCTTCTTTCCAAGCATCCGCTGCGGGTTTTGCCAGTGATACAGCATTCAGATCCCCAAGTCATTGGTTTAGTTACTCAGGTATCTACCAAGTTTGACGTGAAATAAAAGTTTAAACAATATCCTGTTGGTGTAGAACGAAACTGGCTCAAGGATGTCATATTCAGCTTATTTGGATAGAAGCCAAGAGAAATCCTAATATATGTATGAAACTTGCTAAAGAGTGTGTTTCTGGCAGTAGGATCCATCAAGAAACCCATTTTTCTGAGCTTTATGGCTACTTGTACAAGTAATGATCAGAAATTACTCTAGGAGCAAATCATAAATGTATGAATGGATATATTTGTTTTGATGTTTATAGATGCAGAATGGGTGACATGGTTGCCTTTGTGCTAGAATGCTTTAGTTCAATTGCTTCTTGAATCAAGCGGACTAGAGTGGTTTGACAATATTGCAGACAAGGCCTTGTCAGATCTCAAGTATTAAGCCCTTACATTTCTTAACAGTACATGTATCTATTTTCTATCTGTATTATACATGTAGTCCTTTAACCTCGCTTCATGCCTTCGCAGATTGGAAGCACAAGAACATGCTAGTTTTGTATTTGGGGACCAAACTGTTGCTGATGCTTTACACATTCTCTGGGAAACCCGAGCCTGGACAGTTGCTGTTGTAGATCGACAAAGTAAGAAGCTTATTGGTTGTGTCAGGAACATAGATATCTATCATCTTGTGGAAAATGATGATCTCTTTAGAAATATAAAGTAAGCTCAAAACCTCATATAGATTCTCTATTGTTTTTTTTCCCGTCATTATACCTTTTTGTCGCACACCCATAAAAAAAGCGCCCAAACAAAACAAAAAAAAAAAAAAATCCTGACTCTCGTATTTGGAGGGTCAAGATTGTAAGTAGCACCGTCATGTTTCTTCAATAAAAGAGAAACCAGATTGGCTCAAAGTCTGTAAAGTTAATGGACACATTTGAATTCTTGACATTAGCCCCTTGATGTGGTCAAGACGTCAAGTAATAAGCGGGGAATAGATAGTTAGTAATAAAAGGGTCTTGGATACACGTGTCCTTTTGGGTTCGCTGAAAAGAGTTGCTTTCAGTGAAAACCAACACAAGACTGATGCTTGTTTTATGCGGGGAAAAAACAGGAAATTAACTGCTGAAGAGTTCATCCACTCAGAGCCTGACGAAACTGAGACAAGCTCTGAAATTGGTTATGGGACTTCAATGGTCGCAAGAAATCTCCACCTGAAGAAGAAATGTGTACCTAAGATGGACTCGCCATTGACCAACAAGAAGAGTGACACACTCAAGCAATTGATGAAGCATATGACAGAAAAGAATAGCAGATTCACCTTTCTGGTCAATGAAAATGAAGAAGTTATACGACTGATCACAGTGAGAGATGTTATTCTGCAGTTTGCTCCCCCTTGTGTGAGTTCCAGTATTGATGGAGGTGGGTTTTTCCAAATTGCTTTGGAACAGAGCGGATGCCATGTAGAAGATGGAACTCTAGTTCGTGATCATTGATCTCGGAAGGGGGTTGCATGCCTGGTTTGGGACGAAATTGAAATTCAATTCCGTTCTTATCTTATTTCAATTGTTTGGGGTTCTGCGACAAGGATGATAACCTTGTCCCTACTTATCAGAGAAGATTTTAAAACATTAAAATTTTCTCGTAGGTCAAACTGTTTTTAATGTTTTTCCTTCGAATATTATCTATTTTTTTGGTCATAAGAATTAAATTTTAGAATGTAGCATTATGTTTTGAACTAGGGGCAAAAACTCTTATTAGGAGTATCAACATTTATAATTATATATAAATAATTTAAAAATGAAATTCATAGTAATTTTAATGTAAATGTATGCCTTTTTTCTTTTTTAATTCTTTTTGGTAAAAATGCATAATTTGTCTTTTAATTTTGCATAAGGTTTTACTTTGATTTTTTAGTTTCTCTTAATTTTATATAAAGTTTTATTTTGATTTTTTAATTTTATATTTTCAGTTCTATAGTTTTAACACTATTGATTTTCTTAATAAAAAAATGTCAATAAAATTCTGGCATTGAGAGATAAAACTTAGACCTTATAAAAAGTTTAAAAAAATTACAGAATCAAATATGAATTTTATTTTTTATTTTTGAGGTCCCCAAATCTACAAATTAATCTATTTTATTATAAAATATTGACGATTAAAGTGAAGTAATACTAGTCGCAAAAAGTCACGAAACTTTTATGTGGCCGACGAAGATATGCTATTTTTCATTACAATTCAAAGCTTCCAGAAGTATTTTGCAATTATAACCCCCAAAAAAAAAATCGAGAGAGGGAGGGAGAAGTATTTTGCAATTTTAACCAAAAAAAAAAAGCAGAGAGAAGTACCCTGGTCCTTAATATATGACCTAATTATTAAGTTGATTTTGATCCTAAATATAAAACTTATTTCTTATATTTATCAATTTTTCTAAATTATCTTTATGAATACTTTATCAACTATAATTAAGTAAAAAATATATTAAAGAAGATGATTATCGTAATTTAAGAAAAGCATATTACATTTTTATAATTAACTCACCTACCTAATTTTTTTAATCTAATTAAATTATTTAAATAAGTTTTATATCAAGGACAAGACAAATATTTTGCAATTACAACTCGAGAAACATCTCCCATTTTTGGTGTGGATAGGATGGAGACATAGGACATTTAGGACTCACTAGTGTAGTCCTGCTTTATCAGGCGGATCGTGTAGCCAAGGGACTGAAGAACTAGGGATAGCAGTAGAAAAGTGCGTGAAAAGAAAAGTAACTTCTTTTCATTTTTATTATAAGATTCAGTTGAACAAATTCTAATTCATTTTATCTCTCATATTTTTTTTTTTTAAGATAATTTTTGCAGTAATTGTACATGTTAAAAATTTCATCAAATAATATTTTTAACTAATACACATAATTAGTAAATATATTTTAGGAAAGACATCAATTTATTACAAATAAATAATTTAATTAATTTTCTTAATCTACTCAAATTAGTTAACTAAGTTTTATATTAAGGATAAAAAGTAATACAAACATAATAGGCATCATCTATATTCGTAAAAATGAATTATTATAAAGTAGTTAAAAAATGATAATACTACCTCTTGAAGTCCTTAATATAAAAGTTGGGTCCTAAATATAAAATCTCGATTTAGTTTGTGTTTTCTGAAGTGTCCCTATTAATTGCACATATTAACAATTCCATCTAATGGCAGTTATAAGTTTAAAAAAAAATATACTTTAGGAAAATCAACTTATATTTATTACAAAAAAACAATTTAACCTACTCAAACTATTCAGATCAGTTAAATAGTTCTTTTTTTTTTTTTACCAGACAGTTAAATAGTTCTTATATTCACCACAGGAGGTAGTAATAATATGTGGAGTTTTTATCGGTGAGTGCATTAGAATGCCAGTAGAGAACATGTGCTATGATTGAAGAAATGAACAAGAAAGATTGTTGGTGCAGGGGGACAAAGAGAAGAACACAGACATACCAGTCCATGCATAAGCAGTAGTTATGTACAGGAATCTCCCAAAAAACACGCTTTTGCATAAAGCCAAACTCAGCTCTCTCTCTCTCCTATGAACATATATATAATTACACACACACACACACAATTCATATCCCACACATGCTCTCTGTTTTTTTCCCCCCCAACTACACATGCTATCTTTTGGTGCAAGCAGTGTTTATATATCGTTTTAATTGCTCCAGATCACAGAATATAATGGATTAAAAAACATCTTTTGACGAATGAAATAAACTGAAGGCTTACCAAAACAAAATCCGCCAGGTGTTCCTTCCATTTAGTTTCGGAGATACATTGAGCTTCAACTTCCAGAAACTTGCTTCTTCAACAAACACAAAACATTCAGTCTCCGCATGGAATGCGTCTCTTGCCAGAACGATCTTGGGAAGTAGCCTGAGCATTTCTCACTCCTCAACGTCTTGGGAAATAGCCACTAAAGCAGCAACCTCGTCCCATGGATTCCTCAGTAAATTCTTCACACAATAAGTTATCCTGTGGTCTTACAGCATAATTATCCTAAATTTGAATTACAAAGACAACAATTTCATAATTTCTCCGTATTCCAAACTACGAGGGGTCCCTTTTTCGTAAACTCGCATGGACGCAAACTGGCCATTGCTTTTCCCATCAGTGCCATAGCAGCAACGCTTGGAAACTGCTTCTTTTGAAGCCCTTCCATCACAGGGTCCATCATGTCACGCTTTGTAGGCGAAGAAGCAACAGGATTATGACTCCATCTCTGAATCCAGGGATGAGAAAGTGAAGCCTCCAGGTTTGATTTGCTTTGATGAAAGAGGACCTGCTATTTGATGATACTGTTGCAGGTAGATCCGGTACCTTCGGCCCCCCAGTTAGAGACAGTGGTCTGGGTTCCAAACTCGTTTTTCTGCCTTTCATAATTTTGCTGAAAAGCAGATGTAAATTTTCATGGGAAGAAGTTTCCCCAAAATTTTCACTCTTGGTACCAAGAGCAGAATCGGATGTAGAGAGTTTGAGTCTCTTTAACCATCTATTGCTTGGTTCTGCTCCAAAAGAACCATTGCCAAAGGTAGTGGATTTGGAATTTCCATGCTCTGTTGCATTGGAAAGGAGGCGTTCCACATCCAGACTCTGGGTTTTGGACGTGCTAGTCTCCCTCTCATCCACTGGACCTGTCAGAGTGCGAAGCTTAAGAGGCTCTTGGTTTGCATCACGTATCGCAACACTTGCTGATTCTGCTTTCGTCCCCTCTCTAGCAAAAGTTACTGCACCTGGACAAGTTAACAAGTTTTGGCTCTCCTTGGGGCACTACAAAATTCATAATTTGATTATGGCGACCAGATTAGCAACTTGAAATTTAAAACAGTATTATCAGATAATGCCCCTGCAAAATGGGCCCCCACAAACAGTCCAATCAAATATTTTCTGCCACCCAATTCTTTAAGAATCGAGAACAGCAAAGGCACTCAGCCATTACACAAATTTTGTATAAAAAAGGGAAAACTATATTGGAAGTACTTGTACTTTCTCTCAATTTTTATTTTTCCTTAATTAAATCATTTAATTTTATTGTAACTTTATTCTATCTATTAGCATTTTTAGTCTCTACGCAAAAATTAATGATGTTAACCGGAAAAAAAAAATTAAAGATTTAATTTAAAAAAACACATAAGTACCAAATTGAAAATTAAAAATTGAAAAAATATCATCACATAATTAAATTTAAGCACTTGTTACAAAATGCAAAGAGAACATAAATATATTTCTATAATCTTCAAAAACCAGTAAAGATGTTAATTACCCAGAGTGCTTAAGAAAAAAAGAGATGTTTGAAAAGTGAATAAAAGGGCACCCTCAAGATTAAGAATTACAGAAATCACCTTGCTTGATGACAATGTAACATGACCTGCCAAAAGGAAAAAGAACCTTCAGCCCAAAATCATGATATAAAGGAAGCAGCCATTCAGGCGACATTCACAATATTATCTAGAAAACTTTAATTCATTGTAACGTTCAGTACAACGCAAAATTATTTGTAGCATGAAACCTAAAGTATAGCATATTTCAGCATCTCATTTAAAAGGATGAAAATTTACCAGGATGTCGATCCTCCTGTAAAGCATTTATGTCCATGGTATCAGTTTCGGCAGAAGATTCATTCTGCAGGGTTGTCATACTTTCTAGATCTTGGACGCTTTTCCTTCCTTCCCTATTCATAGAGCTCCCTAGTGTTTTCAGCTTTACACTTCCCAGAGCGCTCTCATCAGTGGATGGGGAGAAATAAGGCATCTCACTGAAAGCATTTCGTTTGAATTTGTTGGTAATTACTGACTCTCCGAAGAATTCCCCTTTTTCAGACAAGATAATATCACTATTTCCTGACATTGGAAAATGCTGAGTTGACTGACAGATTTTGGGATGGCCTCTTGATAACTCTTCTCCTGAGTCTATGGGGGTGAATAGCTTCGTAGTCTTTGCATGATGAACAGAGCTGGGCATTTGAAGTGCAGGAGAGCTTCCATGACAAAATTTATCTATTTTACTTGATTCAAAAGGGCTGGTCAAGCTTGAAAACCTTGCAGCACCAGTGTAACGTCGCATCTTCCAATGATGATCACTAACAAAATTCAGGCCACCATCACGGCTAACTGAGGGATCATGTTGTACATGATCAGGACCACTTGACATCGATCTTGAAAACCCAGGTGTTCGGGGGTCTAACAGATTACTTATTCTTTTCTCACGAATTAAAAGAGAAGAATAGCTCTGATAATCAGTACTTGTGAAATGTTCCCTAGATGCTACGCTTGATTGAAATATTTCATGCTGACCACGTGTGAAGGAGGGCATTGAAGATTTAGCTTTGTTACATGCAAATGGCACCATGTCAGAAGTTGAATTTACGTCCCTCCACACAGATGCCGAAACAGTTAATTTGTTCTTTTCAATAGCATTGGAAGAATTCATCAATAGGTGAGGAGGTAAAAATCCTTCAGACTGCAAATTAATCTCAGTCTCCCCGGGAGAAACAATATGATTTCTAAAGCTTGTATTAGTTTGAGACTTTAGAACTTCCCTACGGTAAATAGAACATTGTTCCCCCTTCAGAGACAAAGTACCATCTCTCTTATTAGAAATAGGAAATGATTTGAAATCCAAGCTTCTTATCGGTAAATTTTCTGGGTTTTCTGGCAGATTCTCGTTCATGGTGGAAATCTCTGTGGCCTTAGCTGCTTCTCTGTTTGCTCCAGTGCCTGTAGAAATATCTATTGCAGCATCTGACCTACCTTGTACATTATCATGCTCAGCAACACTGTCTTCTCCAACTTCTCTTCTGGACTCACAATGAATCGATGAACGACTATTGTCCCGAGTTGCTGACTTGTAATTTGTATGCTTCCAATGAGCCATCCATACTAATTGGCAACCATTTAATGGCTGAGCATCCATTGCCTCGTTTTCATTATATGCTTGTACAATATCTTCAGGCATTTTAATTTTCTCTTGCATGATGACACAATTTCCTCCGATTATTTCTCAAATGTCACCTGAAAATACAGTCAGCTCAGATAGGAAAATATCTGGATGTCTGACAACCATAATATATCCTTAATTAAAACCAAAAACCCTATTATGACCCTTCAATGCACTATCTGAAGTTGGCCCTCCACGTATTATTGTTCACATTTCGGTCCGCTATAGGTTTCAAAACTCTGTCCAATCCAGCTTGTTAGGGAACCGCTGGCTTTTCTTAAGTCTAATATATAAAATGGTCTGGCACATTCTGTCTGCGCACCATCATTAAACGGCAGCCAAACATGCATGGGAAGTCAATAAGAATGTAAAATTGCCTCATACGTCACCGCTAAATTGCCTAATATCAGAACTTTCTTCGGTACACAAATTCTGATAAATTTGAAATCCAAGCCCCACCCAAAAAAAAATGGCGATGATGATGATGAAGAGATCAATCTAAAAAGAAGAAAATAGAATCTGGCAATTGAAGTAAACACCACAAAAACAATAAATGTAACAACAACCCGCTCCTAGTCCAAGTAATCAAATTTCAAACAATTTTTTGTGAACTTACAACAGGAAACATACTCAAACCCCCCAAAAACAGAAGAACAAGCAGAATAACAGTTAAAGTGTGGTGAAGAAAGAAACGCGTTACCCGTAAACTTTGAAGCGCGAAGTGTAAGCAACCAGCTAGACTCGAAAAACCGTGGATCCAGAAACAAAAATCGATGCCAGATAAACACAGGTTTGGATCCTCTGAATAGATGATGACGACTCAAAGTGAAGAAGGGAAAATAAAAAGCTGCAAGATTATTTTATATTGTTTTAATCTCTCTCTACTTCCGAAGCCTTTTACCATCAACGGAGAGGACCGAGGCTCGAATTTGGAACAGAGGATCGCTTTCTTGGATCCTCAACCACGAGAATCGCCTTCGAAGCCCATCCCCCAGAGAGAGAGAGAGAACAGACGCAAGACAGAGTGAAGAATAGAAGTCCATGAGGCCCACCCGTTGAACTTTTTTCCTAATTGGTTGTTTTCTTTCCCATGCCTTTTTGTTTTTCCGATGTTTCATTTATATATAATTTATATATACTGCCGCTCCCCTCATGTGTGTGTGTACACACACTCTCTCTCTCTGGACATATATCTCATTTCTATCTTGTTCACGCATGTTAGTAAAAACAATTAAAAATATTAAATTTGTTATAAACTTTAAGTGATTTCCAATATCCTTATGATTTATACTGAATTCGAGCATCATAATAATTTTTATTTTCTCATCATCGTTATTAAATATAGACATATATAGCAAAAAGTATTTAATGCTTTTTAAAATTAAATAAATGACTTGTGAAAATAACTAAGAATACTTGTAGTTGAAGGGATATGAATATAAGACATATTTTAAGAAGTGTTCTTAATTTCTTTATTTAATAAGAGGGAAAAAAAAGTATAAATAAATGTAATGTTAAAATTTAATTTGTAATCTAAATAACACCAAATACTTTCTTAAGTTAATGTGAATTGCGTGTGAATTAGGCACCGTTTGGGTGACACTCTAAACCATGGTTTGGAGACCCAAATCATGGTTTGGGTGATAAGTCACCCAAACACCCACCCAATTTGCACAAACCGTGGTTTTGGAAAAAGCATAATTTTTTTGCTTTTGGAGAAAAAAGGGAGAGTGTGAGAGCCTATAGGATATGTATCTTGTTATTTTTCTTATAAACATATTTTTTTATAAACATATTTAATCTTATATTTTATAAATATATATACATATTAATTATTTATTAATTATATTATCTTATATATTATTAATTATGTTAATAAAAAATATATTATTAACAATTTTATTCCTTCAAATTAAAATATATCATAAAATCTATTTTTCTGTAATTATCATATTAACTTATGTCTTTTTTTTAGTAATTTGTATATATAAAAAGTGCTTCTGATAATAACTATACAAACACTCTCACTTCTCAAAATCACTTTTTCATAACACTTATTCTTTCCAGAAATCTATTCTTCTCAGAATCTATTCTCCAGAATCACTTTTTTAAACCACGGTTTAGTTTCATCCAAACACACCCTTAGTCAGAAACTATTTATATGTGGAATTTGAGGGGTATAAATATTGGGCGTGTGGGAATTAAAAGAGCTAGTTGGATTGCAATTTTAATTTTTATTATTATTAAGAATAATACTAATAACCGAGTGGAGGTTGGATTGGTTAGCAAGGACAGGTGAGACCGTGGAGGATTGAGCACCACGTAAATCACGAGACCATGCATTTGGATGCCTTGTGTCCACATCATTCTTCCTATTCATTATTCTTCTGGCTAATTATTGAATTAGTTTTGATTCTAAATATAAGACCTATTTTTTATATTTATTATTTTTTTTAAATTACCCTTATGGATACTCAATTAACCATAACAAGTAGAAGAGGGAGAAGAGTATTAAGAAAGATGATCATGGTGTTTTAAGAAAAACATGTTACATTTCTTATAATTAACTAACTTACATAACTTTCTTAATCTAATCAAATTAGTTTAATGGATTTTATATTAAGGAGCGGAGGAGTATTTGATTTTATAAGTCAGACAAATTAATCTAAAAATAATAATAAATATGAATATCTGAAAATAATTTTTTAATTTTTTTAATCTCTTCATATCAATCTGGTTTTATACTAGGTAATAATACACTAATTTCATATGTTTACTTTTCTTTTCGTTTCTCTGTGTCCACATGGAAGCTGGGGACTTGGACAGCTGAAGTCAACAGTGACAAGACTAGGAGAATGCGATCTTCACATCGGCGCGTTGTCCACAAGCTGCTTCGGAGGCCCCAAAAGAGATATAAGTGGTCTGATTGGGCTTCCATGGGACCGTGCTTATATTGGGCCTCCTGAGGCCCATTTCTATTTCTTTTTTCCCATTGGATGTGAAAAAAAGGCCTGATGTCCTTCGCAAGAACAAAAACATAACCACAAGATCAGCAGCTCACGTTACTTTCAAAAGAAAACTCATATTTTCTCTCAATTATTAATTCGGTATTCTATTTTTCTTCTTTTAATTAGATACTCTAATTTTATTATGTTAGCAACATTACTAACTATACTTTTACTTAATTTAGTACTGTTAGTCTCTATACCCAAGCTAACAATGCTAACAAAACGAAATTAACGTATTTAATTAAAAGAAAAGACACACAAGTATCATATTAAAATGTGAGAGATGAAAAATAATTTTTCTTTTTTCTCTTCCCTTTAATATGAAGGTATGAAAACATGTAAAAGAAACTATGTATTGTTTGATACATCAAAATCATCCTGATTTATAAATACCCTGCACAACTTGTGCATTGCTGCAGGAGGAGGGAGACATTTTGAACATACAAATTATGTAACACTACTTTCTCCGGTCCTAATTATAAGATCTCATTTATAGACTACAAATGAGGTCTTATAATTAGAACAGGAGATAGTATATATTGTCTCCAATTGCTTTTATGTCAGGCCAAAACAAATTGCTTTTAATGCAAATATGTTTATCTATTTCCTCGTTTCAAGTGGAATCACCTTAGAAAATTCACATCCTACCAACCTTCCCATGTATTTGAATATTTACCATCTTTTGTTCCGCTGAGCTTTATTGAATTTTCTTACATAACTGTCATACCTAATTATCTAATAAACGTATCCGATCTTTGATTTTTAATAATCAAAGCCTTTCCTCTGTCATTATTTATTTGATCATGCATCAAGGTTGTGTAATCTGCATGAATTAACACCGTTAATTGCCAGATTCTGATCCTACCTTAACCTATACATGAAGCCAGCGTAAGAGGATTCATAATATTAACATGTGAAATTGTGAATAGTCTAAATTTTGCTATTTATTTTCATATGTTTGAGTTAAAATACTTTTTTTTCTTGTAAGTTGATATTTATAAAATCTAAGCACTTGTAAATAAATATATTATAATAATTTAATTAGAAAAAAATCCAGTTGTCCATGTTTTTAATAGTCCAAATGACGGAGGGGCAGGATGCACGCCTTTTTTCTTCTGGCTTAATTTGTGTTTAATAACAGGAGACAAGTCTTTGACGAAAAAAAGAAAATAATAAGATATAAGTCAAGAGCAAGTAGCTCTAGTAATACCGTCACCTATTATATTTAGATAACGTCCTAAGTGTAATGTTAAAATGGATATAAATTGTATTAAAAGTAAAGAAAAAACAATAAAAAATAAGGTCATATGTTTTTTTTTTAACCTTCAACGAGGCCATGTGCTATTTTTTTTTACACAATATTACATACTACCTCCGGTCCTAATTATAAGACCCAGTTGACTTATTTGAGGAGATTAAGGAAGCAAGTTGAGTTAGTTATTTGTCCTGAATAAGTGTTGTCTTTCCTAAAAGATCCTTATTAATCAAGTGATTGACTAGAACTATCATTGTTAGAAGGGCTATTTTAGAAAAAATATATATAAATATGAGAGACAAAGTGGATTGGGGTCTTATAATTAGGATCAAATAAAAAGTCAAACGGGGTCTTATATTAAGGACCGGAGGTAGTATTATATATGGCATAATAACATTATATATTGGTTAATTATATTTTAGAAAAGTTTTTTTAAAAAAATCGGAAGTGAAAAAAAAGAAGACAATCTATCTACTAGTCTCCTAGTCTACAAGTCAAATAAAATAAAGATCTTTTCAAAAAGAAAAAAGAAAAAACCCAATCTCTTCCCCCAGTGGCCAAGGAAAGAGGTCTGCCCAATTATGCTATTGTCCTCAAGAACAAGGGTACACGCTATCTGACAGACCAATAATAATCTTCCATGTTAGCACTTAGGGGCGGCACGCTCTTCCCGTTCACGCGCCTCCGCAGTCATTTCCTGGAGGACTGCGGCATCTCCGCTAATACAAGATAACATCCCAGTGCCACTCGTTCCTCGGTCACATTTCCCTTCTTCGGTCACATTTCCCTATGTAATACGACGCCGGAGAGGGCAGATAATAGAGGCTATAATAATAGACCCCATCAAAAAAGTGGGTTGGAAAAAAAAAACGAAACGAATAATAAGGAAATTCGCGTTTCCTTGTAGATCTGCCTACTTTTCGGTTCCTCCATCAAAATCTCCTCGTCGTCCTCCTCCTCGTCGGGCTCAAACGGTCCTCCCAGGTCAGCTTCGATTCTTCTCTGGATTTCATTTCCTCCTTGATATAGGGTTCAGCAGATTCCCGTCTACTTCTAGATCCGCACACTTTTCGCCTCCCTCCACCAGTTCTCTTCCTTCTTGAGCTTCAACAGTTCTCCTTGGTTAGCTCCTTTTATCCCTTGGATTCCGTTCCTTGCTTAACCTGTTAGGACTCCCGATTTCATTATGCTAGATCTTCTTCTTGCCCGGCTGTTTTGTACATCTTTTCCAGAATTTTGGGAGTATTTCACATGTAATGAGAAATGATGCTTGCGGATCCCTTTTTTTTTAATGATAAAAATTAAGCCTTACTTTTTTAGTTTGTGTTGTTGGCTGCTTTGATGAAATTTGATGTGTCTGATTCTGAACGACTTTCTTTATTCTGTATGTTGATGTACTTCAATAGAGTAGAAGCTCTTTTTCCTTTCTATTTCAGCTCAAGCGGCGTCGGTGGTTATCTATTATATATGCAATTAACCATGGGAGGGTGTTAGACATGATTCATTTTGAACAATGAGCTTGTTTGTAAGCCATGATTATGTCTCCGCAGGTTGTTAATTGAATGGAGGGAGTTGGAGGTGGCAGTGCTTCGGCTGCTGCACCTGTAAACCAGGGGGTGCAGGACTTTATGAGGCTCTTTCAATATTATCTGGATAAAACTACTCCTCATGCTACGTATAGATGGATTGGGACTTTGGTTTTGGCATTACTGTATGCTTTGAGGGTTTATTATGTCCAGGGATTCTACATCGTGTCATACGGTCTGGGAATCTATTTGCTCAATCTGTTGATTGGGTTTCTGTCCCCTTTGGTTGATCCAGAACTGGAACCTTCAGATGGACCTCTGCTGCCAACAAAAGGTTCTGATGAGTTCAAACCTTTCATTCGCCGGCTTCCTGAATTTAAGTTCTGGTAATTTGTTTATTTTGCTGCTAATCTGTTACCTACATTATTGCCATTATAGTCTTAGGGTTTTTGTTTAACATTATTAGATGACCTGCACAGTCCCTCTTTCAGAAAACCGTAATTAATTATTTGGATATTAGATTTTAACTGAGAACACTTAATGAAGTTATTAAACGTGATCTTTTGGTTAACAATTTATCCAGATATTTGGTTGTTGTTAACTTCACATAGTAGGATAAGGCTCATTGTTGTTAGATTTTAATTGCTGCTTCGGTGTCTGTCATCTTAGCATTCAGTCCTGAGTCTCTAACATATGATGTACCATAACTTGATATCTTAGTTTATCATATGTGCCCACTGATATTGCTATGAATCAATGCTAAACTCCATTTGGTAGTCCGGCCTTCAGTCATTCACAGAGCACGGCCATACAAAAAATGCTCTTAATTTTGTATTTTTTTGGGAAAACCTGTTCTGGTCAATAGAAATAAACCCTTCACAAAGGAAGAATAACTTGATATCCTTATAATAAATTAATGAGAAGATTGAGGTAATCTTGTTGTCAGGTACTAGCTTTTAGTCTACTGCCTGCTGAAACTGCCTATGTTATCAACCACTAGTTACCTTTGGCTGCAAATTGATGATTTTTTGTACACCAGTGGTTAATTACATCAGAACATGTTTATCTTTCCTAAAATGTCTTCATAAACACACTTTCTTTTTTGACCAAATCATAAACACACTTTCTCAAACGCATCGTTTTCCGTGGAACTAACTTGTGCTTCAACTCAGCATCAACTTTGATCCCAATCACGCATCTTTCTTCCTGGTATTTGTTCTTGTGATGATATAGCGTATGATACATAATATTTGGTTAGTGTATATGCCTTTAAGCCTGTTATTTTAACTTTCGACAAGTTCACTTTCTTGTGATCTTTTTGTCCTTGTTCATTGAAAAACTGGAACACTGGATACCTTAGATTTCTGGGTATCACCTTGCGCAAATTACATGCCCAGAAACTTAGTTTTATGCCTCCTAAAACCTCTGTAATAATGATTTTTCAGAACTTGTTTTCATATAACATTTTGTGAATATTTTATGACCTTTCTGGAAAACTGATGGAGTTAATACTGCTTTTGTCACTAAGAAATTTGATGTCTTCTATTTGTCCAACCTTTTCATATTATATTTCTCCTCCACCCCCTTTTTGGGGGGGGGGGGTGGCACTATTTATATGCAATCTTCTTCCATTTTTGTGGTCAAGGAATCATGTAATTTACAGGCTCATTTTTTAGAGTTTCCATGTTTCTGTTGGGGAACAATGGGATAGCCCGTTGACACAGATGAAAATAATGACTTGCTTTTTCCTCTGTTGCTGCAGGTATTCTTTCACAAAAGCTTTCTGCATAGCTTTTGTCATGACCTTCTTTTCTGTATTTGATGTTCCTGTCTTTTGGCCTATATTACTCTGTTACTGGATTGTTCTGTTCGTCCTTACCATGAGGCGCCAAATTGCACACATGGTCAAATACAAATACGTCCCATTCAACATCGGAAAGCAGGTTGAGTTTCTATCTTTTTGATGCTTGAATTTCTTCTCATAGTTTACTTTATGTGTCTGTGTGAAATATTTTGGAAAGTACCCCATGCTATTTTTTTTTCCCCCCTTTCAGAAGTATGGCGGTAAGAAGCCTTCTGCAAGTAGCAGTGGATCTCGTGCAGAATGAAGCTAGGCTGTTGCATGCTTGGAAGGATACTCATTTACTGGATTGAGGAGAAGGGTTAGGATTTGTGAACATTTAGGGTAGCTGATTTTCCCCCCCTTTTTACTTGAAGGATTGTGTTTTGCAGACTATAATGGGGTGCCAATACGCAGTCACAGAAAATTGGATTATGTTATGTCCACTTAGTTTTATGATACCAGAAGATATGCTAATGTTGGCACTTGGCAGTAAACTTCATTGTTTATACATATCATCATTTAATCCAATTTTGAATATTAGTGCTAATCTCTCTTCTTGATGAAATACTTCAGCAGAATCCCTTTAATACGAAGATTTTTTTGGTTGCTGCTTATTGGAAGCTGGTGTAATAAAGCTGTTCACTTTAGACTCTGATTTCATTTTCTTTTGTATTTTTGGGGTAAAGGTTAAATTGGCCAAGTGAAGGCCCTTCAGGTTTGTAGCGCAGCACAACGTCTCATCAGGCGTTGTGGGTTAGAGTGGCAAACAGCGATAACCTTCTCTTCAACCTTTCCACCTAGTTACTCTACCACGCCAGGAACCTGACAAGCTATTATGAGCACTGATGCATGCTCTTTCTTTGTTTTTTTTCTGCCAGCACTGACGCATGCATAAATAACTTGTGCATCTGTATCTTTCTTCTCAGATATGAGAACGAGATAATTAAAATATAAAAAATAAAAAGATTATTTATTTATAATGAATGTATGTTGATTTTTTTTAAATGTCACTTTTAATTATTTGCATTAAAAAATTTTCTTATGAATAGAAATTTTCTTTAGCATATGCAATTAATAGGATTGTTTAAGTGAATTAATGTCTTATAATTAGCTTTTATATTTTGAATGAGTTCAGTTCATTTTGTCAAGGTTACTTCTTTTTTTTTTAAAGGACATGTAATTAGGAATATAATATTGATGTGCGAACAATATGTATCATAAATCGACATGGGTGAATGCACAACGTGGTTTCAATTATTCTGCGCTCTATGGGCCGATTTTAATGAGCATATAACAAAGTTATAATGAACTATTGACCTATAAAAAATTAAGTTTCCAGTTCTGTTACCTTTAGTAATTTATTCAATTTTTTGTTAATAAAATCATGATAATTTGGCCCAAAAAATATAAAATCGTAATAAAATGACATGGAAAAAGCAATTATGTGTAAATCGTGAATTTGTTAAATGTAGCATAGGCTTTATTTTGTTTCTTGTTATATTATATATTCTGTATTTTCAGGAACACTTTTTTTTAATTTTGTATTTTCTTATTGACACAATTTCCCCGCCTTTTTGGAAGCGCTTGGGGAGAAAGAAGATGCATATGGGGAATGCCGTAACAAGGTTGGTGTGCTGATAAGCCCTATTCCTCGTTAGGAAGGACACACGGAGCTTGGGATTAGGATTTACTGCCGATTAATATTTTAAAGATAATTAACAATAATAAGTTATACTATTATGTTTTTTTTGGCTACTCATAAATATTCTTCTATTAGAGGCAATATTATTCATTGCATTATTGGGGGTACTACTTCCGGTTCTAAATATAAGAGCTAGTTAACTAATTTAAGTAAATTAAAAAAATAAATTAAATTAGTTATTTATAATAAATAAGTGTTGTCTTTCTTAAAATATCTTTGTTAATCATGTTTATTGGTTAGAATCACTATTATTAAAAAGACTATCTTTAAAAATAAATAAATAAATATAAAAAAAAGTAAATAATAACATGTTTTTGAATAAATTTTTGGTATGCCAAGAACCTTCTGGTTGGACGGCACCCACACTTTCATAGCCCAAACCCATGATAAAAATAGGGACGGGCATGATGGGCGGGTGTGTGAGTCCACTCTCCTGTAAAGTGGGTAAAATTGTTAAAATTAACAAAAAATAGAAAAACTTGAAAATACTCTTTTTGCTGTTGGCATACTGTGGTCCTTGAGAACCAAAAAGGGAGGAGGAAAAAACTGCAAAATTAAGTGCTCACTGTGCTTCCTCTTTTCAACTGAGCAAAAGTAGTGATAGGAGGAACGAAAGCCCAAAATGGAGATTTTAAGATCTGGCGACACATGGCTTCATTACTCTTTAGATTCTCACATACTAGCTCGAAGAATACAAGGATGTCACCTATAAATCAATCTATTTCCTTTTTCCTGGATCAGTTTTATTTCTTTGATCTTCTTTTGTTTATCATAAAGAACAGCTAATAAAGTCAAACAATCCATTGCAGTGACTTGCTTAGGCAGAAAAAGGTTTGAATATCCTGAATATGCAGTTATATAATATATGCACACTTGCTGACAGACTGGTTTGAAATGGCCTGTCAATATCATTAAATATCTTGCCTTTGGGTTCCTCTGTCTAGTTTCTTTATGCCCGGAAAGTTCCCCGCTGAATTTGGCAAATTGCCACTGCAGCAGTTTTCGAATTCTCGGTTTTCCGAGCGAGACAGAGATGGCAAAAAGTAAAATTTTGATCATCGGGGCAACTGGAAGATTAGGGTACCACTTAACGAAAGCAAGCCTCGAATTTTCTCATCCAACATTTGCTCTTGTGAGAGAATCTGCCTTCTCTGACCCTAACAAGGCTCAGAAGATTCAGTCTCTCTCCGATTCTGGAGCTACCATTCTAAAAGTCTCTGCCTATCTCCCCGTTTTCGTTTTCTGGGTTCAATGTTTTTGGTTGACTTCTGTTTCAGTGGTTCTTAAGGTTGACTTTTTATTTATGTTGTAGGGTTCGCTCCAAGATGAAGCGAGCCTTGTTGAGGCGGTCAGGCAAGTGGATGTGGTGATTTGTGCTGTTTCAGCAAAGCAGATTCTTGACCAGAAGCTCCTTATCCAAGTCATCAAACAAGCTGGCTCCATCAAGGTCATCAACCTCTTGACATTGTCATTTGATCTTTTTATCTATTTCTGCATTTGTCTTTCTGGGGTCTGCAAATCTTTGGGTTCCTATGGAAAAATTCTTCAATACCTATTCTTGCACCAACAAAGAGCTACTCTATGAGTGGTAAACTATGGAAGAGACTAAAAGAAGGAAAAAGAGACTAAAACCTATTCTTCAATACCTGTGTGAGTGTGATTGTTTGGATACAATTCATGAACCGTCAAATATTTTCTGTTGGTAGTACATTTATATATGAAGAGAGAGTTGTACAAAGAATATGACTATTTGTGGGATTTACATCTCATGTTTGCACATATCAACCCCTTTTATCTAGTGTCTTGGACTGCATTTGCTTTTATGATCTTAGATGACCTGTATTGTCGAGAATAAGCCAGCTATAGTCTTTATCCTTTCTGTTATTTTGTTGGTGTGAACCTTCTCACATGTAGCCCATCTGACTAAAACATATAGTGTTATTGATAAAGAATGATGAAGTCTGGCAAGTATTTACATGTCTGAGCCCCTATATATAGGCTTATCAATCCCATGACTTGCAGCAGATATTTACAACTAAAAACATCCTAACTAACTAATGACCAAATCTAATAAATACATGTTCTAATTCTCTTCACAGTTGGTTAGCACCTTTGTTTACAAGGAGATATTAGTCATAGCAATATGCAGAGAAACATTTGGCAATGTTATGGCCTTGATGAGTTTTGATGCTAACCAGGAAAAGAATTAATCTAATGTTCTGTTTATCTTTTCCCCTCTTCTGTCATTCCTATTTATTCCTGGGTTGGTGCAGCCATTGAGGAATTAGCGAAATTAGTAAGAGATTACACATTTTGTGTTGCAAATTTTTTTGCCTTGTCAACATGGATTTGATTCTTTGAGGAGTACTTTGGTAATAAAATCCTACACACATTAGGTCAAAATGGAGGAAAGCACCCTTAAGATCTCATGGAAGGGCTTTAGCATGGACATTTTTTAATATATCCTTGCAATAACAAAGAGAAATAACTTAGTTAGAGAAAAAAAACATCCTGCTTTTGCAACTTCGGTTCCATTTTTCCAGTTCGTCTTCGTCCTTTTGCAATATGATCCCTCTAGCATTGGGTTGAAAATGGAGGAAAGTCGCTTTCAGATCTCGCAAGGAGGGATTTTGTGCAGAGAGACAAAGATCAGGGATAAATAAGTACAAAGAGCTAATTAGTAAAAACCCATTAGAGTGAGTGTTTATGATTGTTTGATGAGTTTTTGTTAATTTTTTGCGCTTGCTTTGGTTGCATCAAGCGTATATATTTTGTAGAAATAACCTAACCTTTTTGGGGGAAAAGGAAGAAATAGAAGTGGGCTGGATAGGAAAAAGAACTTGTCCATCCTTCAAATCCAGTGGGTAGGAGGCTCCATCCAAGTTGATGAGCTGGGAGCTGTAGCTCATCCAAGTTTATTCTGCTGATCATCTCATCCAAGTTAGGTTATTTTGTAGAAACAACCTAACTTTTTTGGGGGAAAATGTGCTTTCTTGAACCTATGAATCTTTCTATCCTTACAATCATCTCAAACATTGACTTACAGATTTTTTTTTTTTAGAGATCTGTTTTGCTCAAATATATAGTTGATACAGCACAGCTCAACCTCAATTTTGTCATTCATCTGCTTACAACTGATTTTCCTTTATTTTTCAACTTTCTTGTGTGTAAATAATTTTAGTTGGTTTGTGGGGTCTTGCAGAGGTTCATCCCATCAGAATTCGGATCAGACCCTGACAAGGTTCGAATTTCTGTCCTTGATGCTGGCTATAATTTCTACAAACATAAAGTAGAAATCCGGCGACTCGTGGAGGCTGAAGGCATTCCATATACTTACATCTCCTGCAATTTCTTCATGAGCCTTTTGATTCCTTCTCTCGTTCAGCCAGGCTTAAAAGTTCCTCCTAGGGACAAGGTCACTATATTTGGCGATGGAAACACAAAAGGTCTGTTTTTTCAAGCTCCTTTTTGTACACATAATCGAAATACATAATTTTTTTGCCGGCTGACATTCATAATCAACATGGCAGCGGTCTTTGTTAAGGAAAGTGATGTCGCTGCATTCACTATCAATGCTGTGGATGACCCTCGTACATCATGTAAAGTTTTGTACTTAAGACCGCCCGGAAATGTTTACTCCATTAACGAGCTAGTAGACTTATGGGAGACCAAAGTTGGGAAGAAGCTTCAGAAATCTTACGTTTCAGAAGAAGAGCTGCTCAAGAACATTAAAGGTATTTTAGTAGTTTGTATAACATTTATACACATATCTCACTACTTATTTGAAGCATGTAGAATCCATAATATACAGCACAAAGAGATAGATATAGTTGAAGGTCTTAGGACTTGTTTGGAGCAACATTGAAAACGGACTTTTAAGCAAGTTCACATAAGCCGAGATAAAACTCTCCTCATATATTTACCTCATATTTTATAAATCACGTTTGAAAAGCTATTTATAAATCAATCCAAACAAGTCCTTGTTCGTTATGAAAAGTTACTCATATCCAAGAATAGAATAATGAGAAGATACTCTAATTGAAATGTGTAAATTTTTGTTGCACTGCAGAGACTACTTTCCCAGACAATTTTGAGAAGCTGTTTATATATTCTGCTTTCGTACTTGGAGATCAGACTTACTTTGATATCGATCCGAGGTCTGGTGTGGAGGGTACGGAACTTTACCCAGATGTGAAGTACACTACAATCAGTGAAGTCTTGGACACTCTAGTCTAGTCCTGGCTTCTTTTGGAAATGGCCGGACTAAATAAAGTGTGCACTGAGCATAGATGTGCCAAACATTTTCATTATTTCCATGTCAACGGTGTTCATTACCTGCATGGTTCGCCATTGCTCTTGAGCACGAAAGACCTTGAGGTTTTTCACTGCATAGAGATTCAGAAATCCATGCGTGACTGCGCTGTAAATTAATATTAAATTAAAGGACATTTGCTTGATTCCTGCAAATCATTTGTCACATGATTCCCAAAGGTCCACCTTAGGGGTTACTTGTTTTGCATGTTCTTAGACTCTGTCCGAACTTCAAACTGCTTCGTCATATAAAATTGAATAGTTGAAGTTGATTCTCTTATCTCTTCTTTGTCTCTTGTTATATGGAGTCCATCAAATGTGAACAATTGACTTCAGTTGCTGCGAGATATAATAGTGTGAAATTTCTTGAGCCAACCATTGTGTTGACACTATGTCATAATAGAAGGTATGATCAATCCTTGGATGAACAAACCAAGGTCGCTATTTCTGAGGTTAAGGATACTGAAACACTGCTATCAGCTATAAGCAGAGCCACAATTGTGTGAATAGGTCAAATAGTTCTTGAAGTGGAATTCATCCCTCTAAGCTCAAATTGGCCCGGTATGGGGTCTTATGGTTAAGACTTCGGATTTTCCGAATAAGAATGAGACAAAAATTGGAAGATAAGGTGGTCTCAACCATTAGAGTTTCACTTAATTTTTTGTTTGCGCGGCAAGGATTGTATGTTTTTTATTTTAAAAAAAAATCTTGGAATGTGCGATGTGAAAGGAAAGGTAGAGATAGAGAGAGAAAGAGAGAATTGAGAATGGATTTTTCTTTAATTTTCTATTCAAATAAAGAAAAAGTGGGACAAAGGAAAGGAAAATCCACGGTCATCGCTTACCATGCATAGGAACAAAGGGAATCAACAAGATCTTGGGCTATGTGGATGGGACAGGTCCACCATTTTCGCCATTGTGGATGGCTTGAAAGTGAATGAAAATTGAAAGCTGAGGCTCTTGAAGAAGAAACCTCAGTCTGCCCTTGGCAACATCAAAGTGGTCCCCACAATAATCACCATCCCCAACCTAAAACTGAAAGCCTCCTTTCCTTCGTATCAAGATCCAATACTTTGCCTCTTGATTATTTGCAAGAGGCGTTTGAACTGCTCCTAGAGGGTATCCCTAGTCTTAAGGCACTCCCTCTGTTCTTCTTTTTGGAAATTTCTTCAATCTCGTTCCTCTAATTTGGTGAATTATCTAATTCTGACCTAAACGACAGGTCTTTGACTAGACATTGACAGAAATATTTCTCAGAAAGGCTTGAAAGGGTAAGGGTTAGAGAACCTATCTTTTATAGCCTAGGTTTGTATATTAACTAGCAGCCTGAGAACCTGTTAATGAGTTTGTGGGCATTTGAAGAACACTGAAAAGAACATTATTTATTTCTTTTCCTCTTTTCATGGAACGGTTTTTTGTCCATACTGTGCAAAGCATTTCAAGTTTGAACATTCATTTAAACCAGTTGAGAAAAATACGAGTAAATGTGGGGTTTTGATTGAGATGAAGGAAAATTCTTTTGGGGTACTTGACGGACAGAGAAACCAGCCTAATAAATGGAAGAAGTGGACATGTCTGGTCATCCCTGAGGTCTATCCCCTTATGGTTAGGGCTCTGTATTCATCATTCTCTGCCTTAGCTATTTGCTGTCTCAATCAACTGACTATTATTCTGTCCCCAAAGGCGCCCTTTATGAGGTCCACTATCATGCTTTTGTCTTCTGTCTCTCTCAAGCATCTTCAATCTTGTCTTTCTGGTTCACCCGCCATAACAATATAATGGGTTTGGCTTTAGAACCTCAAACCCTCCACTGTCACAACTTACACAACTTACGACTCAAGGTGTGTTTAGATGAAACCAAACCGTGGTTTGAAAAAGTAATTCTGGAGAATAGATTCTGAAAAAAATAAATTTTATAAAAAAGTGATTTTGAGAAATGAGAGTGTTTGGATAATTGTTATTAGAAGCACTTTTTATATATACAAATTACTAAAAAAAAAGACATAAGTTAATATGATAATTACAGAAAAAATAGATTTTATGATATATTTTAATTTAAAGGAATAAAATTGTTAATAATATATTTTTTATTAACATAATTAATAATACATAAGATAATATAATTAATAATTAATTAATATGTATATATATTTATAAAATATAAGATTAAATATGTTTATAAAAAAATATGTTTATAAAAAAATTAACAAGATACATATCCTATAGGCTCTCACACTCTCCTTTTTTCTCCAAAAGCAAAAATTTTTTGCTTTTTCCAAAACCATGATTTTGGTTTTTGGGTGGGTGTTTGGGTGATTTATTCCCCAAACCATGGTTTGGGGTGTCACCCAAACACAGCCTTAATTGGCTTTTTTTTTTCTGTGGCATTTTTTTTCTTTATACTTCCATTGAGATTCGAGATTATTTCAGTCCACAGAAAGGTTTTAGTTTCATGATTCATCACTATTTTAAAGTATTTTATTTAAGAATGAATTGGTGGTTTTGAGTTATTAAAACTACTGCCTTTGTTGATACATGGGTCTCCTTCAAGTTTGGATGCTGCATTTTTAAATTTGAGGTCCCCAACTTAGGGAGCCTACTTAGAGAGAGAGAGACTATAAACTAGGGAGGAAAAAAAACAGAGTCTTGTGCATACTAGTCCTTCTTAAAAACGATATTTTTTCCCCTTTCAAAATTGTTATGATGTTGAACCCATTAGCAAAGATGGCCAGCATGTCCAAAACAAGATGTTGATCTCATCATCAAGTGCCCAACTTGCTATTAAATATGGTTTTTTTTTTTTGGCATCTGCTATTAAAATATGTTAGCAGAGAAATAGAAATTGTGGACCCCGTACAGTGTAGGACTCATTCATTGCCTAGACATACATGCATGCATACATACATAACGCTCAAATTGCATTTCATTGCAGTATAATGATTTTTTTTCTGAGTCAATTATAATGACAATTTGTTTACAATGAGATGGTGCTGTTGGTGATTTGTCGTGATACGTCTCAATGGCAATTAACCATTCGGTTAATTGTTATAACATATTTCGTTGACATTGAAGTGTCTTCTGGTAAAATAAATTCATACATGAGATTCTTGAAAAGTTATTGACTATTAGATTGTGAGATCTTCATACTCAATTATTTAGTGGCTCTAGATATCAAGAAGGCAGCGACTCCTAAAAAAGATCTGCTAAACTTAGGTTGTAACAGTACAAGGTTTCCCACGTTTATAAATTTACAGAAACTATTATACACAAGTTAAGAAAATAGTAAATCAACAGTAATTTCTTTACCAGGTTGTACCAAGTATCACTAGTCATATGCCTTGCCCTTCTGTACGTATTTTACTGTTGTTTGGTTAAGGGAACAAGAGGCAGAGGAAAGTTGTGATCTGAATAAAGCTAAATTGAGGAATTGAAGTCAAAAGGGTGTGAATCTGATATTTATTTATACTATGGAGAACGTATACAAACAATATATGTTATGTACTCGAAAAGAAAATTAAAAAGAAAAAAAAATCTTGACAAGAGTCATTCAGATTCACTGAGCTCATCCAACAAGTTGGAATATAACATCAGCTTCTTCACATCTCCATCTTTAGATTGCTAGCTTCAATTAGTCCTGCACATATATACCGTTACAAGACATTTCAGAAACAGGTCTAAGTTCAGCAAGCCAAAGATCAATTTTCTACTCCAGATCCTTAATCCTAACCCCGTGATTTAAAATGACTAATCCATTGAACATTTATTATCCACATTACTCATCTTAGTCCACAGGGTAAGTATATCTTTTGTCATGATATGCAGAAACAGCAATGAGCATTAAATAGTATATGCATTGAGTCAAAAGTCTACACCACTTTCACTTGCTATTCCTATGAGAGAAAGAAGTGGGAAAGGGAAAGAAGAATCAGAAAGATTAAAAAAAGGTCTCAGTATTCATATGCACTCATCAATATCAGCTGGGGGGCTCCCAGTCTCATGTCTCTGTCACCCCATTAAAAATCCACCCCACTTTATATCTACTTTCAAGCTCTGAGATATCAGGCTATAGAGAAAAAGTGATTTGACAGCACATGAATTTTTAGCTAACCTGTGAATGGCTGAGAAGGAAAGGACGACGTTGTTGATCTGGCTTGATCAAAAGCCACATTGTACAGGTTCTGCAAATCAGCTTCACAGTTTGAAAATGGCAGAATTTGCTGCAGTCCACGCAGACCAGATTAAATTGAGAAAACAGATTACCATAACCAGATCACTAGGACACAGACAAATCTAACATAAACATAACACAACATGGAACAAACATAGTTACTGTATTCTTAAAATACTATGAATTATGACAGATAATACAGAGGAGCAAGAGAGGAACGTACATTGAAACATGGTGGCTCAAGAAACGTTTCGTTTGGCAAGGATACAGGGGCACTAATGGTCCTTCGAAGTCCCAAATCTGGAGGGTTTATGCCCATATCTAATCCGGAACATGAAGCAACATGTTGTGTTGGATCAAACTGAAGATAGGCAGGGTTAAGTGTCATATCTATGGCTGGAAAACTCGTAGAAGCACAAGCAGGAAAAACCTGTGAAAATATCATCGAAAAAACGTTTTTTATTATTATTATTATTATTAATGAGTTTGAAATGTCATTGTTAGTGGAAGCTTGGAGTTCTGCTATTTTCATTTCTCTTTACCTCTTTGGTAAACAGATCGTCAACGTTGAAGTCAATCCTTGGGTTTACAGCAGCTAGTTTCATCGACAAAAACTGCATTTTTATGAGAACACCATTATAAGTCACATGAGTTTGGATCAAGTTTAAAGTCTGTGTCAGTGTCTTGCTTGAAGCTTCTTTTTTTTTTTTGGGGGGGGGTGTTTTACTGAAGCCTGTGGCTTCAACCTAACGGAAAATGATGAAGCGGGTGATGTCTAACCTCAACTTGTCGTTGAAGAGATTGAACATAATTGATGATTTCATCGAGCATTCCAGCTTTTCCTGTGATTTTGTTACAACCAGGCACTAAACCTTGTAAGTACTTCATTCTCTCGCTAATTTTTTCCCTTCTAACCTGCAAAAGGACGAAACAGAGCTTGCATTGTTCACTTACCAGAAGCAAAATCCACAAAGAAAACCGCTGAAAGAAAAGGAAAGAAAAGAAAACGGATCGGTAATTTTCGAGTTCTTACTCTTTCTGCCAAGCTATGGCTATCAGTGGCTTGTCCACGACGTGCTCGGACATGAATGTAGTCAGGCTTCTGATTTTGAACCTCAGACGCTTTTGAATTCTCTTTCGAAGATTCTGCAGATGTTTCTCTGTTCTTGTCATTATTATCTCTTGTGACTTTGGGTTCCCCTTTCTCAACACTCGTTTTGTTTTTCTTGCTCTTCTCATTTTCTGCAACAGCCTATACCCATTGAAACACATACAATTTTCATTTACGTTAGATCATTGCCATATAATATGCATACATCGTAATACATTACCAGTATCGTCCATATAAGATACAAAATTCATAAACAAACAACTCCATGCAAGCACGTGGAGATGTATCTGGACCAAGTTATTATTTCTGAACAGTGAAAGAAAGACGTCTAGCTTTCCATTGCCATGAAGCGAAACATGACACACACCTTGGGGATCTGAGCTTTATCAGATTTCCTCTTCTTGAAGCTCTCTCTCCCACTTGTCGATCTCATCTTCTCCGTTGGCGTGGCAGCCGCCGACGCCACCACAGACGGCGGGCAGCTAGAAGTCCTCGAAATTGCAGAGCTCACGTTAAATCCAGAAGACACAAATCCCGTACCAGGCAAGCCGGCCTTACCCAATTCGGACCACCCATTTTCCCAACCCGGGGCTGGCTTCACCGAGCTGGCATTAGCAGCCACCTCACCAAGCCCAGAACCGCCACCGCCGCCATTGATCACCATCAATCCCCCAGAATTCGGAACTTGCAGAGGCGAGAACGCAGCGTCAAACCCATTCCCAGAAAAGTAGTTCTGGTTCTGATGATGGTGATGAAACTGCGGTTGCTGCCATTTCATCCTGTCTCTTTGCGTTTCTAACAATGTCAATGTCATATCAGAGCAGGACTCGGCGAGATTCTCCGAACTGTTCAGACAACGCAGCATATTAACATAAATAAGCTATACGGATAACGTGGGCAGGGTGCGAGGAACAGTGAGTGAACTAACTAGCACTTTAGAGTTGGCAACAGCGGAAGAGAAACGGGGGAAGAAGAGAGGGATGGTTTAAGGGTGAAGAAGAAGAAGAAGAAGAGGTTAGGTATATATAAATGGGGAAAATGGCTGATTTAATAATTTAATAATTAAAAAAACGAAATTGAAAAAAAGGAGGGTGGGCGATTGCCGGAATGTGAAGAGGGGTAGGGGAGAAGTGGTCGGAATTATTAGGGGGGAGAGAGAGAGAGAGGATAGGGATTGCAAGGGACAGGATGGGGCAGAGGGGGAGGTGGGGGGAGTGGGTCCCACTGACATGACCGCCACGTGGGCGTGTCCCAAAACGGAGACGTTTTTGTGTTCTCATGATTATGAGCAACGGGGTTGCCCCTCGCTCTTGGAGTCCCTTGCAAGTAATTCCCCGCCCTCCTCCCCCATCAGATCTTCTTTCCCTTCTGAAATCTTCCTTCCCAATTCACATTTTACATAATGCAGACTGCTCCAATTTCACATTTTGCTGAATCTAAATTTTTTTAATTCATCTATTATATTCTTAATAAATAATTCCAACTCACTAATCATCTATCTATTATATCCTCAATAAAAAGTTTGAATTTATAATCTCATTATTAAAAAAAAAAATAGTGTCACTAATCAAAAAGTCATTCGCTATTTTACTAATATTTTGTTACACATATCGTCAAGTCAAACTTCAAACCAAAATATTAGTAAAATCTACCCTAAATTGCTTTTTTTTTTTTAGGTTAAAGTATTTTTTTAATCATATTTTTTAATTGAGAGATAACAAGCCTAATTTATACTTTTTTTTAAGGGTAATATTGGATCTTAGGGAAATAATCCTTCAATGGTTGCAAACCACAAACAGTTAAAATTGAATTTCACACTCTTTTAAGGATGCCACTTGCTCTTTAATGAAAATACGTTCTTGCCCCTAACATTAGGAATGGAGTACTTAAAAATCAATAACTTGTTGTATTGTAATACGAGAAACAACAAAAAGTTTGATTGGGTTGTTTTATATGAATCAAATTGATGCGCTGCTTTTTAATAATAACAACGATGGACCAAACGCAGACTGATAATATAAAAATTAGTTGATATTTAATTTAATTTTAAATATAAAATTTTAATTTATTTTATCTTCAAATAATTTTTATAACATTTGTATTGTTAAGGAGTTACTATTAATAAATAATTAAAACATACATGATTAATAAAAATATTTTTAAAAAATAATATTTATTTATTATAAATATCTAATTTAATTAAATTTTTTAATTTATTTAAATTACTTAACTAGATTTTATATTAATTATCAAGAATTTTATTATTAAAAAAAAACCCAAACGTACAAGCGTAGACTGGGGCACTGGGCGCATAGGATTTGGGGGGTATTTAACTGGGGCCCAGGAAGGATGGCGGGAAGGTCGGTCCAACTGACGTCTGCCTGTCACATGGGTGGTCCACGTGGCAGTGGGAGGGCCAATTTATGACGTGTCAGAGATGACGTGGCGGCTGGAGAACGGGGGATATCATCAGCGCTTCCCGTCGTCGTTGATTGGTACTTGTTACCTTGGAATTTGCGACCGCCACACGCGCCACACCATCAATTAAATCATTTCACATTAGAACGTGCTCCCACGCGCTCCCCTAACGGCACTGTACAGTACTTTGATTGTTTTCTGCATTCCCGATTCTGCACTGCACCCCCTTCCTTATATGGTAAGTTAGCTACTGTTCATTTTAATATATTACTGAAAATTAAATTAAATAATATAAAAGGTATTAATAAAATGAATGAAGGGTCGCTATATTTGAAGGTTGAAAAGACTAAATTGAGGGCGAGGAATCTCCTATTATAGTAATAACCTATGTACTTTTGTCATTTTAATAGTTTGCTTTTCCACCTAACTTGATGATTAAAACCCTTAATATCTTTTATTTTTTTCTGCGAACCCTTAGTCATATCTTCATAATTATATATATGGAATTCTTGGCTTGATATTTAATTTTTCTTTTTTTTTTTTGGAATTTTCCCATAAATACTTAAAAATCCATGGCTGATTTGTATTTGCGTAAATTTTAAATTAGATTTGAGTGCTCATCATTTAGAAATTACGATCGAATAATTTATTTTATAATTTTGCTTTTAATTTGAACAAGAAATAAATTAAATATTTTTTACAAAAATTACATATATATGAAACATAGAATTAGAAGCATATATATAAACAATTGTGTGATAAATATGATTATATTACATACTAACTCCAATCCTAAATATAGGAGTTAGATAAAAATTTATTTTTGTCATAAATGTAAAATTTCAATCCACTTTATTTTTTTAATTTATAATCATTTTCTCAAAGTATTCTTATTATTAATTGTATATGGTAAGAGACTTTCTTCTTAAGTGGTAATTATAAGCTTATAATACACATTATTAGGAAGGATATTTTATAAAAACTAATACGTATTTGTTATAAACAACTAACTTAACTAATTTTTGTAATATCAACAAATCAACTATCCATCTTTTATATCAAAGATTAGATGTATTATTAACATATATATATAAAGCTCAGTGGCTATACATGAAATGATGGTTTTTAGACAAAAACTAAGATCCCATGAAATTCAACAGTTGGATTTGATAATGATATATGTTTTGAATAAATCAAATCACAAGAAAGGTTGGAGCGTGACATATATAAATAATTTAGAGTCAATTTCAACAAGTTAATGATGTGCGTGCCTTTATTTGTTTGATTAATCAAACATTATAAAAGTCAGTGTGCATAGACTTTGAAGAAATTGATTGATGGATATATATTAACAACATATATATATATATACCACTATATAATAATTAGAGTGATTAGCTACGTACTACTAAACAAAGCACCACTTTTTTATTTTTATTGTTTTTGGAATTAATTAATTAGTGCGTACTTTTCGTTAAATTTCAGTGATTGCATTCACGTTACGTTGTCATACAATTAATCATGCATGCATATTCAATTCGCATTCATAAATACTCCCTCTTGTCTTATACTCCTCCGATCCTATTTATTAGGCACTTCTAGCATGTTTCACACAGACCATAAAAAATCTTAAACTTTACTAACTTTCATTTAAAATTTAATAACTTTTCAACTTTATCCCTATTTAATATACATTATATCTCATATAAACAAAGTCAACACAATAATAAATGAGGAGTAAAATTGTACATCCATAAAAAAATTTCTCTCAGTGCCATATAAATAGGACTAAAATATACCTTCTCTTTCTGCCTTATAAATAGGACCAAAAGAGTATATAAGTTTCAAATAATCCAATCATGTTTAAGGAACTAACAGTTAAAACTAGTTAAAAATAATATATAGTTAGAAATATAATTTTTTTTTCAAATTTGCCCTCATTTATTAAAAGAATAAATGAGAGGGGCAATAAATAAAAAGGTGATAAAAGAAAATATATGGCCGTAATATTACTAAAAGAAAGGGAAGCATTAAATACAGTCAATTAAAGACAAAATAAGGGGAAAAAAAGTAATAAATGCTCAAATAAACTAAAAAATAAAACTAATATTTTGGACTAAACTCCTCTCCAAAAGTGAAGCTTATATATAAGATCGGCGGAAGTATATTAACTATTGCATTGCAACCTTAATTATCAATACAGTATCTCTATTGATGATATATAATTAGGTGAATGTTGTAATTAAATTAAATAAACACACACATGTGCATACGTACGTAGTTTTCAAATGGATGAAAGTTAGTTGGAATGTTATATTAGCTCACACAATAAATTAAATACTGCCTTAAAAAATTCTGAAATATATGCATATTGATAATTAACGGCATTTATTAAGTAGCAGGGCTCACTGATGGCCTAGGATGTTCCAAGTAGTTTATATTTAAAATATAAATAATACTCTTCCGGTTTTAAATATAAAACTTTTTACAAAAAAAGTCATATATTTGGACCGGATGAGTATATAATTTTGGGAAAAAATCGGGAAACTTAATTTTATCGTTAAGATCATGTATGATGCTGATGATGATGGGTTGCCAATGGGCAAATGTGGATGTATGTATACAGGAGTCAGTGGTCTAAATCATGCTTTGCTTGCAAATGTATATTAATTCATGGCTGCCATTGAAGGGGTAAATTGGAAGGTAAGCAGCGTTACCAAATTAATATATATATATATGATTAATTGATTTGATATAAATAAGAAATGAATGAAACAAAGTAAATTACTTAATTTTAATACATGTAATATGATTTTTAAAATACCTTTATAACATTGTAGTATATATTTGTCATAAGCAAAATAAATTAGTTTGAAACAAAAATAATAAATATAGTAGATAAATTAAATGAATTAAAATTTTATATTTAAAACTAAAATCAATTTTCTGACCTACTGGATCTGTATTCAAGATGAGAGTACTAATCAATTAAATGATTGATACAACTGTAAATAAAAAAAGTAGAAATTAGGAATTGCAGAGGGGATGAGGGCAACTTCCACGATGATGATGAGGTGATGGGGCCTCCTCGCCCCTCACATCTTTCTCTAACTTCACTTTATTTCTTTTCTTTATAATGTTTCCCTGCCAAATGATTCCTCCAATGTTTCTTTCTCCTCATCATGAACACACAACTTACATATCTATATATATATATATATATATATATATGAATATCCTTCTTCCTTAACATAATTTCATCTTCTCTCGGGGCTCCCTACCTCCATAAATTTTTGGATTCATTTGCAGGCACTCTCTATTATTTTTGTTTATACATTAGGATTCGAATTGTGTGTGTGTGTGCGGGTAATGTGTGAAGATTAACTTGGATGGATGTAATTGATTATTGGGAGACCCAGATCAAGTTTAGTTCTCAAGCTTTAATAAGTTTTAGCAATATTTGATTTGCATATAATAACACATATTTGTTGAAATTTTTTATTTGATATTTAGTTTTTTTTTAATGGGATGATCCGTGACTACTTTGCTGATAGAATGTATGTTGAAGAAGAAGAAAAAAAGAAAGAAAATGATACTACCTCTAGTTCTTAATATAATACCTCATTTAATTTTTATTTTAGTCCTAAATATAAGACCCCAATCTATTTTGTCTCTCATATTTATCTATTTTTTCTGAAAGTAGTCCTTGTAATAATAATATTTTTAACACACATACTTGATTAGTAAAGATATTTTAAAAATGATAATACTCCTTCGGTCCTTAATATAAGACCCATTTAACTAATTTGATTAAATTAAGGAAGTTAGATACATTAGTTAATTATAAAAAATGTGACACGTTTTTCTTAAAATACCATAATAATCTTTCTTAATATCACATCTTCCTTTTTTATTTGATTATGGTTGAGGGATTATCCATAGGGGTAATTTAGAGAAAATTAATAAATATGAGAAATGGGTCTTATATTTAGAACCAAAACCAACTCAACTATTGAGTCCTATATTAAGGACCAGAGGAGTATTTAATTATCACAAATGACTAACTTAATTATTTTTTTTAATCTTTTTAAATTATTTAACTAACTCTTATATTATAAAACGAATGTAGTATCCCATCGTCCTGTACGCGCGCCTCTGCTGCTGCCCGCTCCTATGGCTTCGATCAGAGTTGCAGATTTTTTTTTTTTAATTATCTACACAATAATCTGTGTCAAGCGTCATTAATTTTCTCCTGATCTTATCGAAATATCTCGCCCTCTCATATACATACATACTACTCCTCCGGTCCTTAATATAAGACCCAATTGTTGAGTTGGTTTTGGTCCTAAATATAAAATCCATTTATCATATTTATCAATTTTATCTAAATTACCCCTATAGATACTCCATCAACCATAATCAAGTAGAAGATAGAGAGGGGTATTAAAAAAGATGATTATGGTATTTTAAGAAAAACGTGTCACAATTTTTATAATTAACTAACTTACCTAACTTCCTTAATCTAATCAAATTAGTTAAATAGGTCCTATATTAAGGACCGGAGGAGTATATACTTATATTCTCTCTCAAATATCTTTAATATAAAAATTAGTTATCTAATCTGAGTAGATTAAAAAAATTAGTTAGATTAATTACTTGTAATAAATAGATACTCCTCCGGTCCTTATTATAAGACCCTATTTGACTTTTTATTTGGTCCTAATTATAAGACCCCAATCCATTTTGTTACTTATATTTATGCATTTTTTTCCAAAATAATCCTTCTAATAATGATAGTTTTAGCCAATATACTTAATTAGCAAGGATATTTTAGGAATGACAACACTTATTTATTATAAATAACCAACTTAACTTACTTCCTTAATCTCCTCAAATAAGTCAATTGGGTCTTATAATTAGGACCGGAGGAGTATTGTTTTTCCTGAAATATTCTCACTGTTAGAACTACTCTTATTACAAGGACTATTTTGAGAGAAAAATAGATAAATATAAGAAACAAAGTAGATTCGAGTTTTATATTTAAAACCAAAATAGAAGTCAAACGAACTTTTATATTAAAGATAGGAAGTAGTAGATCATATTAGTTCAGCTATGTACTTGGTATTCATACGTGTATTGAGTGGATAAGATAAGGCCACCCAGTGATCGTAGCATACATACATACATATACATTTGTGTGTGTGTGTGTGTGAATCCTGGTTGTTGCAGTAGGATGCTTTTGCACAAAGTATAGATACAGATGGCGATGGCTCAGAATGCAAAGACGGTGAGAAAGAGAATTGACGAGTTCTTGAACGCTCCATTAGTTCACACACACACACACACACACACACACACACACACACACACACACACTCTAGAGTGTGTATGTATGTGTGTGGACGTGTGAGGCACAAGTCTCTCTCTTCTATAAGTTCACTCTCATCATGTTTGGCTAAGATTAAAAACACCTTTAAGCTTTATTTACTTTGTCACCTGAAGCTTAATATTTCTTCCAATTTTGTTTTTATTTAATATATATATTTTAACAGTATTAACTTAAAAATAAAATAATATATATTCATGTAAAAGATTTAATGATATGACTTGTAAATATATAGAACCCAACAAAATATTATCTCTCTAGCTTATAAAAGATCAAAGAAGTAATTAGATTAGGTGTTAACAATGAAGGAATCAGGTGTTAACAACACATTCTTTGATTTAATTCAGCCTAATAACTATTTGAATTTGACTCAATACTATTAAATACTACCTCCGATCCTAATTATAAGAGCTAGTTGACTAATTTGAGGAGATTAAGGAAATAAGTTAAGTTAGTTATTTGTAATAAATATGTGTTATTTTTTCTAAAATATCATTGCTAATTAAGTGTGTTGACTAAAAATACTACTATTAGAAGGATTATACTGGAAAAATATATATAAATATGAGAGATAAATTAGATTTTGGTCTTCTATTTAGGATCAAAATAAAAAACAAATGAGGTTTTATATTAACTACCAGAGCTAGTACTAAATAATTGTACCATACATTAAAAAAAGAGTGTAATTGAGTACGTAGTTTATATTTTATAAATTAAAGATCATAATTATTTATTTATGAATGTTATTATGAGCATTATTCATCAGATAGCACCCAGAGACTGCAAACCGAGCGTTACCAAATTTGAAAGCAACATCTCATATACCCACTCCCACTTCTTTCTCCCTTTCCTCATTCCACCCATGCTTCAATTTTCTCACTTTTAATTCACACACGCACTACCAAAACAATTATTTGAAATTCATCATGTTGCCTTCTTATCATTTAATTTCATGTAGATTCTTTTCCACATAACGATTTTAATGAATACTGCTTCTGATATTTAATAGAAGAACTAGTTAGGCTTTTAATTTGATCTTGCATATAAGATCCTAATTCTCTTTATCTCTCATATTTATCTATTTTTTTAAGGTAGTCTTTGTAAAAATTGTATATGTTAAATGTTTAGTAAGGATATTTTAGAGAATATAATACATATTTATTACAAACAACTAACTTAACAAGATGTAGTATCAGTTATATAGGGGGAATCAAATTTTAATCACATCATCTTCAATTCCTTTAAAATTAGGATCATATAACATGGGAGTGCATCAGAGGGAACTGACCAGGACTATGTGTCTTCCCCAAATTTTCAATTTTTTAAGTTTTACTTTCCTTTTCCCATTCCAAACATATGAGTTAGATAATTAATTCGTGTAAAGATTAAGAAAATTAGTTAAACTAATTATTTGTAAAAATAAATAAATGTGTATTAGTTTTTAAGAGTACTCATTTTAATTATTTGCATTAAAAACTATTACATTATGAAAAACCTTCTCAAATATGTATAATTAATGGGAAAAATTCAGCAACAAGCACGTAGCATAACTTAGCTGGTAAGAGAATTGTACTGGATTAACTAGAAGTTTCGTGTTTAAGTCCTGTATATAATTGTGTTAAATGCTTGTTGAGAAAGTTTTTTTAAACTTGGTTTAAATTTTCTACTATCTGTGATTTCTAATTCGGATCCTTCTCATGACTAAATTTTGACTCTGCCCTATTTTGTGTGTGTGTGTGTGTGTGTGTGTGAGAGAGAGAGAGAGAGAGAGAGAGAGAGACGGTGCATGCATTTGACAAATTAATAAAAGATTGGTGAGAGACAAAATAAATGTTGGACAGCCGCATGGTAATTAATCAAAGAGGCACAACATAAGACACAATTGCCATGTCTCTGCCTGCCATCACCAACCTCACCTATATTAATGCCCAATTCTCCATATCTCTCCTAATTAATTACTCAACTATTGATTCAATATATATAAATATATATTTTTCCGGTTCTAAATATAAGACCCTTATACTGGTATATATAAAGGTCTTATATTTAAAACCGGAGAAGTATATATATATGTGCCATACATATTTTTAATTTAATTTTGTCGTTTTAATAACAAAATCTTTTCTAGAATCAAATTAAACTCGTTTCGCGGCAGCTAGCCTGGTGGTTTAATTTACAAGGTTTTTCTAGTAATTTTTAATTTAATGTGGTGTATAAAATATCAATAGCCAAATTATTGGCACAATGTTTAAGTGTACTTGCGACAAAATTTATTTGCATATTTCTTTTCCTGTCCTTTTAAATTTTTTAACATATGTAGGATTTTGTCCCCGCTAAATTAATTTGCCTCAGCCATATTAAGTTCCATTAATGACATTAATTAAGCCAAATCCTATGTATGGAAAATGCAAATTAAAGCTAATTTTAGTACTACTGTTTCCACTTTCAAGTGCAACTTTCACGACTTTCTGTTGATAAATATGCTTCATTTTCTTTATTACTATTATGTCTAGGACTAGCAAATTTATTTCTTTAATTATATTGCAGATGATGAGCAGACTTTCAATATTGAATTGCTTTAGGCCTTATAGTTCAAAGTAGTTAATAAAAAATTATCTACCATCAGCCAACAAGCTCCTTATGTCTCAATAATGGAATCCAAACAAATGCCTTTGTGGTAAATGAGGCGTGTTCTTCTTGATGATACTTTTTTTTAAGAAAAAATAATAGAAAAATAATTTCTGAATTTTAAAATTTCTAAATAGTCATCTAAATAAATAAAATCATAGTTTAGATATAGATAACCAAATTAAGATTGACAAATTTGCTAAAAATGACCATATTACCCTTTATTATTTTTTCAAAAAAAAATATCAAACTTGTTAATAGCATTAAAAAACTTGTTATCCGTATTATCGAAATAGTAAAAATTCTCAAAAAAAATAGTTGTTGAACGTCAGAGTTTTAAGTGACACGTAATTGGCCAGTTGTTAGACACCTAAATTCTGGCGATCGTTGCACGCACTAAAGCTCTGGTTAGTGTAAATAATAATATAATTATTTCAATAAATTTGTAAATCTCAATTTAGCCACTTGTATCTAAACTACAATTTTGTTTAGTTAAGTAACTATTTGAAAATTTTGAATTTTAAGAATATTTTTCTGTATTTTTTTTTAATCGACTTGCATATGATTTTAATGGCACTCATATCATGAGAGAGAGAGAAGGAATCTAACAGAAGAGTGAAGTGACAAAAATGTCACTTTCGATTCACGATCACCAACGTCTCAGAGACTTTTTGAATTTCGCCAGAAGTAGGAGGAGGACTGACACATAAAATTTTGCAGCGGGAGGCCTGAATCAGACTCAAAAGGGTCACTGTAAATGGTGGCTATAATTACAAAATGTCTGTCCAGTGGTTGAAAATGAACCCACTAATTTTAATTCTCAACCACAACCTTAGAAAACACATGGTTCATTTCATCGTTTTTCACGAATCAGTTTCCCCAGTCGTCTGGTTTTGCTCCTTGACCGCATTTTCGGCGCGCATGTCCGGCTCTTATGCATGCCCTTCTATATATTATGTGTATAGATATATCTGTCAAATTTATTCCAGGTTACCTAATAATAATATAAGAGAATAGGCTTCAGTTCATGATATCGAATATTCCTCACACATTATGCATGCCTTTTTTATATGAAAGTTCTTAAGGTTTGAAGGTATAGTGATTGATTGGACTTGGACCACCTTGTTACAATTGACAAGGATGCTGATACTATATGCATGTTCAAGTTATCCATTGAATGAAGACTGATATTGATGAATATATAATACTTTTTTGATTCTATATATAAAATCTTTATATATATTAGTATAAAGATTTTATATTTAGGATAGAAGGAATACGATAACTTATATAAAAATCAATCTCAATTTTTAACATGAAGGTGAAATTATTAAGACCGTCCCTCCCCCTCCTCAACCCTGGCCACGGACGTTCACGTTTTACATACGATCCACGAATATAAAATCTTTTTAGCGGCGGGTGTAGATTGTGTTTGATTGATTGCTCTTGATTAATGAAATAATTAAAGTTGGCCCAAAAAGAATAAACTTTCAAGCGTTAGCTAGTTCAAAGCGTAATGATCTTTACTTTTTCAAGCGTTACGTTTCGATTTGCCAACAGATCATATCCCTTTCTGGTGGTTTTTTAAAGAGACATGATTAATGTTGATTACATCCGGACCTTGACAAAGAAACGAATAATGTCTCAAAATATGTTAATTAGGAGTACTCAAGTATTCATCAGCAAGTCTCTGTCTATATATATACTCCTCCGGTCTTTAATATAGGACTCAATTCTTGAGTTGGTTTTGGTCCTAAATATAAGAGCCCTTTCTCATATTTATCAATTTTTTCTAAATTACCCTTATGAATACTCCCTCAACCATAATCAAGTAAAAGAGGGAGAGGGGGTATTAAGAAAGATGATTATGGTGTTTTAGGAAAAATGTGTCACTTTTCTTATAATTAACTAACTTACCTAACTTCCTTAATCTAATCAAATTAGTTAAATGGGTCTTATATTAAGAACCGGAAGAGTAAATCATTAATGAATGACGCTTAGCTAGTCATCCTTAAAAAACTTTTTGTGCAGATATTTTTTTGTGTTCCGGCACTGCTTTTAATGATGCCCCCGCACCCAGATACAATGAACAGGCCAACCCCATAGAGATTGAGAAATGGCAAACGTCATACTCATCCTGTTCTCAATATATTATCTCTGATCCTAATTATAAGAGCTAGTTAACTAATTTGAGTAGATTGGAAAAAGAAGTAAAATTAGATATTTATAATAAATAAGTGTTGTCTTTCTTAAAATATCTTTGTTAATCAAATTTATTGGTTAGAACTACCGTTGTTAAAAGGACTACTTTGAAAAAAATGCATAAATATGATAGACAAAGTGGATTAGAATCTTATATTTAAAACTAAAATAAAAGTCAAACAATGTCTTGTATTAAGTACCAGAGGTAGTAAGACTTATTTAACTAATTTGATTAAATTAAAAAAGTTAAGTAAGCTAGTTAATTATAAGTTAGAAATATACACACACATGGTAACAAAGGCATATGGGGCTGTTCTCATCCTTCATAGTCACAAAAACTACCTCTTCACTACATGTCTCTCTGTTATAATGCCCTGTCTTTAAATATCTATTGTGTGTATCTAAATGTGTCCATCCTGAAGATATGGAGCTGCCTACGTATGAGTCTGTTTGTCTCTCCCTAAATGTACACACCCACATAAATAATCCGTTTATGTTTTGATCTTTATCCATAATGTCTTGCAAGTGGCAATATTGAATAATGTTTTAGTATGGATTAATAATTAATTAAATCTTTGGATAAGTAACAGACCCAAGTGATCACCATTCCTTGCTGTTTTTATCCTCCATATTCTAATGCTCCACAAAACATATACACACAGCAATATAATCCTAATTATATATTATTTATTTATCACTAGTATTATTACATATAATGTTTGTTTTACTGGTGAGCCATCAGAATCAAATTCAAAGGGCTAATTGACTGCTGATCTGATGTTGATGAGCTAATTTCTTGCGCAGAAATAATTGTGCTGTTGACAATTTCTCAAGTAATTACTTTTGGTGTTAAATATGACAGACTCCTCCGACTGTAGGACCCTATACCCAACAAACACACATGTAATGTTTTTTGCCTCTTAACAAAAAATCCCATCAATATTCAACTGAGAAATATATTATATATATAGACATATATACATATATATAGTTTATACATAGTTGATCAGAGACTTAAGAGAGTAAGAATTGGCAATTTGAAGCAGTTGGGTTGACAACCCTTACAGCCAAACACACATTAGTTATCCATAAGTGGTCCATCTTGCTGCTGTTACTATCTCCAAAGAAATGACAACCTCCCTCAAAAGTTATCTTTTAATTAATTCAATAGCTCTATTCATAAAAATATCTGTATATATAATGGCTTGTATACAACTGTTTCCCAATATTTGAATTAATGATCATGAGAAACTAATTTGACTTTGTAGCTAGAATTATGATTGAACGGAAAAAGAAAGATAATGAATGAGAAAAGAAGATATAGAAAATGCGTCTGCCAACTGTACTGAGTGATATTTATATTTTGATTATTCCATCATGCTTTGTACAATACATCTAATGTTTGATGTGTGTGTGTGTGTGTAGATAAAATGGAATGCGACTCATCTCTCTTTGGTATTATGGCTGTGGATAACTATAAAGGTCAATACAACATGTGTTACTTATGAAAAGTTTGGAAAAACTATACAGTGGGGATTGTGACAAAGAATAATTATAACTATCTATCTGCCACAGTGCCACCATTACACAGAGAAAGAAATATTCAGTTGAGTGATCATTTTGGCTTTATATAGTTGAGTCACCTTTGTAATATTTAGGTCTAATTTCCCAATAAGAAATTGAGTTGAGTTCTCCTTCAGAGTCCTAATTGACTTGGTGCCTCTTTTTAAAGCTACATCAATTTATGAAGTTGTTCATGTTGAAATTTTACTGTGTAAGCGTGTTAAAAAATATTTAAAAAAGTCTCATACTTTCTCTGTCTCTTATTATAAGATCTAATTTTTAAATAGGCCTGTTCCTTTTTATAAGATTCTTTTTGAGTTTGTCTGAACATTTAATACATTATTACTTATTTTATCTCTATTTTAATGCATTTAATGCATTCTCTTTTTTCATTGATCTCACTATTATTCTTTCACATTTACCCATTTATATATAGAGGTATATTCAGAAAAAAAATTACATTAGTTACATATTAATTACTTTTAACTAATTTTAACTATTTTCTTACACCGCACAATTTAGTTAAAATGATCTTATAATAAGAGACGGAGGGAGTATTGTTCAAGATTAATGAGAAAGTTAGTGTGTAAGTTTGAACTAATAAAAGGATTAAGAAGATAAATCTTTCAAACTGATTGTTAAGTTTTTATGTGTTTAATTAGTTGGTTTTATTCCTTCATTTAATCGGATTTAATTGCATTAAGCCATCGTTATCATTATTCCCTACAAAAGCAGTTCAGGGAGCACCTCATTTTTCACCTTTATAATTATATTATTCTTGGATTGGTTCTATTGGTTGGTGGGCAATAAATAAGGCCTTATCATGCAAAAGCCCATCTAACTTGGGTTTGGATTGGATCAAAGTTACAGGCTTTTAGGAACCCACACAAAATTTATTCTTCTGAAACTTTCCATAAGGTAGACATTAAAAATCAACATCAACATGTATATTAATAACGAGAAGTTATAACAATAAACCATACTATTTACACGTAATTAAACAACATATTTTACAGTTGATCTCCAACGTATGCCTTTAAACTTCACAGGATTATTTTAATAAGCCTCAGGGAAGTTTTATTAGTTAAAACAAACGCAAGCTGAATTACTCAGTTGCAAGCTAGATGTGTATTATTTATATACCAATATTAGAGGGGGGGGGGGGGAAAGAAAGTTGGATATGACAAAATTTTATTTGGAGCTGAGTTATCGGATCTACTGCCAAAAAGGAACATATCTGTGGGAAACAATTGAAGCCACAGATACATTATCAACGCCAATACACTCACTTTCTTTCTTTCTTTCTTTCTTTTTGGTTACAGCTTTATTAAAGCTTGTGTTTGACATTATTCATGTTCCGTGCCATTGGAAAGTCCTATATGAATCATCGTGTGTATGAAGTTACTGTTTATGTGAAAGAATGTTGATTTGATTCTTATCTTCCGGATCCCAAAAGCAGAACATTTATTTGCTTATCTTCAGGTTCCCTTTTGGCATCTAGGGCTGAGCAAGCAACCCATAGCCCGGCTGCCCGCCCGCAACCCGTGAAAACTGGGCCCATTTGAGCCCGCCTAAAAAAAATATAAACGGGCGAGCTTAAATGGGCGGGTTTAAGTATTAAATGGGCGGGCTACGAGCAGAGGCACGGGCTGCCCGTACCCGCCCATTTAGATTTTTATTTTTTTTCTTGAAAAATTAAAAAAAAAGAGGGATATGACTTGTGAATTGATTGAGAGAGACTTTGGACGCCTCTCCCCTCTCTCTCACGAGCTCTCCTACCCCACTCCTAGTTTCCCCCTAGACCCCCTTTTTGCTTTGCGCTACTCCTCTCCCTCAGATTGAATCTCAGACTTGAGCCCTCACGCTGCCACTCACCTCTCAATCTCTCAATCTCTCACACATACGGCAAAGGTGATTAGGTGCACAAGGGACACATCGCTCACTCAGTCTCGGCACCAGTGTTCCACGGTGGCTCTCGCCTTCTTGCCTCTAGGTCTCACGCGCTCCATCTCATCGGCATTTGAGCAGTGAGCTCTCCTCTTTCGTCACCTTCGTAGCACCATCCGTCGGCCTCTTAGTCCTATCAATCTCCCTTGCCTCTTAGCCTTGTCAACGGCATCTCCCACCTCTTAATCTTGTGTCGTCGTCTCTCATTTCAACTCAAATCTTCCATTTATTTCACCCTTTTTAGCTCTTGCCTTTTGGGTTGACATTTATGTGTAAGATTTGAGATTACTTTCATTAGCTTAATACTTGTATTTGCTGATATTTATATGTGATTGCTGCCTTGCTAGTAAACACTGAGCATTTGTTCTGTTTTAGGAAAGGTATTTCCATTTTTATGTCTTTAAGCTGCAAAAAGTTCAGTATGAATGAGAATATGAGATAATATTTTCATGTCTTTCCATTCTTAAACGGGTTCCCCATTACCCGCATCAGCCCGCCCAGTTAAACCAACCCATTCAACAACGGGTTTAAATGGGTATCTATGGGTATGGGCTAACCCGTACCCGTTTAAATTTAAACGGGCGGGCCACGGGTTAGGGGCCGAGTAGCCCAACCCGCCCGTTGCTCTGCCCTACTGGCATCCTCAACTTTCTTCTGCGATGCTCATTCCTGCCTTCTGTAAATTCATGTAAAGATTGATTTAGATATTTAATTGACACATCTAAACATCAGAAATGCTATGATTTTTCATATTTTACACTGCTCTTTAAATTTTACCTTACTCTAGTGTTTATATATGCCATATCATCTTATTCATACTTACAAAAGCTGTACTATTTAGAAGTCATAAACAGTAGATTTTATTTAGGTTTCCATACAAAATGCATGATTCCCGGTCTAATTATCTTATACTACTTCCGGTCTTTAATATAAGAACTAGTTTGACATTTAATTAACTAAAATATACGCAACCCCCTTTAACTTTAGGTTAGTTACATATAACCCCTTTCATCTATAAAAGTTTAAATTCCACACCTTCACTTTTTAGGTTTTGACCATGAACCCCCTACCGTTAAAATGATGGTTAAAGTTAATGGAATTTATGCCACATCATTCTGATAAAGATTACTTGGCAAATGAGATGAAATATTTGTAATAATATTAATTTCACCCGGCTTAAAACCCGCCGCCTTATTGAAAGGGCAATTTTTAATTTTGACATCAACTGCGACCCCCAAATCACTAATTTTTACATCTGTAGTGTCTTCATGTTTCCATCTTCAACATGTCCAGATCAACTCTCTTTTCTACAATGTCGCCTTTAGCTTCTGAAATGGCATAAAGTCATCTTGGTTTCAAATTTCATGGCTATTTGTCCCATCCCTATTACCTTTTTCCTTGAAATCTGTTAATGGTATATTTTTTAAAGACATCTTTGTTTTATGCTTACATTCAACTCAAGCCCCCTTTTGTCTTTCTCTGTACAATACTGGAGTTAGAAAGCCAAGTTTAAACACCAAATCAAACTGAAATGAACATGGAAAGCATATAGATAAGATTTTGAACGAAAAAGATGATTTCTTGTGGATTCTGGAAAGCGTTAAAACATCCATAGACATCGAGAAAGGAAGACATTATCAAAGTTTAATTGGCACTGCTGAATTAGATATGTTGAAATTAGTAGAATGGCAAAATTATCCTTAAATAAAATACTGTGCTTTTAGAGTTTAAATAAATTAATGAAATTCTCAAATTTTCATCTCATTTGCCAAGTAATTTTAATTAGGCTGACATGGCATAAATTCTGTTAAACTTAACAGCCATTCTAATAGTAGGATGTTCATAGTCAAAATTTCAAACCTGAGGGTGTGGAATTTAAACTTGTAAAGATGAGGGGGATTATGGGTAACTGATCTAAAGGTCAAGGGAGTTATGTGTATCTTGGCCCATTTGATTTGGTCATAAATATACGACTTTAATTCACTTTGTCTCTCATATTTATCTATTTTTTTAAAGTAGTTCTCATAGTAGTTGCACATATTAAGGGTTTCATCAAATGATAGTTTTAGCTAATACATATAATCAGCAGGGGTATTTTAAGAAAGATAATACTTTTTTTTTTACAAATAACTAACTTAATAAACTCTTTTAATCTATTTAAATTAGTCAATTGGCTCTGGTATTAAAGACCGGATATAGTTAGTATATATTGAATGTCAAGGTATGAATAAGGTTCCCAACTTCTCATATTATTGTTATTATAATGATGAAAAGAGCGAGTTTATGGAACAGATTAAACATCAGAAGCCCACCAGGGGGGGGCTATTGCTGATGAACAGAACAACTTAGGACCATTTCCTCCATTGTTTTGGGACCTCAATATCCTGCTTCTTTGGAAATGGTCACCAAAATCATCGTCCAAATCTTGACATTCTCACCACCTATGCGGATTCTTTATATTCACAGAAATGATTTTATATATACATGTTTTGGAGGAAGATAGAGCGAAAAGAAATTATTATTATGTAGATATAAAATACAGACTCCATACAGAATCACTTTTGTGTGACTCTTTCTAACATTAATGAAGAGGATTGGAAAGGACAAGTTAGGACCATTCCCACCATCATTGATTCCAACTTTTGCATGGCCAATATCAATTTATGCCCCTGTGGGTTCACAGTTGCAGAACCAGTATCTGCATTAGAATAATTTATATATTGTCAAAATCACTTTCTTCTTTCAGAAAAGCCAGTCTTGATTACCTTGGGAATCCTTTCTGATCCTAGCTTAATAGAATGTTGTGAAACACATACATCAGACGACTGTGAAAGTTGGATATTTGTACTTAATATAACAATTAAGACTCTTGTTTTTTGTATTTTAACTGTTTAATCTGCGTGAAGATGCATATGTATTATGCCAATCAATCAAATGCTTGGAAAGATGAGAGTTAATCATTTATTACATACAATCTAAATAGTGTTTAGCAGCTTATCTCTTCCACTGGCCAATTAAGAAGACGCTTCAACCTTTGACCAATCAGCTGGCAAACTCAGTGAGAGATAAAAGCCAGAAGGAGCTGATTATTGATGAGTAGTGTCCCACAAAGCATGCAGAAACAAACAACGTTGCTCGGAACAAACATCCGAAATCCCAATTCCTAAGATCTCAGAATCCAACAAAATATAATGTTTCTATGACTAAGGCACACTTTTTCTTCTCATCTGGGCAGATTCTTTCCAGCTTTAGCAGATTTCGTCAGTGCAATCAATTTGAGTTATTGGGAAAGAGTTCACAGTTGGAAATCAAAAGGATATTTTAGTGATGATTTCTAGCTCCGACTCTATTATCTGAGAAAACTGTTCTGCAAAATCGTCAAAACCTCATAAAGAAGAACTTGATAGAGTTTTGATTGTTTAGTTTAAAATTCTGCGTTGTCTTTCTTTACTCACAAATAATTGTTTGAATGGAACTTTTTCTTCCTCTTCATTATTCTTTCATCCACATATATCCTTAGTATCAGACCAAAACTGAGGACATTGATGACAGCAGTACCAAGAAAAAATAATTAAAGAAGAAAAAGAAAAGCCAATAAGGCCATGAAGAAAAGAATCTCATCCAATTGCTACATGCACACTTCCAAGAGTGAGAATTCAGATTAAAAATCACAGAATCAAGTTTCAAGTTGCAGCAGAAACAAGGGGAAAATATTTACATTGCTCTTATTGTTTTTCATCTTCTGCAATACAGAGAGTAAAGTTCACCCCAGAACCCCACGTACTTGGGACTTGCAATTTTAATGAATTCAAAATATTCTATGTTAAGATAAAGAGTAAATTTCGTATGACGCAGTCCACTAAGTGAATTGACCAATAAGAATATACTATTACTTATCTCCTCTCTTCTCTCTCTTCACCCCCTACCACGATTCTCTTGTTTTTTCTTGTGAATTGCAGATATTCAAGATGTTATCTTTCTATCTTTTCCTCTTTATTTTGTTCCCCCTAGGCCCTCTAGCTGTAACCTAAACCTGATGCTCGTCATTTCAAATATTTTCTTACGAAGCTAACCAGTTTTTTCGTGTCCATAATGAAGGAAAAACAACTTTATCAGTAATGAGAAAGAAATTAAAGGATTGTGGAGTGGGGAAAAAGAAAAGAAAACAAAAAAAGATGTGAAATTTGGAACCAGATTCATTTGAAACTGATTCTCCTCTCTGGCTGTACATTGTCCTGCTTGGTTTCGTGGTTCCAAAGCAGACAGAGTCACAAGTGCTTTCCAACTTTTGGCTATTCAGATTCCTTCACTAGCTTCATCCCACTATCTCTCACCATTTATAAGTACACCCCCTTCACCATTTTCCTTCACAGGCTATATCCCTGAACCATTTTCTTCTCATATATATATATATATATAGTTATGGCTTCAAGCTCTCTCAGCAAAAAGGTCTCTGATTCGTCTTGGACACCTAAACAGAACAAGCTCTTTGAGAAGGCTCTTGCAAAATATGACAAGGACACTCCTGACCGTTGGCAGAATGTGGCTAAAGCTGTTGGTGCCAAATCAGCCGAGGAAGTTAAGAGACACTATGAAATCCTCTTAGAGGATCTAAGACAAATCGAATCTGGCCGTGTTCCCATCCCCAACTACAAATCCACCGGCAATGTTGATGAAGAAGAGAGGTAATTAATGTTCACTCACAATGCATGCATGTTTTCTTCTTCTGTTAGATTTATAGGGACAGATTCAACGTTGAATTTAAAATCTGGGACAAATAGTAAGACTAAAACTGAATAAGAAAAGCCAGCGTTGTTCATTTGTTGAAGAAGTTAAATGACGTGCATGAGAGTTGAGACATTATTATTTCATACCTGTGGTGTTATCGAACATGCAAAAGTTCTCCCATCTTTACCCATAATCAGTGGAACTTTCCCCGTCGTTTCCATATTTGTTTCTGCAATCAATGCCTCAGAATCTATCATTGTTTTCTGTTGTTATAATTATATACCACAGTGATACCTGCATGGTCATGACTTTTACTGGTTTCCCCCGCAGGCTCATGAAGTATCTCCAGCTGAATTGAAGGGAATCAATGACTGCGTGAATCCATCATCTGCTCCTTAGCATTTATATGTAGGTGCTGTTGCATGATGACTCTATAATACATATATATATATCCCCATATGTGTATCCCCTATGGCTGTGTGTCTCTTCTCCTTTCCTGTCTTGCCCTTGTCATTGAGATCATTGTAATGAATAATCGTATCCTCATATTCCTTGGTTGTGAATTATGATGACAGCATAGCTAGCGTGTTTGTGAATAATAACCAGCAACAAGAGGGAGAAACAGAAAAGTTCGGAGAAAAGCTAATTAAAGCTATATACCAGATAATATTCTTGGAATGGTATTTCAATGTCGCGGACAAACTTTATGGTGAGAAAGCCTTTTCAACTCAAAACATAGACCATATACACACAATTAAAGGTTCTAAAGGTTATATATAATAATTCTAAATGACGACGTTATTATTTAATCATCAACGTTAATCATGAATGCGAATGGCGGTTAAGCATCATGCTTCAGAATAAGAATGCGCTACATATACTAAGCATAATGAGAGGATCGCTGAGAGAGGCTGACTTGTCCAATTGTGGCTTACATGACAGCACTATATGCTTAGTTCTCTCACTAATATCACAATTGAGCCGAGATTACTGTTTTGGGTCATAAATTTTTTTGGTTGACATGTCAAGCTTTAATTGGGGCACCGTACTTGGAGCATGGGGTTTTCCAACAATTGGATTAGGAAATAAAAGATTTGACATCACATCTTAACTCAAAATCTTAGAGCCATGAATTAATATGTAAGTTTACTCGCACCTAAAATCTTGACAATCTCTCTCTCAAATATGAGTACAGCATATTGCCACACAAACACATCCCCAGAGGGGAGGGGAACCCAACACACACCCACCCCTTACCTGGCAACAAGGGGGATAGAACCCATGACCTTCTCTGAGGAGGCATGTGGTTCCAGTTGAGCAACAAGCTCAAGGCTAAGGTAACTTTCTCTGTTTTCTTTTTGCTAATCATGTGTATTTTGGTATTGGAGATAATCCTATTCAAAGAGTCACGTTGTGTGAGACTAGCCCTTTTACTAGATCTAACCTGTAACTCTTTTTCCAAGCTTCATGCACCGGGGTAATCTGATTGTCTAGGCCCATAGTGTTTTGGGCCTCGTTAACTTAGGCCTTATTTCTACCAAAAGGCCTCTGTCTTTTATGGAGAGAACCTCCCCTGTTGGCTCTTCCCTTCCCCTGTTTGCTCTTCCATCGGCTTTCAAAAGGTCAATTAGTTAGTGTTACGGGCTCAGTTGACGAGTTGACGTAGGGATAAAGAAAAACAAAGGACAAACGCCCAAAGCCAGCGCACACAGACTCTTCCATTCCACAGTATAACTGTGTTTTAACAATCTCATGTAAACCAAAAATATTGGTTAAAAAGCAGTTATAACATTGAATATGTAAAGAATTTAATTTTTGTAATGTTTTTCAAATGATAATTGTCAATACAACATTAATTACAATGAATTAGTTACTTATAAAGCGTATAATATTTAGTGTGATCAGTTTTATGAATGTAGGTGGACACACAAACAAGAGCAAACTTGTAATAATACTCACGCACAGCTTCTTCAGAATATTAGGAGGCATTACACAAACATTAGTAATATAATGTTGGACTGATGCAAAGGAACCAAACATGGATAATGTGGTGTGGTCTAAGAACATTGAAGATGGGAAGAAGCAACAACGTGGGAGAGGAGTGAGCTGAAAACAAAAGGACGCTCCAACATTACTAGGTGACCCGCCTCCTCTATCACGTGCACCTCCGCTTTCTCCCCTATCTCCCTGCCACCATCCATATTTCTTCATTCTTCATTAATATTATCAACAACATAAATAAATTTTCAGATATATACATATATATATTACCTCCGGTCCTAAATATAAGAGCTAGTTGACTAATTAGAATAAATTAAGAAAATAAGTTAAGTTATTTATTTGTAATAAATAAGTGATATTTTCTAAAATATCCTTACTAATCAAGTTTATTATTGGCTAGAATTACTATTATTAAAATGACTACATTAGGAAAAATACATAAATATGAGAGACAAAATGGATTGAGATTTTATATTTAGGACCAAAATAAAAGTCAAAAGAGGTTTTATATTAGAGATCGGAGGTAGAATATATTATGGGAGCACAAGAACGTACGTTTTCAAGTTATTGGCAACTTCCAAGCCGAAGATCTTGTCCTTTGCTCCCCATATCAGATGTATTCTCTATTATATATCCATGCTCCTCAACATCAATATTTATATAAGCTAAACACAAATTCTTCTGCGAATTATTGAAACTAATTACCTGTGGATACTTGGGGATTGCTGAATCTATATTCTTCACAAGTGCCACCAAAAGTTCCTCTTTCCTCTTTCGGTTGACACAAACAGTTTCCTGCTAGACAGACAGGTATGTTGACTCTCTCTTTCAAAATCTAGAGTGACCACTTTCACGGACATGTTCATGATACATACATATAATTTGTACAATCTCAATATATTATTAGGAGATAATAATCAACAAGTGACAATTTCAAAACCATTATGTTAATCTTAATTTATTTCAGTATTGTGATTTCATTAAGAGATTTAGGAGTGGCATCCCTCGTCTCCACTTATACATAGTGAAGTACTACCTCCGGTCTTATTTATAATAAGACCTCGTTTATAGACTACAAACAATGTCTTATAATTAGAACCAGAAGTAGTAGTTGGCCTTAGAAGTGAGATTTATTCCACATACAAGAAACAAGCTAAGATAGTTTCTCAAGGTCACCGGGGAAGGGGAAAAAAAAAAACAGAGTCTCTGGAATATATAACATTGGATTAACCTATTTCTATGTCGGTTAAAACAAGTAACCGGCATAAAAAGTTAATTTTTCATGTCTCTTCTCATGCAACCAACATAAAAAGTTATTTTTTTAATATACTATTTTTATTATTACAGACCACTTTATAGTTAAGATATATATTATGTCAGTTTGCGTAATAATTGACATCATAAAGTTTTATTATATCGGTTATTTATTAACTGATGTAAATATTCTTTCAAACTTTAAATTAATTGAAAAAATACCACTGCCTTTCTTTGATTATTTATTTAATCAATATAAATAAGCAACATAAAAATTATATTTTGTAAAAGTGCTTATACTATCTGGGAAGAATTTGTTTTGTAAGGCGACACCACTCTCTCTCTCTCTCTCTCCCCCCATCATCGTTGTCTTCTGCCTTTTCCGGCCGCACTCACTACTACAGAAAATGACTTTAGTAGCATTCATGTGGTAGCATTTAATAAAACCAACGCTACCTATTATTTGTGAATTATATATTTATTTTTTAAAAAAATTAGTTGTAGCATTTATATTACCAAACGTTACCGCTTGATTAGTTGTATTTTTTCAAAGTAAAACAAGAGGTAGCACTTGGATAAAACAAATGCCACGGCTTTCAATTACTTTTTTCAATTAAAAATATATTTATTAGAAGTAGCGATCGGATGGAGCAAATGCTACCTCTAAGATAGTTGTTCTTTCAAAGAAAAAACACGAGGTAGCGCCTGCAAGACTAAGCCCCTTTATAAATAAATAACTTTTTAATCATGATTTACAGAATAAAAAGTAAATATGTGATAGGAGTTTTATCTTGCTTGACGTAAAACGTGATTATAAGTGTTTTCAATCGGTATTTCAAACAGGCTACCTCATATTTATAATATATAATTTCTATCTTAGCCCTGACCCCACACCCTTGTATGAGAACGGAAGGAGAGAGAAGGAGAACCGAAGGGGGGCGAAGAAGGTGGGTGAGAAGAGTTTTGTTTATAAATATCCATTTAGTGAGAAGAGTTTCTCTTGGCAGTGAAGGTAGCAGAGAGAGAAAAAGGAAGGGGAGAGAGAGAGAGAGAAGAAGGACAGTGGGGGTGCGGTTGGGGAGGATAGGAAGACGATGATAACGGGGAAAGAGAGAGAGAGAGAGAGAAGAGAAACAGTAGTGCCGGCGAAGATTAGGCGGGGAAAGAAGAGAAAAGATGTGTGCCACGTCAACCTAAACTAACGGTACCAATAATACAAGGACTCCTATAAAAGTTTATGAATCTTCTTTTAGCTGAAGTTCACGACATGGAATTCACCCAAAAAAGGTAATGATATTGAGTACTTGGCTGATGACGTGACTATCTATCTAATAATCATTAGTGCAATTATATATATATATATATATAAATATATTCATAATTCACGTGTGATACCTTTAAGAAGTCTCGAAGCAAGAATCTAGGGCATGGAATGCGTTTGTAAAAGCCAACATCCAACAGCAATCTAACTCCATATGCTCTACTGGGAAGCAGAAGCTGTGACCAGCTTGAGAAACCTCCGAGCCTCTCAAGCGCCGGACCGCTGAACGATTCCATCAGCTCGGGGACCGACCCACTCACCACCAGCGACTCCACCGTGTCACTGTACATCTCAGCCATCTTGAACCCCACGAACCCTCCATAACTGAATCCTGCCACACAGCACTTCTCTACTCCCAGCCTCTTCAACCCCTCCGCCACGCACTCCGCCTGAAACTCCACCGACCGATCCGGTCTCTCCGTCGTGGACTCTCCGAAGAACACTAGATCTGGCACGTACAGGGCGTATTTTCTTGCCAGTGCCAGAACCTGGAATTGCCACGTCAGGATTCCGTCGGCAGCGAAGCCGTGAAGGAAAACGACGGCGAGCTTTTTGTTCTGGGGTTTGGAAGGAACCCAGAAGTTGATGACCGTTCCTTGGTGGATTTCCACCTTTTGGGGTCTCATCCCTACCATCTTCATCACCATGCGCAGCAGAGCTCTATACATCGCTATAACACTCACCATGTCGACCTGTGATACGGCTTCTCACAGGAAGGATGCTTTGGGTCACGTGTGGAGGATAAATGAAGAACAGGGACAATCTTTAAAACATGTAATTGATATCCTACTTAATGATTTATACGGGGAAGACCCATTCTGCTGTTCTTTCCAAATATGTCTTTATAATAAATAAGAAAAATAATTAAAAAAAAATATGCAGAGAAATGTAATAAGTGATAGTATTACAAGAAAGAGAGAAAAAATAATTGAAAGCAAAATTAAAAAATTTACATTAAATATCAAGACAAATTCAAATTAAAGCATCTAAAATAGATTTTTTTTAAAAAAAATAAAATTTATAAACAAAAACGGAAAGAAGCAGTAAAAACCAGAATAGCACGTGTTCATTAAAATTATTTAAAAAAATTATGGGGCGCAATCTAAGCCGTACTTGTATGGAATATAAATGATGCCCAGCTGCATCCGATAACCACCTGTACGCCCTCATAAAAAATTAATTAAAAATAATAAATAAGTTAAAAATATATTTTATTTTTAAATATGTCTTTATAATAAATAAAAAAAATGCGTGAAAAAATATGATAAAAGATATACCAAAATAGACTCTTTTTTTAAAATTAAGATTTATAAATAAGAGCGGAAATAAAAACGAGAGTAGTACGTGTTCAGTAAAAAAATTACGGGGCCCAATCTAAGCTGTCCTTGTATAGAGTATAAACGATGCCTAGCTCCATCCGATAACCACCTGTACGCCCTCCCAAACTTGGAAATAGGTCCCCTCCCAACTCAGTAAGTATTAAACCATCCTACTCGCAGGCTCGTGGCTAGTTTTCTTCTTCTTTATCTTTTTCCCCCGTCTCCGGTTGGCAGTTCAGAGTATTATTACTATGCCTTCAAACAAGACAAGCATTGCGTCTTTTTTCTGAACTGAACACGAGAGAGACTTGCCACAAATGGAGAAGATAGGAGTGACGTACGAAGGGAAAGCGCCAAGACAATTTGTGCCTACCAGTTACCACAAATCATTTTAGAATGCAGCCATTCACTAGAAGCCTAAACGCAGCACCCCAACCAACGCAAGTGGCCATGTGCCCCTTTCAGAACTGAGATGAAGAAACACAATAACTGATGTATCAGATCAAGCGACAATAATTAGCACTGCAGCCTCCAGACCATCAAATCACCCTCACTGCTTTGCTTACATGAGAGAGGATCTCTCACACTAGAGTCTGTTGTTTTGTTTATTTTTCGCTCTGTATGTATTAAAAGAAAATAGCACCGTACTAGCCGATCACTTATCTTCTACGGCTACCATTTCTACGTGAAATTACGTGATACTTCTATTATCTTTAATATAGAATTTAATTATTAAGTTAATTTTAGTTCTTAATATAAAATCTATTTTTTATATTTATTAATTTTTTAAAATTATTCTTATAGATACTCTTTCAACTATAATCCAGTAAGTGATGGAGGAAAGATATTAACAAAAATGATTATGGTGTTTTACAAAAAAAACATGTCATATTTCTTATAATTAACTAACTTATCTAACTTTTTTAATCTAATCAAATTGGTTAAACAGATCTTATATTAAGAACAGAACTGTTCTTTTTCCCATTAATGCTTAAGTAACTCTCCGTGCGTAGTGTGACCATTACTTAAATTCGACCCGTCAATAATAAAGTCCTCTAATAGGATGCAATGTAAAGTATTGTTATAGGTGCTATTCAATTATGAGATCCAAATTCAATAGGCCGAAAGCACTCCACACTTCTTCTTTTTTTTAAAAAAAAAAAAACACCCTTTGATTTAAACAGGTATTGATCAGGACCTTTACAACTCCGTCAAAGGACGAAGTATAAACAAAAGGAACATCACAATCTACGACTAAGTTTAAGAATAACAGTGATATTAATTATTAATCAATCCTGTATAATAATTGTATCTATATATTGAATGCAGAGTAAATAAGTGGCATGGAGTCACTGAAAAAAGATAGAGGAAGATTGAGAAGGATCCTCGATAATAAAATTATCGAACGGGACTTTTTAATTAGCTGTTTATTATTTGTGCAATTCATGTTACCGAACCCGTCTAATTGAATGTTGTAATTATTGTATCCATATGGTTTTAAAGTTCTTAATACAAGTTAGTCCCTCCTTTATTGCCTCACTCACTCTCTGATCATCCAATATACTCTTTTGGTCCTTAATATAAATCTAATTATTAATTTAATTTTGTTTTTAAATATAAGATATATTTTTTATATTTATCAATTTTTTCTAAATTACCCCTATAAATACTTCCTAACCATAATCAAGTAAGTGAGGGAGGGAATATATTAAAAAGGATGATTATGGTGTTTTAGGGAAAACATGTCATATTTTTTATAATTAACTAACTTACCTAACTTTCTTAATTTAATCAAATTAGTTAAATAGGTATTATATATACTAAAGACCGTAGGAGTATTAATTATTATTTTTTTACACAAACCATGATACTAAAAAAAAATAAAGGAAAAAAATACCGCTCCTGGTCCCTGAACCTTAATTGTGTTTTGCTTTTAGCCTACATAATTTTTTTTTTTTGACCAGCAAGCCTACATACTCTTTCGGTTTTTAATATAAGACCCATTTAACTAATTTAATTAGATTAAGGAAGTTAGGTAAGTTAGTTAATTATAAGAAATATGACATGTTTTTCCTAAAATACCATAATCATCTTTCTTAATACCTTCTCTCCCTATTCTAATTGACTATGGTTGAGGGAGTATCTATATGGATAATTTAGAGAAAATTGATAAATATGAGAAATGGTTTTTATATTTAGGACCAAAATCAACTTAACAATCGGGTCCTATATTACGGATCGGAGGAGTAGTTTATTGTGATTTCTAATCGCTTTTACTTATTCTGTTTGAAACATACCTTTATTTGGAAAATTTGTTTTTGACAATATTTTGAAAAATACGTAGAAGGACGGTGAATTGGTCTAAATAATGTTTATTTTACTTAAGCGAACTTAATAGCGTCAATCCCATCATATGATTTGAAAAGACATAAAAAATATTATAAAATTATCTGTTTAGAAAACATAAAAAGGAACCGGTGATTGTGGGCCTTGTGGTTTAGCTATGATGTTCGAAGCTGCCTTGGAGGTCGCCAGTTCGATTACTGGTAGGGAAGAAGAAGAAAACGTAAAAAGTAACCCATTTCTTAAAATAAAAGCATGCTAAGTGATTTTTTTTCAAAAATAAATCATAAAGTCAGACTTTACGAGCTTAGCTAGTTTTAAAAATAAATGGAGAATTATAATGAGAGAAAAAATTATAAAACAAAACCTAGAGATTGTTTAATAGTAACTTTTTTTTAGTAAGATTTGATTGTAATTCTCCCTAAAAAAATTATCAAGAAGCTTAAAAGTGTAAGACAACTCAGATGCTCTATTCCCTCCTAGTTGTATGGGCCTAACCATCTTCGATCGTAGATATCTAAAAGGCATCTCTGAAGAAAGTCCAACATATCGCAACACGGGGATTTATTTATTTAAATTATAAATTATAGATGAGAGAGGAGAGGGTAGTGTGAACTGAGAAACTCTTTTCCTTGACCCCCAAAAAAACAAGGAGCAACTAGGAGAGGACATGATGTAAAATTAATTTGACCCATTCCAAAAGAGGCTATTTTGAAGCAACTTACAGAGACAAATGTTCAACAGAGCAGGCCACGTGCTTTGTACTCCACACCACTGAATGATATAGAACGGCACCAAAGGGAACATCTTGGAATAAACGCACTTTGACGCTTTCTCTATTTATCTCTATCCTTTTCATGTGCTTCTTTGCAACTTCACATCAAACAATAAGAGCAAGTTTCTACCAAACTAATGTTATTATAAAAGTCTATTCAGTCACAAATCATACTCCACCGATTATTAATCTTTATCCAATTTTACTTTGGGATAAAAGTCACTTTTACCAAAGTTAATTCGAAGTCATAGCCATCATATTCATCTGCATTTCTCAAGCCGAGTTCTCTGTTTCTTTAAGATGTATAATGATCAGACTCATTTTGTCAGACCTGATGAATAGGGATTTCTGTCCCTCTGTTTGCAGAAACATGCAAATCTCCCAACAAAATGAACAGAACCAAATTAAGCATAACATGTTTCCAAAACACTTCACTATGTATTACTTACTACGAATGAGTATGACATGTAATACATATGTTTGTCAGAATTCAGAAGACAAAACGAGGCTTAGTTATGTCACAACCTGAAGAGGATACCTATGAATACAGTCCTCCCAGGGACTGTTTGGCGAAGCCTTCACATTCCTCAGAGCCTGCCAAACAGCACTGTTACACTTAAACCCACTCCCGAACGCTATCTGCCACACTCTGTCTCCTTTCTTCATCCTTCCTTTGGCTTCAATGTATCCCAACTCATACCAGATTGAGCTCGAAGATGTGTTGCCAAATCTGTGAAGTGTCATCCTTGATGCTTCCACATGAACGGGAAGAAGCTGAAGATTCTTCTCGAGTTCATCAATCACAGCCCTCCCACCAGCGTGAATACAGAAATGCTCAAAGGCTAGCTTGAAATCTGGTATATATGGCTTCACCTTCGCGTTCAAAAGCTTCTTCGCCATTAATGTTGCGAAGAACAGAAGCTGCTCGCTGATTGGAAGAACCAGAGGCCCCAGTGTTGTGATGTTGGTCTTTAAAGCTCCTCCTGCTATGGCCATTAGATCTTTTGAGAGTGAAACCCCTGTTTTGCCTGCATCGTCTTGTTCCTGATACACACATTTGAAAGCTTTATCGTCTGCCCCTTTGTGGGTTCTCACGGTTTGAAGCAGCTTGTACTTGGCTTTTCTTCGATCTGAGGATTTGTTTGAGAGTAAAATGGCAGCCCCACCAACACGAAAGAGGCAGTTTGGGATTAACATTGATTTCTTGTTCCCAAAGTACCAATTTTGAGTGATATTCTCTGTGCTAACCACGATTGCGTATGTGTTCCTGTGAATTTGAAGCATGTCTTTGGCGAGATCGATGGCTATGACGCCTGCGCTACAACCCATACCTCCCAAATTGAAGCTTTTGATGTTACCTCTTAACTTGTACTTGTTCACGATCATGGCGGAAAGCGAAGGTGTGGGATTGAACAGGCTACAGTTAACGACCAGGACTCCTATGTCTTTGGGTTTGACCTTGGTGTTCTCGAATAGGTTGTCCAATGCTCCGAACATGACCTGCTCTGCTTCTTCTCTCGCTGCCGCCATCGATGGCCGCGGTGGGATATAATGCATAGCTTCAGGGACGTATGTTTCTTCACCAAGACCAGATCTTTCCAAAATCTTTCGCTGGAATTCGAGAGACGAATCGTCGAAATCGCCCGTCAGCTTCGAGTGGTCCATGAATTGTTTGTATTTCACTTGCAGGTGTGAGGGGGGTTTGTAGCAAGAATAGTCGAGGAGGTAAATGGATCTGGGTCGGGTCAAGAGGTAGAAGGTGGATCCGAAGACGAGGATCGCAGAGCAGGTGATGACGATGACGAGATTGTACTGTAAGTGGAGCCAGAGATGGCGAATCTCTTCTGGGTTCATCTGGGAAGCTTGAATTATGACGATGGACATTAGAGGGATCATACAGAGAGTGAGAAGATGGGTCATTAAATAGTGATAACCCAGTTTGACGTACTTGAGGTTAACGCTCTGCAGGAAGTCCGGTAACCTCCGACTATGGTGGATCTGAAGAACTCCACCGTTTCTGGGGGCATTGGTTTGATCGGAACTCATGGCGGGTGAAATAGGGATTCGAAGATGATGTGTAAAGGTAAAATTTTTTTATCTGAATCGATGAAAATCGGAGAAACTGGGGATGATACCAATTAGAAAGAATTAGGAAAGAAGCGAGTACGCGTAGGAAGCCATGAGAGGAGCTTGCCTGCTATTGCTAATCTAATCGAAGCGATACACACAAACACACACCCCTATATATATAGACAGACACAACCTGTATGCATCTGTATGCGCGTGTGACTGAAAATGGCCACAGGGAATAGAAAGAGAGAAAGAAGGCGATCTCTTTTCTCTGCGATTCCTCGTTCTCATCTGTTCCTCCTCCTCGCAGAGAACGACGTCGTCTCAGCAACGACGGTCAAACCTACGATATTGGATCCTCCTCTGGCCTTTTTGCAAGTGATATTTTGAAATACTTCTTTTAGTTCCTAATCCATGAAATTTTACTAAATTTAGTAAAGAATTAATATATGATGATTGATTTCTACAAACACCTCTGATAATTTTAACTATATATCCTTATTAATTATATTGAGAAGAGAAAACTATAAATCAGAAATGGTAGTTAGCTTTCATCAAGAGCCTTTTTTCAAAAAAAAAATTTAACAGTAATTTTTGACAAAATAAAAGATTTTAAATAATTTTAATTTTATAACTTGTTTGCCATCAATTTTAATTATAAACCATAACCAGCATGATTCGATTAAAATAATCAAGAACACTCACATAGATATCTAAAGTCCAACCGCAAGGGGATGGATTAAGAAGTTTGAGAGCCTCTTGTTCATAACTAATGGCTAAGTTGATTAATAGTCATCGTGTCACTATCCCCTGATATATCCGAGAAATTTACCAAGAGTTAGTATGGTAAGGAAAGCAGGCTATGTTATGACCATTTTACCCTTTGTCCTTAAATTATTGCCACCGAGATTACTATATTGGTAAAATCTGTCATAGTTTACAAGGGTGTTTGGGTAAGAACAAAAATCATAGTTTTAGAAGTGCTTTTATGGTATACGAAGTAAATATGTGGAAGAGTTTGTTTCAATTTGTAAAAAAATGATTCTAAGAAATACTTTTAGGGTTAACCAAACACCCCCACATCACTTTGGAGTTTCGACTAACAAAAATGATGATCTTGTGAAATGCACCTCTTTACCTGTCCACATATTTAGTTTGGAGAATTATTATGAGTTAGCGATTAAGAAATTTAATTATTAAGAAATCTCAAACAAGTATTACCTCCAATCTTTAATTGAAGAGCTAGTTAACTAATTTAAGTAGATTAAAAAAATTAGTTAAATTAGTTCTTTGTAATAAATAGTGTGTTCTTTCCTAAAATATTCTTACTAATCATGTACATTAATAAGAACTACTATTTGATATATCTTTTAAAATATACACTACTACAAGGACTATTTGAAAATATATATATGAAAAACAAAATGAATTTAGATCATATATTTAGAACCAAATTAAAAGTCAAACAGACTTTTATACTAAAGACATGAGGTAGTAGCTAGCATAAACCTATTATCATTTTCTACTTTAAAACTTATAATTGCATGTTTTTCAGTTGTCAATAAAGTTTAAAATAATTAAATTCCTGTCTCAAAATCTGATTTTAGTTCTACCTATCTAGGTCCCCACCCCTTCCAATGCCAATATGCAATAAAATAGTATTAGTAATGCTGCATTTTGCTTCTCCAAGAGAAGAGAATCTGCTTGGAATTGAATAAAAGAAAATTTTTATGCTGAAAACGGGGGACATGGTCGTTCTAGAGTCTAGACTTGCGCCTGAAACTGCTGCGAATTTTTTTTTCTTTCTTTTTTCATTTTTTTCCTTGTTTTTCTCAATGTTATTCTTAATTTTTTTGCAGATAATATTTATTTGACCGGGAAATTTTTGTTTTATACTCCTACTTTCTAAGATATGAGATCTCGAACTTCCAATTATTCCCGTGATCATATCTCCTCGTGAACATCACAAATCAACCGATGCCGTTTGCCCTTCTTCTTCACTGAAAGAGCAATTCAAATCTGGGAGTCTTCAATTTCTGCTGATATGGTTTTGAAAATCATCTGTGTATTAAATGCTCTCCACCAAAGTCAAAATTGAAGGGAAAAAAACCAACAAATCTTAAGTGTCTGATAGTTGGATACCTATCTATTACTGTCTCACACACACGACTATTTGTGAAACGTGAATCTTCTACAACCATCATATGTATCACTCTTTTCTGAAAACATGAACACATGAATAAAAAGGATGAAATCACTTCTGAATAAAATGTGCTACAACAAGATCATTGTGACTGTGATTGAAACTAAACAATAAGTTGAGCATGATGTTATTCAATTTTTTCGTACAAAGGGCTAAAGCCTGAAATAAAGAGAATGATTCCCAGACAATCATAGGTAACCAAGGCCCGAAAATGGCATGGACGGGAGGCTTGGGAACCCTCATAAGCACTTTGAAAAAAACTTTCACAAGAGTCGAGACAACATTTTTGTTATGTATTTACCTCAAATACTGTAATATCACTTTTAAAAAGTTAATCCAAGTATTCCTAGACACACAGTAAAATGAGGTCCTACGTAAACCTTGCTTTGCAAGGGCATCTGCGATGTAATTCTGCTCTGGGAATTTTTATATTGAAACCGAATATCCCAATCATACTCCATCATGCTCTGTATCTGCAAAAGAACTGGCTGTTTGAACCATTGTTGCATCTATCAAGGATCTTTTCTATGACAACCTTAAAGGCAGATTCAACAATTATTTTCCTGAACCCCATCTCCCAAACAAAATTAAGACCTCTCAAAACGGTCCATTCTTCAGCTTCTGACACACTACAGTTTCCAACAGCATGAGAGAAACCAGCAATCCAACAACCGCTGTGATCCCTTACATAGGATCCTCCGCAACTCGCTTTCTTTCTAGAGGAGGACATTGCGCCATCTACATTCACCTTCCCACAGTCTAGAGGAGGAGGCTGCCAAGTATTACGAGTGATAGGAGTAGGAAGTGATTCAACATTCAAACACCAAGTGTAATATGATTGTGAGTTGGTATTAGGATTTGTTGGGCTGGACCCATCTTTGATATTGACACAAATGTAAGAGCATCAAACCAAAAACTCACATCCATCTCCTGCGTGGGTTGGGTCCCATAATAAAGAGTTGCGTGAGAGCAAGGATGACAAGTGATGACTTAAACTAGGGATAAAACTGTCCTGTTAAATCCTGATAAACCTGACCTTTGCATTAAATCACAACTGCTTGATAGGTTTAACTCAGCGTTTGGACTTTGGAGTATGGTGAGTAAAACTTTCAATGAAAGACTTCGGGATGAAATAATTATTAATAGATCAAGGGAAGAAAACTATACAAACACTAACTTGTATCACCTTAATACTCTTGATTGATATGCCCTAAAGCAAAAGAGAACTATGTCAGCCTTAATACTCTTGATTGATATGCCCTAAAGCAAAAGAGAACTATGTCAGAAAACAAAACTCAGTAATATGACATATATCAACACCATAATACTGTTGATTGACTTACAGTAAAGAGCCCCTTTTTAGATTGTGATTCCAACAAAAATGACACTTGTAGTTGTACACCACATTGTTTTAAGCGACATTAACAGACTTCTCACGCCTATGCTTAGTCTTTATTCTCTTCTTCAGTGCAGATGTGGAACAATTTCACATTTCTAAAGCAAACAAATGATGACCATATATGATTGCAACATATACTCCATAGTGCCTACCGGAAAGCTTGCAATTGGCGTGAGAGAACCTAATATAACTTAGGCCGTAAATCAAACTACATATTACTTATTGGTACCCTAAATAATAACCTAATGTTACTTTTAGCATGCAAGTTTTGAATTCATCACAAGTTCCTCAGTTTAATCGGTATCAAATCATATCTAACAAAAAATTAACCAAACCTTCCACGAGTCGTATGCGGATGCCCAGCATAACAATGTTGATAAATACAATATGCAAAGAGAGCAAATCATGACCGAATTCAAAATAAACAGCTTGTCACGAGGGGACGGGAGGAATCCTAGTCAAGCTCTCACACAGAAATGCGCTGTCACCTTGAAACTTTTGACATACAGCATGTAATATATGGATCATAATGCTGTCATGTTACAGTTTCCCTTGATGTTTATGAGGTAAATAAAAGCGCAGAAACACAATTGATAAATAAAAGCGCAGAAACACAATTGATGTTTATGAGGTAAATAAAAGCGCAGAAACACAATGATTGAGGAAAGACATGACAGAAACAATTATGCAAGTCAAAAGAAGGGGAGGAGCATACCTTTCACAAGTGGTACAGCCCACCCACACCCAGAACCCTACTCAGCACCCAAAGACCGCATTGCAACCTCACCACTGGTCCGCACTGCAAGGCTTCGATGCAGAATGTTAATTTTAGTGCTCCTTTTGCTCCTCCGTTCTTACCCATGCTTATCTTAAGCTCTCTCTTTGTTCTCATTAGAAATTAGGAATTTTGTCGAGCACCCACTATGCAATCAGGAAACCAGTGTTGGTAAATAAAAACCAAGCAGAACAACAAACAACATTTTCGACTCAGAATTAGAATGGAAGATGGTAATCGTGCAGTTGTATGGGAACCGATTCGATTGTGCTGAACAAAATAAGTAAAAGCGAAGTGCCAAATCAGATTCCAATGGTACGTCTTGTGGGCGACAAGATTGGAACTGAAGGACAAGCCGATGCGAATATAAAACATTTATAGCAATAGGACATGCAAATAAAATACACCTTACCACTCAGCAAAATTAAGCTTAATTTAAAGAAAGCGTGGACAGATAGGTTATGATACTCATACCCTGCGTCTGCGCAGAGCTTTTAAGAATCGCCACAAGTCGGACAGAGAGCACCGGTTCAGCTGACTCGTTTATACTAAATTGATGTTCATGAGATGTAAGAACAATTATCCGACTATCAATCTCAGAAAATGTGACGTCAAGTTGTCAACGAACTTTATACATAAAAAAGCGGTTACGAGTGGGCGAAAAGCAAGCGTTTGACAAATAAATTAAATAAGACCCAATTTGACTTTTTATTTGGTCCTAATTACAAAACCCAATCCATTTAAATAATCCTTCTAATAATAATAGTTTTAGTCAATATACTTAATTAGCAAGGATATTTTAGAAATGACAATACTTATTTATTATAAATAACTAACTTAACTTACTTCTTTCTTTCATGGGTTTTATAATTAGGACCGGAAGAGTATAATATTATATACGATTAGTAAGATGATCCGCTCAGGTATGAACAACAGAAGATCTTGTTTAGTATGATTATTAATAAAATCTTATCCAAAATCGAAGACGTAATTGGATGATGCAATCACGCCATTACAGATTCCATCATTTGAAGAATAAAGGATGGACAAAATAGAAATTCTTCAACTATAGTTGATTGATTACAAAGTACGAAGCCTGAATGACACGAAACAGAACCATAACAGAAACCATCACACTTTCATCGCCAAAGTACAGTAAATCCCAGACCCAGAAAGGCCTATCTAACACCATAAAAACTCATTATTCTAAATCTACCCTACACCGATCAATCTACTTAATCCCTCCAGTTTCCATAGGACTCACCACCCCCACGAGAGTAGCGAGAGCCACGATCACCATAACCGCCGCCGCCGCCGTATCCTCCACCACTCTTGTAGTATCCACCCTCGCGGCGTCCGCCGCCTCCGTACCCGCCGCCTCCGTATCCGCCTCCACCGCGGCTATACCCACTCCCACCGCCGTATCCGCCGCCGCCGCCGCCGCCGCCTCTTCCACGAGACTGAGCTTCGTTCACCGTAATGTTCCGACCATCAAGGCTCTGACCGTTCATGCCTTCGATCGCATCCCTCATGGACTGCTCTGAGGAGAACGTCACGAATCCGAACCCTCTGGACCTTCCGGTCTCGCGATCGTTGATAATCTGCACAACAAAACCATCGATCAGATCTAGTATGCGAAGTCGTAAAGAAAGTAGAATAACCGATCGTTCTTCGCCTTTGGGAGAAAGGAAGAAGATGAACGTACCGATTGGCGTGAGTAATAAAAGAATCATAGACAGTAACACAAGTATCATAGATCAAGTAACACAAACAGATCAGAGAGAGCACGGGATCAGATATGGATCAAGAAAACCCGAATCCTAATCGTATCAGATCGGATCCCGATGTTGCATCAAACGGACCTTCGATTCAATAACATCGCCGAAAGGAGCAAAGGCCTGGCCAAGGGCATCGTTGTCGGTAGCCCATGCGAGCCCACCGACAAAGCAACGATACTCAACATCTGCAGAAGCCATCGATGCAAAAGAGAGATATAAAGGCAAAAGGAAACAAAGGATAAATGAGAATTGGGAGGAGGCTGTGTGAAGATAATGTGACCTAAGGGGTGATTATATAGCGGGTGAATGTTAACTATGGTTAAAGCTGACCCAGTCAGAATGGCCCAGCGCATACTGCACATGTAACCGTGGTTTACCGTGGTTAACGGTTACCGCCAGCTGTGGATCATCCCACGCCGTCCGAACGCAAGCTGCATCTCCCTGTTGGGTAATTCCAAAAAAGAAAAGAAGGAAGAAAAAAAAAAAAAAAAAATAAAAAAAATAAACTTAAATTAAGTTTGTTGGCTATTCCTTTATTTAATTAATTAATAATATTCAGTACATTTCTTATCAATTTTTCTTCATTTGTCATGTTTTCTTTTATTTATTTTATTTTACTTGTACAGGCCCATTTGATGATTTTTTATTTTATAAGTACTTGTATTTCTTTATTAAATAAGGCACTATTAAACACTAAATATGAAAACTTCTCTCAATAAAAATTCGGACATTGATTCATTAGGTTGTGAGAGATTAACCTTTTATGCTAGATCTAATCTCCATTGACATTTTGATAGGTAATTGATTGATGATTGTGCAGATGGGGTGTTCACTATTAAAGATTAATGGATGTCTTGATCTGCTTGTGTAGTAGATTCAAAACTCGTTAGCCGTGCTGTGGACCCAAAAAAAACAATGGGCTTGAAGCCTGAAAGTCAAGCCCAAATTTTGTGTGGGCCGTTTTGGGCTTTGGAATCCGAGGGTTGTGTTCTAGTTTGCTGATCGTAGAGCTGGGGGAGGAACAGATAGAATATCCAGTTGGGTTTGATTAAGACAGAAATTACGGGATTTTTTAGATCATGATGACGGTGGACTGATACTTTTAAATTATTTTAATAATTAAAAAAATTAAAATATCTAACAGAATATTTTGAACGCTATTAAAAATCAAATGAAAGTGGAGATTTTTAGAATAAAGATATTTCATCTTTGTGATTGCAAAAAACAAATTGACGGAATGTCATGCAAATTATTGTATTTTTATTCTCAATAAAGCCTTCTCATTTTTTGGATTATGTAGGCATTCTATTCCGGGCATAGCATCCTGTTACTCGTGCTTATTCTTCTTCTCTTTTTTTTTTTTGGGTGGTCCAATTCAGATTTTTATTCTTCAAGAAAGGCTGCTCATTTTTCATGACCTGCTTTCTTTATTGAATAGATCTGTTCCTTACTTTTTTTATAATGAGGTTGTGGACCTGCACTCTGTTCTGTGTCCAGGCCTCTTTGCCTACACTAATATGTGTCATCTACGGATTGGTCTAACTGAAGGAATTACTTTCTCACGGTATAACAAATTAAGATTTGAATCTCTGTCAATAGATTTGTCTATATTTCATATCTGGCAATGTTTCGAATATAATTGCTTCCAATAAAAAAATATCTATGTGGAGCAAAAAGAAAAATACTAACATCTGCCCCACCAAAAAAAATGTCTAATGTAGTAGCTCTTTTTTTTTCGGTTAAGGTTATCCTTATAAAGTACTCCTCCGGTCCTTAATATAAGGCCCATTTAACTAATTTGATTATATTAAGGAAGTTAGGTAAGTTAGTTAATTATAAGAAAAGTGACACATTTTTCTTAAAATACCACAATCATCTTTCTTAATACCCCCTTTCCTTCTTCTACTTGATTATGGTTGAGGGAGTATCCATAGGGGTAATTTAGAGAAAATTAATAAATATGAAAAATGGGTCCTATATTTAGGACCAAAACCAACTTAAGAATTGGGTCCTATATTAAGGACTGAAGGAGTATTAAATTTCTTATTGACCAGGCCCAAAAAAAAATCTCATTGACCAAATTAAAAAATGTCAATCACATAGGTTTTTTTTTTTTAAATGATGTATCTTTTAATCTTAGATTATCGTTTACCCCAGAAACCATTAAAAAAAAATGTTATATTATCCAAACTTCATTAAGAAATCATAACTTGATACTTTTTTCCGCCTAAAAACGTGATTCTTAAGCGAGGTTAGTACTTTTTCACGCTTTTTTGACAAATTCTTTAAAGATGAAAGTTAAATAAAGAGATATTTATTGACTCAAGAAAACTATACTAGAAGTGTTCCAGATGAAGTCATTGATAGCGGTGGCCTACCTTTTAAGGTGAAATATATGAATTTTCCCATTTAACTAAATATTTATTTTTAATTGTAAAAAAAAAGGGTCAAATATGTAGAGATTTTCAGAGGAGATTACGTTTACCGGGCAAACTATTTGACTCTAATTTCATTCTTATGCGTGAAAGCCACTTTATTGGATCCACCCTTCAATTTTTACTGTTTACTTCCGTCTCCTTTCACTCCCTAATTCCTTTCTTTTTCAATAACAGATCCAGGTAGGGAAATACAAAATAATTTTGTGTTCAGTTGAAGACAAAACAGCATTCCATCTTATTCATCACCTATTTGCCACTTCATATGCTACTTTTTGTGATTAATATAAAATTTAATTAACTAATTTAAATTGATTAAAAAAATTTGTTAAGTTAGTTATTTATAATAAATAAGTATTATTTTTTCTAAAATATCCTTACCAATTACATGTATTAGTTAGAACTATTATTTGATTGAATTTTTAACATATGTAACTATTATAATAATTATTTTAGAAAAAATTATATAAATATAAAAGACAAAATATATTGTGATCTTATATTTAAAACGAAAATATCAAATCAGTTTTTATATTAGGTACATAAGGTAATACTCCTCCGGTCCTTATTATAAGACCCAATTTGACTTTTTATTTGGTCCTAATTATAAGACCCAATCCATTTTGTCTCTTATATTTATGCATTTTTTTCCAAGATAATCCTTCTAATAATGATAGTTTTAGCCAATATACTTAATTAGTAAGGATATTTTAGGAATGACAACACTTATTTATTATAAATAACCAACTTAACTTACTTCCTTAATCTCCTCAGATAAGTCAATTGGGTCTTATAATTAGGACCGGAGGAGTATTATATTTGATATTTTACAGTATATTTGGTGATTGCTGCGCTCAGAATTCACCTTAACATTTTTTAGGGTGCAATTCTCAACATTCGTTTTAATTTCTCACTTTAAAATTTTCTGGTGGTTTATATGGGAATTAAAGGGTTCAGACAAATTAAAAAGAATAAAATATATAGGATCACGTTGATCATATCAACCGTATATGTGCGTGCATAACATTTAGAGACATTTTTTAATGGATTAATGTGATGATGCCATTGCCATTTACTATAAAATATTATAATAATAATAATAATAATAATCTTGCTTTATGTAATAGTAGTATTCCATAGTTGACCGCCATAGGTTGGTCGTTTTTCAGACACTTCTTTTTCAACCACCTAGATACTTTTATCATTATTTTGAACCCAAAAAAAAAAAACAGAAGAAAAAAGAGATGCCCGCACTTACCCCAATGGGTAAATGCCACTTTATGATTGATAAAATGATTAGGAAGAACTACCAAAGAATCATTTTGGAAACATGAACTTGATTTCACCTCACTTCGTTTTCATTTACCCGAATAGCTTTATTGTTAATCCATGACGTAAAAAGTTATAAATCTCCCAATAAAAATATAGTTAAAAACATAAATTTGTTATAAAATTTAAATAATTTTTAAGCATAACTTTTATCAATCACAATGAATTTTAAGATCATGTTAATTTATACTCTCTCCCATTTTTATTAAATATAGGTATGTATCACAAAATATTTAATGCTTATTGAAACTGTCAAAATTTCTTATAAAATGCATCAAAATATGTTTTGGAAGGCTTGTTATAATATGGATCAAGAGTACTGTTAAAACTTTTGAAATTAACTAGTGGGGCTTTATAACTCAAGTAACACGAAACATCTTTCTTAAATTTTTTTTTTTAAACGTGAAGGTATGAGTTTGAATTTTTCTTATTAAAGCGTAGTATAATGGTACGAGTTATAATGAGAACAATCTCAAATCAATTAATTAAAGACTAAAATAAAATCTGATGTGATGAAATTCGTAGTGACCAAGGAAAATTAAGCAAGATAAGAACTCAACTTTCTTTCCTTCTTTTTTTTAATTGAGAGCAGAAGAAGTTATTAGAGAGTTTAGGGCAAAGATATGGTTTTGTGATGATTGCTTTTACTTTCACCGGTAATGACTATTCTTTGGGAGCTTCGCCACTTGGTGACATGTTAGTCAGTTGATCAAGTCTTTGTTTTTCTTTTTGGGAGAATTATAACCAACTTCTAAAAAAAATAATTATTAAAAAATCTCAATAACAATTTAAATAGCATGTAATGACAAGTTTTATAATAGAAAGTGATAATTTTCAAGACTTATTTTGTAATTATTTTTTCTTTTCAAGACCTTATTATAATTCTCTCTTTTCCGTTTTATTCTTCATAACTTGTGGAATGGTAAAGTAATTATTTTTTATATTTATCCGCACAATGTTTTAGGAGTGGAACGGATTAAAATTATCACAATCTAAAAACGAAGGTGCTTTATTTAAATTACACTCCATTCAATCTTAATAACCATGCGTGCGTAAGGGAGAGAGCGTGCAAAATAAAGGAGACAATGATACTCCTCTGGTCCTTAATATAAGACGTAATTATTCAGTTAGTTTTAGTTCTAAATATAAGACTTATTTATCATATTTATTAATTTTTTCTAAATTGTTTCTATTAATATTCCCTTGACTATAATCAAGCAGAACATGGAGAAAGGATATTAAGAAAGATGACTATAATATTTTAGTAAAAAAAAACATGTCATATTTCTTATAATCAATACTATCGGCAAATGCACTACGATGATTATATCTACTCACAAGTGCATCCTCAACCATCAAATCCTACATGCAAACTGTCATATTATATGAACAAGAAATCAACAAATTCCACATATAAGGCGAGAACTTTATTCATCTTACCACATAGCCATGCCCATTTAGCATTGTAATTGGAGCTTGTTTGTTCTTCACATCCCACACCTTAATCGATTTAGCCATTGAAATACAATTATCATACTTCTTCTAATTATAAGCTTAGAGCACATGTGATATGTTAGATAATTATAATAGCACCAGAGGAAAGAGAAGGACGAAGAGAGAGAGGAAAAGAAAAAGAAAAGGGAAGGAGATCTGGAGAGAAAGAAAGAGAAAAAAGAAAAGCATTCTGGACATATCACTATCATTTCATATTTGCAATATAGGAACGAGTGTCCTGAAGCCATTTTTTATATTGAGAAACCCATTTAACAATTTCACATATTAGGGTTTTTATTTACCATTTTCTAGGGCTGAGCAATGAGCGGGGTGGGCTAACCCGAAGGTTAGCCCATAGCCCGCCCATTTATTCATAAACGGGCATGGGCTAACCCATAACCCGGTAGTAGCCCATTTAGCCCGTATTAAATGGGTTACGGGGCAGCCCGTTTGGGCTAACCGGGTTACGAGGTAACCCATTTATTTTTTTTAAATTTTTTTCAGTATAGTTATTTTTTATATGTAACCTTATGAAGCTGTCAATAAATTTTGCATGCCAAATAGCAAATCAAATATGAAATAACATCAATCATATTCAATCACACAACCTCACTTAGATTTGCAAACAATCAAAGTATGATAAAATCATAAAAGTAGTCATCAATCATAAAGTCTCATAAACATTGAAAGTTCCAACTTTCACCTAAAGGATAAAATAAAAGCTTAGACAAGCATGAAGGTTTGATAAAAGATGAATGAGAAACAATATCATCAATTAAATGAAGAAAAATATTTTTAAAAAATTAAAACTTAAACGGGCGGGTATGGGCAACCCAATACCTTGCCCATAGCCCAACCCGTTTAATGGGCTACCCTGCCCATTTAAGCCCGCCCGTTTATAATCTCTTATTTGGGCTAATTGGGCGGGCTTAAATGGGTAAAAATTTCATGGGTCATGGGCGGACTAGCGGGTAATTGGTTTGTTGCTCACCCCTACCATTTTCCCATTAAAAAATGTCATTTCACATAGTTTTTTTTTTTTTGGAAAAAAATGACGTATCTTTTAATCTTAGTTTATCGTTTCCCGCAACAACCATAAAAAAATGTTATATTATCCAAACTTCAGTAATAAATCATAATTTGATGCTTTTTTCTGCCTAAAAACGTGATTCTTAAGTGAGGTTAGTACTTATAATTCCCACGGGGGCTGGATAAGTGAATTGAATAAACTTTTTCACGCTTTTTTTGACTAATTCTTTAAAGATGAAAGTTAAATAAAGAGATATTTATTGACCCAAAAAAATTATAGAAGTGTTCCTGATGAAGACATTGATAGCGGTGGCCTACCTTTTAAGGCGAAATATATGAATTTTCCCATTTAACTAAATATTTATTTTTAATTGTGAAAAAAAGTCAAATATGTAGAGATTTTCAGAGGAGATTACGTTTACCAAGCAAACTATTTGACTCTAATTTCATTCTTATGCGTGAAAGCCACTTTATTGGATCCACCCTTCAGTTTTTACTGTTTACTTCCGTCTCCTTTCACTTCCTAATTCCTTTCTTTTTCAATAGCAGAGGGAGGGAAATATAAAATAATTGTGTTCAGTTGAAGACAAAACAGCATTCTATCTTATTCATCAACTATTTGCCACTTTATATGCTACTTTTCGTGATTAATATAAAAGTTAATTAATAAGAAAGTTTGTTAAGTTAGTTGTTTATAATAAATAAGTACTCCTCCAGTCCTTAATATAAAACCCATTTAACTAATTTGATTAGATTAAGGAAGTTAGGTAAGTTAGTTAATTATAAAAAAAGTGTCACATTTTTCCTAAAACACCATAATCATTTTTCTTAATATCCCATCTCCCTCTTTTACTTGATTATGGTTGAGGGAATATCTATAGGGATAATTTAGAGAAAATTGATAAATATGAAAAATGGGTCTTATATTCAGGACCAAAACTAACTCAACAATTGGGTCATATATTAAAGATCGGAGGAGTATTATTTTTTTAAAAATATCCTTGTTAATCATATGTATTAATTAGGATTATCATTTGATTGAATTTTTAACATATGTAACTACTATAATAATTATTTTGGAAAAAAATAGATAAATGTAAGAAACAAAATATATTACAGTCTTATATTTAAAACAAAAATATCAAATCAGTTCTTATATTAAGTACAGAAGGTAATATTATATTTGATATTTTACGTTATATTTGGTGATTGCTGAGCTCAGAATTCACCTTAACTTTTTTAATGGATCAATGTGATTATGCCATTGCCATTTACTATAAAATAATAATAATAATAATAATAATATAATTATAATAATAATCATCTCGCTTTGTGTAATAGTAGTATTCCATAGCTGAACACTATAGGTTGGTCATTTTTCAAACACTTCTTTTTCAATTACCTAAGCAGTTTTATCATTATTTTGAACCCAAGAAAAAAAAAAACAGAAGAAAAAAGAAATTCCCGCACTTACCCCAATGAGTAAATGCCACTTTATGATTGATGAAATGATTAGGAAGGACTACCAAAGAATCATTTTTGAAACACGAATTTGATTTCACCCCACTTCTTTCTCATTTACCCGAATAGCTTTATTGTTAATCCATGACGTAAAAAGTTATAAATCTGCCAAAAAATATAGTTAAAAACATGAATTTGTCATAAAATTTAAATTATTTTTAAAAATAACTTTAATTAATCACAATAAATTTTACGATCATATCACCCTTTTTATTAAATATTGTATATATGACAAAATATTTAGTGTTTATTGAAACTATCAAAATGTTTCAGTCCCAAAAAAAAAACTATCAAAATGTCTTGTAAAATGGATCAAGGTATATTTTGGAAGGCTTCTTATAATATGGATCAAGAGTACGGTTAAAACTTAAAAGCCATTTTTCTTTTATAATTACATTACGTTGGAAAAATAAAATCTTTTATCCTGCTTAAGATTCCGATACTTCCAATAGAAACTTCCTAGCCTTGCTGTCTATCTCTTTTGTTTATATATGTTATTTTTACTAAACATTGGTATTTGAAGTCATATTTTTAATTTTAAGTAATTATATTTGAGTTCAGCCAAGCTCTAGACGAAGATATTAAGACATGGTTTAAAAAAGAGAGAGAGAGAGAGAGAGACAAAGATATTAAGATAACTCTCCTAAAAATATCTTTTATACTCATATCAATTATCAATCAATCATCAATCATCAATCATCAAATTTCAATATGAAATCTTGTAATTCTAATATAAATGTGAGTCATTAAAATATAATTCACAAATAAAGTTTTTATGTCTGTTTTCTCAATTTAGGTGACTACTAAAAGGAACATTTGTCTGATAGGATTGTTTATCTTTTATAATTTTTATTCTTTTTTTATTTTGTGACAGGATTCCCCTCTGTTTTATAGAAAATGAGTTATGCTGGTGGTGAAAAGAAAAGAAAGGATTTCTATACGGGGGCCAAAATTATGGGGTGGACTTTTTGTACATCTTAATTTATGAATATGAACAACACACATTGATTTAAACGATTTAAATTACTTATTGACATTTAGAAGTTTATTCAGTTTTTATTTTAATATTTTTTTCATTTGAAATATAGTATTATAATAAACGATCTAATCTGCATTTACAAATTAAGGAAATTAAAATCAATTATTTACATTTTTTTTTAGACTCAGACGAATTAAACACGGATATTGATTCCTTTCCCCAACATTACTCCCTCCAGTCTATTTATAAAATTCCAAAATTCGAATTTGTTTGATCATTTTCATAAGATTCTACTAAGGATTGTCTAAACATTAAAAGCTCTTTTACTAATTTTATCCCTAATTAATTTTTATTCTTTTTTATCCCTCATATTATAACCATATTTCTTTTTCTCTCTTATTTGTTTCTTCATTAAATAATGATATACTTGAAAAAAAAGAAATTGAAATTTTATAGATTTATTATTTTTAAATAATTTTAACTGTTTTCTAAACCGTGTAATTTAATTAATATGATCTTATACAGAGAACTCACTAATCATATTTATCTCATCCAATCAAACCTGTCCGGCGGTCTCTATTTACTATGTTAGAAATATGCTTTATCGTCACAAAATAATTACGGGCTTAGGGGGAAAAAACACGCAACCATTTTTATTTTTCGTGGGCCCATCTCAAATTAACTAGTGGGGCTTTATAACTCAAGTAACACCAAACATCTTTCTTAAAAAAAATTTAAAACGTGAAGGTATGAGTTTGAATTTTTCTCATTAAAGCGTAGTATAATGGCATGAGCTGTAATGAGAAAAATCTCAAATCAATTAATTAAAGAGTGAAATAAAATCTGATGTGATGAAATTCATGGTGAATAAGATAAATTAAACAAGATAAGAACTCAATTTTTTTTTTTTTTGGAGAATAGAACAGTGTGAGTCTTACGTCCATAGTTATTAGAGCGCTTGGGGAAGCTGGGCAAAGATACGGTTTTGTGACGATTACTTTTACTTTCACCGGTACTGACTATTCTTTGGGAGCTTCGCCACTTGGTGATGTATCAGTCAGTTGATCAAAGAGGTGTTTGGATAACCAGAGAAATATTTTTTCGCAAATCGAAATAAACTCCTCTACATATTTATCTCGTAGACCGTAAAATCACTTCTAAAATTATGATTTGATTTCCATCCAAACATCTCCTAAGTCTTTGTTTTCCTTCCTGAAAGAATTATAATCGTAAAAAAAAAAAAATCATGAGAACAATTTAAACCGTTTATAATAATAAGTTTTAGAATAAAAAATAACAATTTTTAAAATTTATTTTGTAATGATTTTTTTGGAACCTTATTATAATTTTTTTTCTTTTCATTAATTCATAACTTGTGGAATACTAAAGTTATCTCAAAATTCATACTTTTTTAAATTTTTTTAAAATATTTATCCGCGCAATGCTTTAGGAGTGGGAAGGATTAAAATTATCACAATCTGAAAAAGATGCTTTATTTAAATTACACCCCGTTCAATCTTAAATAACCACGTGTGTGCGTGAGGGAGAGAGAGTACAAAATAATGGCTACAACGATAAAACCCACAAAATAATGGTCCACCATAAGCAACAGTACATTAGTTTAAGTTAGCGACACCAAAGCAAATTACAACCAACAAAGCCTACAATAGCAACTATCATAAATATGCTGCTTAACTATCCCCTGTCTCTATGTTTGCTGCTGCTTGCTACGTTGCCCTTGGAATCCTTCTTCATTCCTCATCCCCCCCCCCCCAAAAAAAAAGCCAACCACCATAGTACGATTTACTCATCACTTCTTTATTTTTAAATGCTTCGTGCACTAATGACATGTAACTATGCGTTATTTTCTGTCCTTAATATAAGATATACCAAACAAATTATTCAAAGTATTATATTTATTATTTTTCTCAAAACTAATTTGCTTGATTTGTAACAAAGAGATATATAATTTAACAATTTACTTAAGTATTTTAAAGAGATCATGTAATATACGATAATTAAATAATTTATTTAATTCTATTAATCTTTTAAAATTAGTAAGGTGTTCTTAAAAATTTGAAACATATGAGGAAGATGATGATACATATACATTTGGTATTGTTTGAATTTTGGGATTTGGTCAAAGCTTCCAGGAATTCACTTCAGAGTTCAGAGTTCGGTTTTTTGTTCTCTTCTCCCTTCAGCTAATGTTCCGATGCACTGACAAGCGAGTCACATCAGGAAGCCGCCCAAGTGCACATTAATTAATATATCATAAAATTACAACAGATTAACAATATCATTCATAAATAAGTAACAGTGTGATTTATTTTGGACTCCACATAACGTATCATTTGCAAGTCCTGTATAATATATTATATATTCAATATATATTCCTCAAAAAGAGAAAAGTTTTTGTCATGCTTGTAGATTATATCGTTAAATTTTTAATATAAAGATACTATTTTATATTTATTTATAATTGTGGAGACCTTTTTTAAATAAAAAAATTAACAGGGGGTATTCATTATATATTAGTAATGTGATACTCCATTCAGTTTAATTTATAAGATTTTTAGAATAAATTGCACATACCAATAAGTCTTAATAAATACAATTAAAAGACATTTTTTTTTTAAAGTTCAAACTTTCAAGAGCTCCTTCATTTTAATGCCAGCTCTCATTAACGAAAGGTATTTTTATTTCCTAGAATAAGGTTATTGATAAATTACTATTTTCTTCAAAATATAGTTTTTATTAGAAATGAAACAACTATAAAGAAAATGTTTCATAAATCGAAACGGATGGATGGACTAGATCCATATCATCTCAATTTTATAGTATTATATACTTTTGTCATGCCGGGAATATATATTAATAATTTATTTAATAATTTTTTATTAAATATAAGTATCCTCCTATTAGAGGCAATCCTATTTGAGACACTGTTAGACATTAAATGTGAGCACTTATTTCAGTGGAGACTCAAACCTTGATTCGTCATCTGCTAGACCAACACTTGTTGGTCGATTTATTTAATTATTATTTAAAGCACTTTAGTTAATAAACTTCAGAGCATTTGCCCAAATAAAAAAAAATCAGAGCTTTTGTTTTCGGTTCTGGGCAAGCCGTTGAACATGGCGGCCACGGGTTCAGAAAATGACTTGGCAGCCGACATTCATAGAACTTATTAAAAATATGTCAACATTTAAAAAAAAATTCTTTTTTTTGTTTGGTGAACAATAAAAGTTCTAAATTTATATCAAACACTGAGGGGGTGTTTGACAAAACCAAAACCTAGGTTTCAGAAGTACTTTTCCGCAAAACGAGGATTACCCTCCCCCATATATTTACTTCGTAATCCGTAAAAAGCACTTCTGAAACCATGGTTTGGTTTCTATCCAAACACCCCTGAATGAAGAAGGGTAGGGAAGACAAACGCAGTGGTTTGACTGACCCGGTAATAATTGCTAGGTAATCATTTCGCTCCCCCTTTTTTTTTTATTTTTTTATTTCTTCTGTCTTTTTTAAAATTAAAACTACTCACTTGCATTTTCGGCTGGTTATAAACCAGGTGGGCATGGCCATAGAACACGTGTAAGATGTAATTGTTTGAAAGTACCGTCCTTGCCATAAATTATTGTTTTCTAATTTTATTACTATTTAATTTTTATTAGAAAGAGAGAAATAAGAAAAAAATGGTTAATATAATTTTTGACTATTCTAATTTGCTTTTTTTGATTTTAGTTTTTCAAATTTTAAATCATAAGTTTGATCTTTCAAATTTATTTTCATTTATAATATTGGTCCCTGTAAATCAATAAAAGCATGAACCATTTTTCTTTTAGGATCAAAACTTATAGTTTGAAATTTAAAAGACTAAAATAAAAATGAAGACAAATCTAACGGGTAAAAAATTATATTAGCCCAAAAAATATGAGAATGATATTTTTTAAATAAAGATGAAATGAAAAATCTTATCCATTAAACTATTTTTGGTGAAGTAGACAATTCTTAGACCTTAGCCATAGTTAATATGAAGAGTTTGACATGCGTGGCATAAAAATCTAAAGAAAAAAAAAGGGATGAAAAAAAGAATAAAAAACAAGAAAAAATTTGCAGCAAGTAAAATTATAATTATTCAATTAATCACTCCAATAAGCTGTTCAATAACGTGTGTATCAGGAAAAAAAACAAAAAAAGCTGTTCAACAACTTGAGAGGAAGAAATTGGTTGGTAGTTGCAAATTGCAGCATTCTTCTTGTGGCTGAAAAGTAAGAAAGCTTCTCTTTTTTATTATTATTAAGAAAAAACAAAGCTATCCAAAAGATTGATACTTGCAAAATTGCGTTAAGTTTGAAAGGGAAATAATTAGTCTCTATTAGCCCAGTCGCAGCTCTTTTATAGTTGCTTTTATAAATTCATTTTTTGGAGATAACTGTCAAATGTTCAATGGTTTGACCCAATACTGTTTTAATAATGAAAGCAACAACAAATATATGTTTGATGGCAAAAAAAAAAACAACAATATATATATTTATGCTGGCACAAAAAAACAAAAATAAAATTTGTCATAAAATTTTTTACTGAGGAGCGCTTGGTATCCAAAAATTATTTTAAAAAAAAATTTAATTTATAAGCTTAAAATCATAGCCGTAGCCATACTGTCCCATATCATTAATTTTAAAATCATATTAAAATCAACGGACCAATATAACTATGATTTTAAATTTTTAAGGCAAATTTGTTTTAAAAAAATTCTGAATACCCAGTGCTACTAAGTAAAAACTTTCAGAACAAATTTATATCTTAACTCAAAAAAAAAAACAGCAAACACATTTATAATTGCGGATCCCATTTGCTTTACAAAATTCGCATCGTTCCTGGATTATTAATTTTACGACTTTCTACAAATTTTAATAAAAGATATATGTTTTAAAAGGGGCAAGTGAAAACTATCAATAAATTGACATATTATTGATATTTATGATTATGATTGTGTGTGTATATTGTGGGACATTTAAATATTCGATGATTGCTTCAAAAGTAATAAATGGTCTTCATTATAGTTTAATTAAATTAATATTGTAACCACTAAATATTTTTGTTGCCGGACACTAAATTATTATTATTATTAATTTATTATTAAACATGCACATATTTTTTTTTAACAAAATAACAACATCCGTTTGCTACTTGGCATTTTAAAAAAAATAAAATTATGTAAAAATAAGGGGAAAACGACATAAAAATGAGAGGGTTCGTGAAATTCCTTTGTCTTCTTCAATGGTTAATTTTAGGAAAAATAATAGAAAAATGATAAATGAACTTCATAATGTCAAAAATATCTGTTGAATTTGAAAAATTCTAATTTAGTCTCAAGAGACTAATTTGACATTTATAAATTTGCAGAAATGACCACATTGCTCTTCTTTTTATTTTTATTTTTTTAAATATTAAAGCCTTTATAGGGCTGTTGGTTGCCGGAACTCTGGTAGTGGCAGTCATCGGAGTTTTGATGGCCAATTGTCATTTAGTTTATGTAATCAATTTATAAATATAATTAGCCAAATTTAAAAATTAAAAATCAACATCCTTCCAAGTTTGGTCAACCAAAAAAAACTGTGAACATATTTAGCTTTTCTAAGACCAAGTCGCAAGCTCCTCGGGAAAGGAAGGGAAATCCGTGCACGAATAGTGTTTTTTTTAAAGAAAATTATTTTTTCAGTTTTTTTAATGATTGGTCAGCCGAACAAATTGGGTTTTGACTGCTAAACTTGGGTTGACTCTCAAGTTGTTATTGGTTTGATAATTTAAAAATTAATAATCAGTAATTAATAATTTTCTATATTTTGCTTTGTCAATGATTGTGCCCTCACTTGAAAAAGAAAATTATCTTGAAAGACCATAGCACTGAAATCATTAAAATTTATCATACTGAAATCATCAGTATAAAATATGATTACTACTCGCAATTCTGCTATTTATATAAATTATAAATAATGTGATTTATTTTTAAATATGTACGACACATGAGAATCATGTTAGTACTGTTATGAATGGATTAGGATTTCTATATATTAAACATTTTAAAATTTGATGATCATATGACTTTCACTATGATTTTAAGAAGATTTTTGAAATTTTTTTTAATGCTATAGCTGTCTTAATTGTTTTATAACTTGAGCAAATTCATGCTCTGGAAAAAAAATTATGCTATATATTATAAATTTTAAGTTGTAATTTAGATCTCAGAAACATCATTTACTAACTAAATTTGTTTCATAAACAAAAGTCAAATAGCGATACCCTCAAACCAATTGATATTATATGCAATGATTTTTTTAAAAGATTGTTAAGTATTATTATAAGGCATATGAAGCCTAATAAAATAAATTTTTATTATACAAATATTCTTATTTTTAATTTATTTTTTCAAGGTAAGAAAATAAGGATATTTTTACAACAATAGTTTGAGATATTTTTCGTCCAATTATAACAAAATTCAGAGGAATCGAATCTTTTTAATAATCTAGATTTTAAAATGAAGGCCCTCCTTTTTTAATTTTGTAAAGGTATTTAAACATGTTTTTCCCCGTCATCTTATAATGAATAAGAAAACACAAATATATCGGGAATAAATTTTTGATTAAGATGATAAACAGTTTCATCTTTTTAAGAAAGAAAACACAAACCTAAATCTCCAAAGACATACTTGCTACTCCTCCGGTCATTATTATAAGACCCAATTTGACTTTTTATTTGGTCCTAATTATAAGACCCAATCCATTTTGTCTCTTATATTTATGCATTTTTTTCCAAGATAATCCTTCTAATAATGATAGTTTTAGCCAATATACTCCTCCGGTCCTAATTATAAGACCCAATTGACTTATTTGAGGAGATTAAGGAAGTAAGTTAAGTTGGTTATTTATAATAAATAAGTGTTGTTATTCTTAAAATATCCTTGCTAATTAAGTATATTGGCTAAAACTATCATTATTAGAAGGATTATCTTGGAAAAAAATGCATAAATATAAGAGAGAAAATGGATTGGGTCTTATAATTAGGACCAAATAAAAAGTCAAATTGGGTCTTATAATAAGGACCGGAGGAGTACTTAATTAGTAAGGATATTTTAGGAATGACAACACTTATTTATTATAAATAACCAACTTAACTTACTTCCTTAATCTCCTCAAATAAGTCAATTGGGTCTTATAATTAGGACCGGAGGAGTATAATATTAAATTCAAAATGACCTGAAGAGCCTCTACCTGCACACACACACACAAAAGAAAGCATAGACATATCAAAATCTCAGTTATTGTTTTGGATACGAAAAGCATGTCATTATTTGACCAGAAACTTCGATGTTCGCACGTCTTGTTTGATTATGAAATTAATGAAACCTAAAGTTAGCTTTCATCAACCCTTTGATCGCACAAAAGCAACTTGAACGAAAAATAAATCAAAAGTCAACAAAAGCAAGATAAAAGATTGCGATATTTTACATATACTGGATCACATGTGGCCCCCCAAAAAAATGCAAATTGAATTATATCTCACGTAATTTTACAGTTATTATTTATAGACGACAACAAAAGAGAGTTACGTCTTGAAACTTTCTAGCTTATTAACATTTTTGCCTTTTGGACAAACCATTGATCATGTTGTACTAGTTCTGATTCTTAATATAAGATCTTGTTTGGTTTTTATTTTGGTTCTAAATATAAAATTCTAATCTACTTTATCTTTTATATTTATACATTTTCTTTTAAAGTAGTCATTTTAATAATGATAGTTATAGTCAATACACTTGATTAATAAGGATATTTTAGAAAAGACAATATCTATCTATTACAAATAACTAACTTAACTTATTTTCTTAATCTCCTCAAATTAGTTAACTAGCTCTTATAATTAGAACCGGAGGTAGTATCTAACAAATAAGATCATGATTAAAATTGTACATTCACCCATTATTATAACCGCCACTGTCATATTCTAAGTGGAACTTTAATTATTTGAAGCAAAATAAGATGATGACCACTGTTTTCTGTTTTGGTGGATCGAAGCTCTTTTTGTTTACTTATTATATTTTGTTTCATGTCCTTAGAGCCATAATTTGTATTATTCTGTTTTGAAATTAATAAACAAGCTTTTCTTAGCCAACTAAAATTAACACGCCACATATTAAAATAAAAAGAATACTCGCGTCAACTGTATCTTTTTTTGTCTTTAATACTACCTCCGGTCATAATTATAAGAGCCAGTTGACTAATCTGAGGAGATTAAGAAAGTAAGTTGAGTTAGTTATTTGTCCTAAATAAGTGTTGTCTTTCCTAAAATATCCTTACTAATCAAGTGTATTAACTAGAACTATAATTATTAGAAGGATTATCTTGGAAAAAATTGAGTAAATATGATAGACAAAGTGGATTGGGGTCTTATATTTAGGACCAAAATAAAAGTCAAACAGGATCTTATATTAAGGACCGGAGGTAGTATAATACTCCTTCGGTCCTTATTATAAGACCCAATTTGACTTTTTATTTGGTCCTAATTATAAGACCCCAATCCATTTTGTCTCTTATATTTATGCATTTTTTTCCAAGATAATCCTTCTAATAATGATAGTTTTAGCCAATATACTTAATTAGCAAGGATATTTTAGGAATGACAACACTTATTTATTATAAATAACCAACTTAACTTACTTCCTTAATCTTCTCAAATAAGTCAATTGGGTCTTATAATTAGGACCGGAGGAGTAGTTAATTAGAAAGTTGTTGTTGGTCCTATATATAAACCCTAATTCATATGTTTATCAATTGTTTTTTAGATTAACCCTGTTAATATTTTTTTAATAATAATTAAGTAGGAGAGGGAGGGAGGCAGAGAGAATTAAAGAAGATACTTACAGTATTATTTTAAAGAAAAAAATATCATAAACTAATTTAACTAACATTTCTAATCTACCCAAACAATTGCACCCATATCTTTACATTCATGAATTGCAATTTTGTTTGGCTGGTTTTTATTATAAAAACTTTTAGAAGGAACTGATAATTTTTATTATAAATTACTAAACGAGTCATTAATTATTTTTTTAAAAACCAGTCCTCACAAAGTTTAATAGAAGTTTTTTGTTCATTTCATTACTTTCCTCTAATCCCAATTTTTTTATATGATTTTAAATATGAGTAAAATGGTTCTTTTTTTTTTAAAATGAAATTATGCCTTATGCTCAATCTTTTCATGTTTCTAACCCAACAATTTTTAGAATATATATTTTGTGCCGAACCTTCATGAAATTGAAATCTGCTGGGGCCGTACCTATAATGTAACCTAGCGAACTCGTGCGCCCACAGCCCCACACAATACCCAGCAATCAGCACAGCAACAAAATAGCAGAGAGAAAAGTTTGTGTGCGTATAACTTATGGAAACTGGACAGAGAAAAAAGGGGGGGGGGGTTTTAATGTTTTAATTTAATGGTTGAGAGTACATGGGTAAATATAGAGAGAGAAAGGAAGAGAAAATTAAAAAAAGAAGTGAGAGGGTAGGATCAATAGTAGGAGTGTTGCGGGCTTAGCTGGACTGGGCGGGATAACCGGAGGTCAAACCCACCTTAGGACCCAACCGGAGCCGGATTCACTGTTACACTCTGCTGCTCTCCCATTTCTGCTTCTTCCTCGTTGATCGCTCTCCCATCTTCAATTTTTATTATGATTTACAGATTATGGTATAGGATTTTCAACTTTTCACCACTTCAAGTTTCTTCCTTTTTTTTTGGCCTTTTGTTTTTCCCCCTCTGGGTTGGTGAGTCTTCTGGGCGCGGGTGGTTGTTGGAGGGGTTTGAGAAGAAGTAGAAGCAAGCTGCCTGCGAGTGATAGTTCGCAGATAATCCATTGTTTTCACATTTCACTTTTCTCCCTCAAATTGTAATTTTCATTGCTACTATAGTATTGTCTCAGTTTTCTCAAAATTTGAAATTTCCCTTTCCCTCTGTCTTCCGTCCACTGAAGAAAGAGAAAAGAGACGAGGCCCAGAAAGCGATACCCATTTGTTTTTTCTTTATCAGAGATTTGAAGAATCAAAGCTTCTGATTGAGGTAAGAGTTGTTTATTTTTTTTAATGGGTTATTTTTCTCATTAGAATAAAATGTTAAAGCAAGTATTTTTAAGAGGGAGATAAACGTGTTCTTTTGCAGTGGGTGTCTCTAATTGTGATTATTACAGAAATATATATGCATTAACACACGCATATTTGAGAGGAAGATGGGAATGCTTGGATCTTCGGGTCAGCCCTCATAAGAGACATGGTGGATCGGCGAAGCCTAGTGTCTGTTGGGTTCTTATTCTCGTTGCTGTTTCAGTTCACATTTGAACAGATTGTGCCATTGAGTTCAAACATAGAGCAAGCTGCACTCTTTGACCTTAGATCGTCTCTGGGCTTGAGGAGCAAGGAATGGCCGAGAAAAGTCGACCCTTGCTCTCTCTGGAAGGGCATCACGTGCGAGAATGGTCGAGTCATTGGGATCAATATTTCTGGCTTTAGAAGAACCCGTCTTGGGAAGCTAAACCCGCAATTTTCAGTCCAAGCCTTAGCCAATTTCACTCTCTTGCAGTCTTTCAATGCCTCCAATTTTCTGCTTCCTGGTTCTATTCCTGACTGGTTTGGCCTACAGCTCTCATCTCTGAAAGTGCTTGATCTTCGGTCTTGCTCTGTTAATGGTGCTATTCCTTCCAGTCTAGGGAATTTAACGAACCTCACTAGTCTGTATTTATCTGATAATAGTATTACTGGGATAATCCCTGATAGTCTGGGTCAACTACTAAGCCTTTCAGTTCTTAACTTTTCGAGAAATCGTATTTCTGGAACCATTCCAGCATCGTTTGTCTCTCTTGGGAATCTTTCCTCTATTGACATTTCCACCAATTCTTTGTCTGGTTCAATTCCTCCTGGCATTGGGGCCCTCACAAGGTTACAGTACTTGAATCTTTCCGGTAACAGTTTAATGGCTTCGATACCCTCTCAGCTGGGAAATTTAAGTAGCCTGGTTGACCTTGATCTTAGTTTTAATTATTTGACCGGTGGGGTGCCTCCAGAATTAAGAGGGCTGAGGAGCTTGCAGAGAATGATACTAAGCAACAACACGCTTGATGGACCTTTGTCAGAGAACTTGTTTCCTACTTTGTCACAGTTGCAGGTTGTTGTGCTGAGACAAAACAATTTCACTGGTGATCTGCCTGCTGCACTGTGGTCTCTGCCGAGATTGAGCTATCTCGATCTGTCTGGTAACAATTTCACTGGTATGCTTCCAAATTCTAGTTCAATCAGAACACGACTGCTGCTATGCTTAACATTTCCAATAATATGTTTTATGGAAGCCTTAATCCTAATATCAGAAGGTTCAGAGTCATTGACCTGTCAAGCAATTATTTTGAGGGAAGATTCTAGATTTCATGCTAATGTATCTCTAAACACCAACTGCCTCCAAAACGTTTCAAATCAGAGGACGGCTGGAGAATGTGCGTTGTTTTATGCTAAGAGGGGCCTCACTTTTGACAATTTTGGACGCCCAAATTCAACTGGACCTCCTGCAACAGAAAGCTCTCGGAAGAGCAATAGATATAAGATTATATTGGCTGGAGTCTTGGGTGGATTTGGTTTGCTTGTTATTTTGTTGTTGCTATTGTTCTTGTTCCTTCTTTGTACTCGTAAGAGGCGTAATTCAAATCAAAGAGGAAATGGTGTGGGCCCTGCTCCTCCTGGGAGCAGTCCTCCAGCTCCTGGCATGTCAATCAATTTCATAAATGTGGGAGATTCATTTACAATACAGCAGCTGCTTCAGGCTACAGGTGATTTCAATGATGCAAATCTTATCAAACATGGCCACTCTGGGGATCTCTTCAATGGTGTTTTGGAAAGTGGCATACCTGTAGTCATTAAAAGGGTTGATGCGCGTGCAACTAAAAAAGATACTTTCCTAGTGGAATTGGACTTTTTCAGTAAGATTTCTCATACTAGATTTGTTCCTCTGCTGGGTCATTGCTTAGAAAATGAGAATGAGAAGTTCCTTGTTTATAAACATATGCCAAATGGGGACTTGTCAAATAGTCTCTATTACAAGAAATCTACATCTGAAGATGGTACTTTGCAGTCATTGGACTGGATAACAAGGTTGAAAATTGCTATTGGAGCTGCGGAGGCCCTATCTTATCTTCATCATGAGTGTAATCCACCCTTTGTTCATAGGTATTTCTGACCTGCCTCTTGCTTGATTCTGAAAACATTTCTTCTTTACAACTTCTTTTTCAACATGATTGTTTTTCCCCCCTTCTATTTACTGTTTGCTGTGACGGCATAATTTGTGTCATGACTCTGGAACTGGCAACTCTCAAAAGCTGCAGTTATTAGGAGTAGGCCTTAAATTGTTTCAGTCTCTGACACACTCTTTTATGTGAACACCCTTTGAACTTGGAGCGTGGGCAAAATATTCAACCACCATATTTAATACTCCAATTTAATTGTGAATAATGGAGGCAGCTGGGATTGAATCTTGACATTTTTGTCATAGGGCTTTGATAATTTGTTATAAATTAATTTATCTGAAAAGGTTTAGTTGTTAGGTACTTAGGTGTAATTCCTGGAATGGATTTTACATCCAACAGAAGTCCTTGTTGGGATCATATTGAAGAATAACAACAATGAAGTTACTGATAGGTAGGGAGTTTTTGGTCATATCACAAATTGGCAAAAAATTGGTTTTTTGGTTTCCAATGATGCTATCGCGCATCTGATTAATTATTACTAAATATGCTATGTTCTGTAGTGAAAATGTTGCCTTGTAAATGGATTGCACCACTAAAATTATGTGTCCTTCAACTTTAAATGATTGGACCAAATGAGAGGGAAATCGGAAACAAGTTCACAGTGGGTACATTCTTTGCAACTTGTTTATTTTCAACCATCAAGACCCTGCTTGTCATGACTTTTTCATGCCTTTACATGTTAAAATAAGCTGAATGGTGTGCTGGCAGTAACAGTTCTATCCTTTTGTTATTGCAGAGATATTCAAGCAAGCAGTATACTTCTAGATGATAAATATGAAGTTCGGTTGGGTAGTCTAAGTGAAGTCTGCACCCAAGAAGGGGATAGTCATCAAAGCAAAATTACGAGGTTGCTAAGGTTGCCCCAGTAAGTACTCCTCGTTCTATTCAATGAATCTCATGAACATTATGTCTGACTAGTATCAATTTAAAATATGTATGCACTGTATTTCCTTTGTTTTATATTTTCGCCTTTTTGGCTTTTTACGTGGAAATATTGATGCATCTGATTGAAGTTATTATCCACTTTTGATCTTATTTAGAAATGTCATTGTGTCTTTTGAATTTTCTGATAATGGATGTTGCTAAATTTTGGTTGGGAGTGATGGATTTATTACAATTTTCTGAACTACTTTTTTACTGTATGCTATGAATTACTTATTGATTCTGTTATGTAATTATAATTATAAATAAGAAATACTTAAATATGATATAAATAGGGTTTAAATAAATATTATTAGGATTTAGATAGTATTTAATTATATTAGTAGGATTTGGATAGATTAGGATATCTAGATAATATTTAGATAATATTAGGATATTTTATCTATTAGGGCTTTTGCTTATAAATAAGTATTTGCCATTCTTTGTATCTCAGTTTTGCGCTGTGATTAGAAAATTATTCAGTTTCTCTTGATCCTCTACTCTTCTCTAATTCTTCTCTTTTTCTATTACTCCTTTTCCTTTCTCTTTCCTCTTTCTCTCTCCTATTTCTTTACTTTTCATAACAGATTCCAATAGTTAGATTTATACCTGGTCATCGTAACTCCCTTAGTGACATGGTTTCCTTGACATTTTGGGTTTAAACTTTGAACCATCTGTATGAGGTGAAGTTCCTTGTTTTGGGACATGAGAAGGTGAATCCTTCAAAACCTCCAAGATCTATGCTAACTGCTGTCAGTTAACCCTAAAACTTGTGCAAAGTGCTATTTGTGTTCTGTCTTGCCCTGGAATATAATTGGAAAGACGTTTTCCTGCCAAATAGTACTTAACCCTTGCTGAGTTTATATCTTTTGTCTTCTTTCTCATTTTCCACATGTAATTTATTTTTTCCTGGTGCTGTTGCACACGAGTTTTTAACAAGTTTCGTTACAATACTTGCTGGTGCTTTCCAGTTTTGTTTTTTCTTGGTAAATTCATTTATCTCATTTGTGATTTGTCATTTTAATTTGCAGGTCCTCTGATCCAGGCACATCTGGTAAGTAGAAATTCACAAGTTTATTTGGTGATGTAGATTCGTAGCCAATTCTTTGCCTTGATCGGATGCCTGATTATTTACCTGATTAGAACTTATATTAATTCACTTTGCTTTGTTTTATTTGTCCAGTTTCTCATTTTACTTCTGACTTAAGTAAAAACAGCTATATTGTTGTGCTTAACTGTCCCATATTTAATTCACACTGTCCTGCTTTAAAGACATCAGGTTGTGCTTTTGAAGTCAGCAACGAAACAAACAAACAATTTGACGTAGCAGATGAAACATTCGTTTAAGAATTACTTGAGAGCTATAAATTTATCATTTTATACCATTTGAAATTTGTTTCTGTTGCTTCTCCACTGACAGAAATTTTCCAATCTGTCTTTTGTTACAAAAGTCTTGTTTACTTTGTAAACAGGTTCATCTACATCAAATTGTGCCTATGATGTTTATTGCTTTGGTAAAATATTGCTTGAGTTGGTGACTGGGAAGATGGGAATCAGTGCGTCCAGTGATGCTGAATTTAAGGAATGGTTGGATCAGATGCTGCCGTACATTAGTATTTATGACAAGGAGCTTGTCGCAAAAATCGTGGATCCTTCTCTGGTTGTAGATGAGGATTTCTTAGAGGAAGTGTGGGCTATTGCTATTGTTGCAAGGTCTTGCCTAAATCCTAAACCTTCAAGACGACCCCCCATGCGATATGTTCTCAAGGCTTTAGAAAACCCCTTTAAAGTTGTGAGGGAAGAAGGTGCCGGTTCTTCACGGCTTAGAACAACCTCTTCTAGAGGCTCTTGGAATGCTGCTTTGTTTGGTAGTTGGCGTCAGAGTTCATCTGATGTAACGGCAATCCCAGCAGCTTCTGGTACCAAAGTGGAAGGAGGGAGTAGTTTGAAGCATTCTGGAACTACCGGCTCACAGGGTAGTGGCCACAATGGCGGTGGTTCATCATCCCGGAGGCGACATTCAAACGAAATATTCCCAGAGCCATCTAACATACAGGACATAGAGAGGCCAGATCAGTAATAGCTGAAGGGTCAAAGACTCATGACTCAGCAGGGTTTCTGGTCTGGTTTGCTGGTCCAAGGATGCCTGTCTGCCATCTCATTCTTTTTTGTTGGAATCGGCACATGTTGTAAATTTCTGCGGATAAAGTGAGGTTTAAATTACTTTAACATGATGTCTTTTGAGGCGGGGGGGTTGTCTTGTTTTCTTTCAGTGGGTCAGGTGCAAAAGTAGGGAGAGCAAGAAGGCCAAGTGCAGTTGGATTCTCTTTAACTGCTTATTCTGGGTAGAGGAGTTCACAACCCCCCCCCCCCCCGGGGGGTAATTGATTCTTTCTTTTTCTTAGTTTTTTCTTATTTTTTCCCCAAAGCTTCTTACTTTGTGCCCCAGTTCTCTCATGGAGTGTAAATTTGAATGATCAGATTTCTTCATTCAGATCAGATTTGTCATTGTGGGAGGCAAAGAAAAGGAAAGCATGATGAGAAATGAGAAAGAAAATAATTTATACTGATTGTTTTGGCCCTGGATCCATTAGTTGGCTAAATGTTATTAAGAGCAATGACTATTTACTTATTTCTGAATTCTGACATCTCAAAGCGTTTAACTGGTCTTTAACGTTTCAACTGCCATTTAGTGGGAGAACACGTAGACTAATGAATCGTGGTGGTAACGGAGGGAAAAAAAACTATTCTGGCAGTTTGGCAGTTAAAAAACAAAAGGCATACACAGAAGGTCCCACCGAGATTTGAACTCGGGTTACTGGATTCAGAGTCCAATGTCCTAACCACTAGACCATGGGACCATTACTGGGAGGTGCGGCGTTATTTAAAATAATTAACAATATTCACTAACCAGAAACTATGTTTTCCCTTGGCGAACGACGTCGTATGTGTTCAGTGGAAGTTTATGGTAGGGTTTAAGCCGCGCTTTCGATCCCTCACTGACGACGGACCAGACCTTTCCCGAAGCAGCAATGGCTTCTTTGTGTAGATCAGCATCGAGGCTGACCTCAAGGTCCATCATAAGTCGTTCCAAAATCCTCACCCAGAACCCCTCTCTCCTTTGTCTCATTCGTCTCTCTTCTCTTCGTCTTTAACATCGGCCGTTCCCCGCGCTTCTAGGTACACCCACCTCAAATTGAACCTCAAACTTGAGCTTGCTTCTGCATTCCACTTTATCTGCTCCTCTCTATTATTAGTTTTCGAAGAGAACGGTGCATAGTGTGTTTGTGTGAGCGTGTGTGTGTGTCTATATATATATATCTTCCATTTTGAAATTAACGAGTGCAAAACGATAGCAACACTGTAACAGTGCGATGTATTCACGCTGCACGTAGATTTTCATTTTTGCGGCAACAATTTTCGTTTCTTCTTTTGAATTTGGAATAATGGATTTTGAAGGATTTTGTCCGTAATGGGAAGCGTCGAGTCGATGATGCCTCTTCACAGTGCCATTGCAAATGCTAGACTTACTTCCAGCATCGCCGTCGATTCCAGCTGCTGGAGTTGGCTTTCTCGAGGTACTTCTTTCTTTCCTATGTGTTTTCTTGTTCTTTCTCCTGATTTTAATGTAATTTGACTCAATGCATGATTTCTCTTTCCATGATTTCTTATGCATTTATAAACACAATCTGTTCCTTTCATTCCATACATTTCATCCAAGCACACCTTAACCAGCCTTTTTTTTCCTTTTTTGAAAGCGGGTTGGTCCACACTAGTACTTTTTAGTTATCCATATACTAATCGACATGGGGCTATAACATTTTGATATGAGGACTTGGGAATCCAATTAAACAAATTTGCCATTACTTGTTTCCTGGTGAAATTGCCACCATCATCCTGCCTGCCGGTGTTATGCAGAGACCCATGCTTCTTTGCTGGTTTACATGAATCTCTCGTGGTGCATGGTACTTTCTAGGTGTAATATCATAACATCTGCGTATTCACCAGAGTCTAACCCTTCATATGTAGGAGTGAGCTACTTTGCTTACTTGTTCCCTGAACTAAAATAGGTATGCTTTGAGTGTTTTGATTGGATGTCTGGGTTATCAAGATTTTAAATTCAAGGATGCTTCTGTGTTGTGTTTTGAAGACTTTGTTTTGGCCCTGGAGACATCATCGAATCTGATCATCCGCTGCTCCATGATAATTACCCTTCTGATTTTTCTGTTTAGTCAAAACTCCCTTCTGCTTGTCTTCAATTTTGCTTCGGAAAGCGCTTCTTTAAAGCTTAGCACCTTAATCTTTTATCTTTACTTCTTCTGGTGATTGTAATGCATTTGTTCTATTGATTTATCTAGACTTTGCAGTTCCTCGGTGACAAAGATTAAAGGATTCGGTAATTTCAATCGTTTAGTTGGGTTGCATCTGAGTTTATGTTGGCTTACACGTTCACCTTCGCCCTCTTATCCAAAAGGCTCACATAATTGGGGTTCCCCACATGGCCTGGAGCATCACATCAGATTCAAATGTTTTGTTTTTCCTCCCATTCTGTGAACCTCTTATTGACCATCAAGGCATTATGATATAAAGTTAGGATCGCTGGCAGAACATATGTCCTGCAAAACAATGAGGAACTCCTTTTTTTCTATACGAGTTCATCTTTCAATGCATGACCCGTAAAGCTCTTCGAATTCTCTATTATGTGAATCGGTGGGCCAAGATATTAAGAAACGCCTCCATTTATTCAATTATTCATAGGTGTGTGATTTATTTTTCTTGGACGATATCATATAATGTGAATCAGTTGGTTTTGCTCGTATTTGATATATCACTGACAACTTTGCTGGGAAGTTGATATGGCTACTGAGAGTTGTCTGTTTGCTTTGGCAATTACATGTATGATGACGGCAGGCCGGGACGGTCAATTTTTGTGTGCAAAAACTTGGTGATAAAGTTTAACTCCGTAAAGAAAAATAAATCCGGTGAAGTATGCGACTCATGATTCGGAAGCAGAAATGGGAAAGGGTAGTATTGATACGGGGATGATCCTCTCTTTGCTTAAGCATTTCTTGCACTTGGTAATAATAATAAGACTAAAGTATATATTTGGTCCTTTAATTTTGTACAAATTTTAATTTAGTCTTTTAATTTTAAAAAATATATATTTGGTTCTTTAACACTAAAATCATTAGACTTTAATGATTATTTTTTGTAACAATAATAGATATTTTGAAAATTAAATTTAATATGTAGTATTCGAGAATATTTTATTAACATTTAAAATTTTAATGTTACATTTTTAAAAAAAAAATTAAGGATTAAAGAACTAAGAGTATATTTTTAAAATTAAGAGATCAAATTGAAACTTTGTATAAAGTTCAAGGACCAAATATATACTTTAGCCTAATAATAATTAACAAAGAAGATGAATTAGCAGCTTGAACACTTATAAAAGCTTTACCTCGTGTTTTTTTTTTTTTTTGGCAAACAATCATAAGTTTATACTAAAGAGAAAAATTAATCTTGTAATCCTTTAAACATTAACTCAGTTACGGTTTAGTTTCTCATTATTATTCCGTGTGACATAGTCACATCACTAATTACCGTTAGCAAGCCATGGTAAGTTATATATAACAAGGATTAATTTATTAATGAAAAAAATTTAATTTAATTTTTTTTTTGGATTAAGTCGAGAGACTAATAAGCTTTACATAGTCACCGAATGACGGAGAGAGAATAATACAAGGGCAACGTCAAAGGGCGACAAAGTCAAAGTTCTGGAGCTTGCTTATCACCTAAAAGATTGTTACTTCCCAATATGCACATCTTAAACTTCATGAACATTGATATACATGTGAAAAATGTTTGGCTAGAAGCGAAACAACAAAAAACCGTAAACATTTGCCTCATTTATGAGTGATCTGTTTCAAGGGTTGGGCTGCACGTCGAAACCAGGTGTTGAATGCAGTCACCAAGTGAGGGCAATCTTCAACATTTCGGGTTGAGAAGCTGAGGCATTGCTGCAACAGTTCTTGAGCATCTGACATAGGCAATGTAGAGATTATCCTCAAAAATGTTTCTTCCAGCTCCAGATACAATGATTTGTTAATGGGTAACATTGGTGCAACATTATCTTTGCATGTAACTAGAACAGGTAGCCAATCTTCAACTAGTTTTCTTCTCACCTGAGCCGAACAATCAAGTATACATAAGCAAGTTTTTTAGTAATGCCTAAATGAAAAATTGACCTGTAAAACAGTAATTCCTTTGGACATTGAAACACGTGAATGTGCAACAAAATATACAAGGCCAAAAACTATAATGGTCGATTTTGCACAATAACCTTTAATGGTAGAAGTCTCATAAGAATGGTCCTATAGAAACTAGAAATGCAAGTGAAACAAATGGTTAACATTCTCAATATTTAATTGCCCAATACTGTTACTTGAAATTGATTTCCAGCATTTCCAATTACTTCAAGAGTTACGTGCTAAGAATGTATACTTTTACGGGTTTTTCCCATTAAATACTAACAAAAATAAAGAGAGACATCCAATGCACTGCTTAGATAATAGTCAAGTTAATTCAAAACCAGAAGTAGATCCAGATCAGGAAGAACTCCCTTCATCCCATAGTCCTCTCAAGTCTCAATATGTGCAGAAGGTGATGCAAAGAACTACACAATCTTCACAACTCTGGACTTATCAACCATTCAGCTCAAAAACACATTGATAACAAAATATGAAATAAAAAAGACTCAAAGTAGCCCCACAAAGTTGTAGTGCATCTATGGCAGCTAAGTAAATCACATTAATAGCAATACTCATGTTCTTCCAATGACCAAGGAAGTGGAGACCTAAAGCGTAATGATCTCAGGCAGTTTTGACATCAAATGAACAGAGTTTAGGGCCTTTCACTCATTTACACAAGATCAAAAATTAAAGATATGTGTTTCTTCAACGAAATAAAACACATTAATAGTTAGGAAACCATGCCTACAGATTAACTTGCGTTTTTGAACTATTCATCTTTAGTCTCAGATATATCTCTGCATCACACGCATCAGTCTCCATCCTTTGATTTTTCACCAAAATTTTAAGTAAACTAAGCAATATTAAGAGTACCAATCCATTGATCGATGCCACCCGCAGTTGCAAGTTTATCATACATCCCAATGACGCCGCATAATAGATTGCGTTCAAAAGTAACTATATGTACTACCATCGGTAAACGAACCCATCATCTCTTTCAATTTTACTCAAGCGAAAATTCTACAAGCTCAGGATAGAGTGTGCTGAGCAAAATCTTCGAAAGTCTTCTTAAATTTGAAAAATGACAAGTCGGTACATGAGCATGTGATTCAACTATCAACATGTAGGGAGAAACTCAGAGGATCATTCGTTTAACCATTAACAAGTATCTGCTCGGATACACAGGTCTAATAACGAAAGGAAAAGCCCCACAAAGTTGTAGTGCATCTATGGCAGCTAAGTAATCACATTAATAGCAATACTCATGTTCTTCCAATGACCAAGGAAGTGGAGACCTAAAGCGTAATGATCTCAGGCAGTTTTGACATCAAATGAACAGAGTTTAGGGCCTTTCACTCATTTACACAAGATCAAAAATTAAAGATATGTGTTTCTTCAACGAAATAAAACACATTAATAGTTAGGAAACCATGCCTACAGATTAACTTGCGTTTTTGAACTATTCATCTTTAGTCTCAGATATATCTCTGCATCACACGCATCAGTCTCCATCCTTTGATTTTTCACCAAAAATTTTAAGTAAACTAAGCAATATTAAGAGTACCAATCCATTGATCGATGCCACCCGCAGTTGCAAGTTTATCATACATCCCAATGACGCCGCATAATAGATTGCGTTCAAAAGTAACTATATGTACTACCATCGGTAAACGAACCCATCATCTCTTTCAATTTTACTCAAGCGAAAATTCTACAAGCTCAGGATAGAGTGTGCTGAGCAAAATCTTCGAAAGTCTTCTTAAATTTGAAAAATGACAAGTCGGTACATGAGCATGTGATTCAACTATCAACATGTAGGGAGAAACTCAGAGGATCATTCGTTTAACCATTAAATAAGTATCTGCTCGGATACACAGGTCTAATAACGAAAGGAAAAGCACAGAATGGCGCTTAAAAAACATAAGGTCGCTAAAAATTGGCGACTTCCTATGGATGTTGGTTGCTCAATCTTAAAAATGGAGCACTTTGGCAGCACAGCCTTATGGCAGCGCATAAGCTAATAAGGTCAGGGAGTCATGTCAGTCAAAGACACAAAAACAAAGAATGGACCTAAATATAAAATATAAACAAGTTAATAAAAATCCTTGAAGCGAACACAATGATGAGATGCAGTGAGGTTCTTATTCCTGAAACTCTGCCGTGCAATAGATTCTTAGAATAGAGCAAGAGAGAAAATGTTAAAAGGTCGGGAAAAAAATATACCGGTCTAGTAGCCAAGATAGTGCCAGCGGCAACTGCATTTGCTAACTTGCAAGTGCACCGAAGCATGACAGCAGGGAGACCCGGCGCAATATTTCTCCAGGCATCATCCCGAAAAGCCCTCTGCAAATCAGCAGTGAACGCTGCCTGCTCACTCCATTCTTTGACGGCCGTATCAGCCACTCTCAGCTCGATCATTCTCTCCACCAACCACAGAAGATGCTTTCCATTTGTCATGGCTTTGTGCAAATTCAACCGCTGAATCGCCTCCGTTTCATTATGGTCCCCTCTAAAATCCGGACTGGAATACTCCTCCAAGGACTCTTTCACTGTCTTCAAGCTCATGTTAAATGCCTTCTCCAGCACCCGCTTGGCCGATTCCCTCGAAGAAAAATCCCTCAAAATCTTAGCAACAAAAGCCTTGACATAGGCCATGTTCTGATAATTGTGAATGGCCGAAAGTATCAAACCTTCAAGCATAACTTCACACGAATCCTCCCTTAACGGGGAAACCCTGGCAAGAAGCTCCTTTGATTCCTCCTCACTCAGAAAAGGGATCAAGTTCAAGACTCTCTCTCTTCCTCTTCCGTCCAAGGGACTGCCTCCAGGAAAGTAACGCATGAACGAATGCAATCCTCGAACAACAATTCGAGGGCAACTGCGAGGAGATCGAGAGCAGTGGATGCACTATCAATGGTATTAGCAAAATCATTAGTATAGAGCAATTCAAGCACCGTGAGATGGGACTGAATTGAACCAGGAGTAGAAGGAACACTAAGATTAAGTCTAAACAAGTTATCGGAGTCATCTGGTTTGGACTGGCCCATCCATCGGTCAGATAAGAGAGCAGAGAAGTAATTCGAACGGCGGAGTATGTCAGAGTGGAGGTAGACGGAGGTGGAGGGGGAATGGTCGACGGAGCGAGAATCGGAGGAAGATTCAGTCGACGAGGCGGTATCGACAAAGAGGCGCAGGATCACGTCGGCGGTAGAAGAGTCGTTAAAGAAGCTGTCACTGCCGCCGCCGGCACCAGTGGTGGTTGGGCTACGGCGTCGGGTTTGGGTAACTTCGGCGACGCTAATGTCGGAGAGCGATGTGTCGATGACTGCGATCGTGGACAAATGGCGGCTGCTGGAGGGCCCGGTGGCGCGGTGGCGCTTCTTGGGGCCGCCGATTGTCATTGTGCGGGTGAGACGAGAGATTCAAAGGCGAAGTAAATTAAATAAGGAAGAGAAATCTGGAAGGAAAAAAGATCAAGTGGGAAGGTTTCCTGGATTAAGGCCGGTATGAGATCAATGTTTGAGGGATAGGTAAGGCAGGGAAAGAGGTGAGCGAGAGTCGGATTCGGAGAGAAACGGGGACCGCGCTGTTTTTTGGTTTATATAATTTAAAAGACAAACTAACTAACGAAAACACGCATGTCCTTATTAATTATAATATAATTAACAAAATGTTTTGCAGTAAATAGCACTTCCTCCATCTCACTTTTAAGGAATTAAAAACAATATCATTGGACAATATATAAACGAAAAGAAAGTACGAACTTATGATCTATATCATACATAAAAATTGCTAAGTTGTATCTAAAAAATGTGAAATTATCTTAATCATTAAATGAGTATACAATTTTTTTTTTTAAAAAAGAAAAGTTCTGCTCATTAGTTACGTGGGTTGGCCTCTTCTTTTTTGTTGGGCCGGCTATATTAGCCTACCCTGAATGGGCCTGGCCCAGCCCTTCATTTGCGCCCTAAATGATCATTAGTCATGCCATTTTTTTTGGGGGGGTTACAATGTTATTCTTGTATTTAAACACATCAAAAGAATATAAAGTATCTGGACTAGATCTTTTTTGGACTAGGATTCAATTAATGCCTTGTTTTTCTTAAATGCATATCTTAATAAAAAAAATTTACATTGTACTTTTTAAAAATATTTATTCGGAAATAATTTTATGTTTAGAGTATTTCTCCTTCTCCTTCAAATTTCAACATGCCTTAGTTTTTTTTTTGTAAACAAAAATTTAGGTGAGTTGAGCCCTGAAAGTTTATTAAGAAAATTCGAGACCTTATGAATTGGGTATCAACTCTTTACTAATTAGATCATCTTTTATTGGCATGCTCTATTAGTATTTGCTTAAATGTTGCATGACTAAATATTATTTTAATAGGTTTTTTCAATTATAATCTTAACCCCAATCTCTTATTTTTAATACTTCCTATCAAACATAACTTATATGTTCCGTTTGTAAGTGTCCTGGGAAAAAAAAAAGTGCGATGAGCTAAGTGAGAATTACTGAAAAAGACTATTTAAAGTTAACTTAGCATAGCATTTGACCAGGAGCGCTTGCATATGATGTAAGTCACGCAACTCTTTCAACCCTTCAACATCAAAATTTGACTTGTTCTCAGTCATTTTAGAGTTAAGGATCGAGAATATGTAAAAAGAATTTTCAAATAACTACTAACGATTAATGATTAAAAATAAGAATTTTTTATGACGTTTTTTTTTTGAAAAATCAAATAACTATAAAATCACAAAACATGAGGTCTTGCTTTCTTCCAAAATAAAAGGACAAATAAAGTGCCAACCATGAAACTAAATCAAGGATGTTTCAAGAAACTTGCTTCTCTCGCCACTGAAAATGCGTACAATACATTTAACGTTACTATCCAAATCGTAGTTGGGTGTCACTTACATTTCAACCTCCAGTTTGGTCTTTGCCATCTTTTTACTTTTATACATTTAACGTTACTATCCAATGCGTACAATACATTATTTTCCTTCCCAAAAATCTTCCTTATGCCTCATGCAATATCAATACGCATACAATTAAATACACGTAAAGACATACTCCTCCGGTCCTAAATCACTATAAGGGTATTATATTTAGGGCCAGAAAAGTATTATTGATATTCCATAATTATAAATAGAATAATTCATTTAAAACTCAGTATATTCTTCTATAGATCTTATATTTTCACGTTGATCTTTATATACTGATATGATAACAAAAATAAGTATATATTTATATATGTAAATTAATTTTATTATTAAACAATATATTATAAAATTTAAGTGTAGTTTTTAGTATCATCTTCTGGTACCAAACCCGGAAAAGGACAACCCAACTCTCGCTTTTGTTTTATTGGCAAGGATAAAAAAAAAAAACTCACTTTGATCTCTTTTTCTTTTTCTTTTTCTTTCTTTTTTTTATTTTTTCCGTCGAAACGATGACACCCACCGGCGCTCTTTCTCCCTCACTTGGCTCTCTTCTTTCAGAATTCAGACGTCCTTTCTCTCCCATGCTTCGCTCTTCCAAACTCCAAACATTTTCTTACCATTTTCTCATCAACCAAACACTCCCCATGCCACTTTTCTAGCTCTCTTCTCCACTAGTCTCAACCCATGTCAACCATCTCCGACCATTCCTCCACCAACTTTGTTCTGCATGAACTGAACAAGACCACTCCTTTTCTGGGTTTACAACTTTACATCGTTATTTGTGTTTTTCTCTTCATCTTCGTCTTTCTGGTGCTTCTGATCTTCCTCTGCATTCGCCGGGATCGAAGCTCCACCAAACCCAGTACGCTAGCCAGCCAAAGCTCCGGCGTGATTCCGTTGGTGTCGAAGGAGATCGTGGAGGTCGAAGCCTTGGATCTTCTTGGTATTGAAGAAGAGAAAAAGCTCAAGCCAGGTCGTGATCTAAGGAGGAAGCAGGCGGAAGACGAGGAGATCAATGTTGGATTTCGGAGAGGGAAACAGAGGAACGATGAGACTGATGCCGTGGACGGCCTGAAGATGGGGTGGGGCCGTTGGTACAGCTTAGAGGAGCTTAACCTTGCGACACGTGGATTTTCCGACGAGAATGTGATCGGAGAAGGAGGCTATGGAATTGTGTACAGAGGAGTTCTACAAGATGGCTCTGTTGTTGCTGTGAAGAAACTTCTAAACAACAAGTAGGTGAAATGTCAAATTTTTCTTCCCCCAGAAAATTATTTAGTATATTCCTATCGTTATATCGATCCAACAACTAAATTTTCAATTTTCCTCATCAAAATCCTTCTCTAAATTTGACAGTTTAAGCCTTTTTGGTCATAAATATGTTTGTGCATGTTTGTTTGTTTGGACTTTGCTGATATAAATACACAATTTTTAAGAGAAAATTTCAGATGATCCCGCTGTGTGTGTCACCTTCAGATTATGAAATAGGCTCTTGTTTTTGAAATTTAATTACAAGATTTTTAGTCTCCAACTGGAAAAGAAGATGGATTGACCAGTTGTGGATCTGGAATCTGCTTTGAGGGGTATAAGGAAAAGTGAAATTGGCCCCTTTGTTCTTCGTTTTGGCCTGCCTGTAGTTACTTTTCCATTTTTTACTTTCAACTTTGGTTTATTTTATTATACCATTTATAATTATAATTGCTTTATCCCAACTTTTGCTTTTTATGTGAAGTATCATCTTGATGTCTATGAAACTGATTAGTTCACTAAAAGAGGAAAAACTATTACTTTGGCCTTATTTGAATTTCATAGACTAATAACTTCATAACTTCATTTTCTTTTTAACAGAACAGTAAAGTGTAATAACTAATAAGTTGAGCATTGGATTATCTATCAAACACTGAAAGCCTTATAAGAATTCCTAAATGCAAAAGGATTGCTTCAAATTTGGAAATAAGGTTCTTTCCTCTCTATTTTCCTGTAAATAGGGGTCAAGCTGAGAAGGAGTTTAAGGTGGAGGTTGAAGCTATTGGAAAAGTAAAGCATAAGAATTTGGTGGGTTTAATAGGATATTGTGCAGAAGGTGCTCAAAGGTATTATTCTGTCCACTTTTTATTGATAAACTAAGTAGACCCAGTTTACAAAATATGAAACTAATTATTAACAGAACCTACTCCTAATTAAACATACTTATTTGTTCGTTCATAATTGGTTTGTCTACCATTTAGGATTCTTGTTTATGAATATGTTGAGAATGGAACCTTGGAGCAGTGGTTGCATGGTGAGGTAGGGCCTACCAGCCCATTAACATGGGATATACGTATGAGGATCGCCATAGGGACGGCAAAAGGGTTTGTGTTCTTTGAGGTTCTTGTCTCTAGAATTAAAATGCCCATCTTAACAGAATTGTTATCATGCCTCCCTGATTGTTCACTTTGGTGTCTGCTTTTACATAACGCGACAGGCTTGCCTATTTGCATGAGGGGTTAGAACCCAAAGTTGTGCACCGAGATGTGAAATCTAGTAACATTCTTCTGGATAAAAGATGGAATGCCAAGGTATCAGACTTTGGACTGGCCAAACTCTTGGGATCCGAGAAAAGCTACGTGTCTACACGCGTAATGGGGACATTTGGGTTGGTTATTTATTCAACTGAGTCATGAAGAAACCTGTAAGCATGTCAAATTAGGCTTATTCAGGCATGCATTATTTTCGCAGATATGTTTCGCCCGAGTATGCGAGCACGGGTATGCTTAATGAAGGTAATGATGTGTATAGTTTTGGAGTTCTGCTGATGGAGATAATCACCGGAAGAAGTCCCATTGATTATTCTAGATCGCCAGCTGAGGTGATTTCCAAATTTCTTTTGTTGAGTTCTTAGAGAAGCACTATGGAATTTTTAAACTCATTTTCATTTGATGTGCTTTCAGATGAACTTGGTCGACTGGTTCAAGGGAATGGTGGCGAGTCGTCGTGGCGATGAGCTAGTAGATCCTTCGATTGAGATTAAGCCCCCTCCGAGATCACTGAAGCGAGCTTTGCTGGTTTGTCTGCGCTGCATAGATATGGATGTCTGTAAGCGGCCAAAGATGAGTCAAATAGTTCATATGCTTGAGGCAGATGATTTTCCCTTCCGTTCTGTAAGTACTGAGCATTAATCTGCAATTTAGGAAGCAGATTTAAAGTATTACAACGAACTAGGTTCTTTTTCTGAAGCCAAGTACTGAAGTAATATTATAAGGAATCTTGATCATGTTATGGCAAGATTTGAGACTGACAGATTGTATTAACTTCAACTTCCTCAAATACTTAATTAGGTTCTTACTTGTTCTATAGGAACTTCGGACTGCTAGGGAGAGAGATCCTATGGCTTCTCATGCAGGTGTTTGCAGCAAAATTTCATATCCACTAAAGCATGGAGTGGAAGCGGTTGAGAGATCAAGATGGCGATGATTGCTGCTTGTAATATTTGCTGATATTATGCAGATTCTGAACATCTAAATTTCATAGCTTGCTTTAGAACTTTTAACACCATTTTGTGTTTGCTTTTGTATGGCCATCATCATGTGAAGATTTACTAGGTTCTGTAAAAAATGTAATGTACCTTCCATGTCATATAACTTGGATCTCCCCCTAAAATGATTTCAGATAAATTGATGAGAGAGATAAGCATATAATAGTGGGCCATTTTTTTGTTTGATGTTATCATTCAGCTAATCCGGTTTAGGTTCGTGGCTTTTCCTCCCGACAGAAGTGTCTCCTCTAGGACTTGAACTCGAGACCCAAAAGGATCACGTGAGCCTTACGTCATTAGACCACTTGACATATGGGTCCTACAAAATTGGAACTTGCTTCTTTTTTTTTTTGTATTTATCTCTCCCATCTCTTTATCTAAAAATTACTCAAGGGATCCAAATTGCGATATATACCCATTTGCATTTGAAGAAATTACAGTCATATTAATATTGTTAATGGATTAATATAGTGTTTAAGTATCTCATTTAATTGGACTTTAATATAGTTCATTTTTAATTTCTTATCTATGTACTCTTGTCGGTCGTAAATATAAGAGTTAATTGACTAATTTGAGTAGATTAAGGAAATAAGTTAAGTTATTTATTTGTAATAAATATGTGTTTTTTTCTAATAATATTCTTGCTAATCAAGTGTATTGGTTAAAACTACTATTACTAGAAAGATTACTTTGAAAAAATAGATAAATATAATAGATAAAGTGGATTGAAGTTTTATATTTATGACCAAAATAAAAGTCGAACAAGGTCTTATATTAAAGACTGAATGTAGTATTATACGGAATCCACCTAGTTTATTTATTTAAGAAATATTATTACTTTCGATCTTAAATATAAGAACTAATTTGTAGTACAAATTACCAAATTGCACATATTCACCGTACCTATACATAACTTCAGTTATTTTCCTTTTCTTTATTGGTAAAATAATTTCTCATCTATCTACTAACTTATTTTTTCTCAACATACTTTCTATTCTCCAATTACAATCCAGACAAAATAAAAATTTAATCACATCTTTGGTCACTTTTACTTTCACTAATTTTAACCTCATGTTTATTGACAATGTCCGGAACTGATCGCACAAGGAGAGCCAATATTCAATCGCAAAGTGACACGTGCATGTACACGCCGGCGCGCAAAGGGAGATTGAAAGCGCCAAAACCAACGGCTTTTCAATTTTCATCTTCACGCGACGTCGTCTCACCCAAATTTTTAATTATTAATTAATCTCAAAAAACGTAGTGCCTTAACGGCCAGCCAGGCCTCCCACCAGATTCAATTCCATTCTCATTTCACAGAAAGAGCGTGATAGAGGGATTTACCGGCTCTGAATCATGGAGGCGAAGCTCATAGGGAGGTTGGAATCTGCTGTGACGCGCTTAGAGTCTCTATTATCATCCCGAGCCGCTGCCCGACGGCGACGGCGACGCTGCTCTTTCTGATGATGGTGCGACAGCGGATTCGTCAATTGTTGCTTTCGATGATCTAATGACCCAGTATGTTGGTGGTTTAATCACAACCGCGGAGAAGATCGGTGGACAAGTCTTGGAGGTCGCAATGATTTTGCGGGAGGCTTTTGTTGTTCAGAAAGAACTTCTGATCAAGGTCAAGAGAATTCAGGTTGGCGCTTCCAGGACATTTCTATTCCCTTTTTTTTTTTTGGCCCCTCAATGGATTTATTCTTTCGTCGAAGTTATTGCCATATATTCTGCTTCTTCCGGCTTGGGTGAGGAAATATTATTAAGAGTTTGTTGATTTTGGTACGTAATAGCTGATTTATATGTCATTTGATGAATATGCAAGGCTTATTGCATCCTTAAGGACAACATTATTGTGATGAATATTATGGTAGTTCTTGCTAAGTACTTTGTTGGTAGTAGGTGTCTGTTTGAAATGAATAGCTTGGTAGCAAGCAAACTGATTGTAATGACGTGCTTAATCGGCATGGAATTCTTATGTGGATCCAAATATCATTGTTTCTATGATTTTTTCAAATTATGTAACATTTCTGCATGTTGGAGATGGAGATGCCATTCTTGTGGGACAAAAGAGAGCGGTCACGTAATTTGTGCGATTTTTATATCAGAACTTTAGTAAGTCCAATTGATAATCAATGCCCGGAATAATAATGAGGATCAATAGAGGGTGAAGCTAATTGTTGAAAGTAGTCAGAGAAACGTAGAATGACCTTTCGTAGACGCAGCCTCTGATTAAATGAATAATGTTTTCAGGTAGCTAAAATTCTGTAAAATGTAATTCCAAGACGTATTATGATCGACAGAAAAATTGAATTTCATAGTTCGTGCTTTGAGGGCATATATTCTTTGCAGTATAATCTCTTGCATATCTTAATTATGCAGAAACCAGACCCTGCTGGGTTGGCCGAATTTCTGAAACCGTTGAATGAAGTTATCTCAAAGGCTAGTGCAATGACAGAAGGAAAGAGATCTGATTTTTTTAACCATTTGAAGGCTGCTGTTGACAGTCTCTCAGCCCTAGCATGGATTGCATTTACTGGGAAGGGTTGTGGTTAGTGATGCCTCTTTTTTTCCTACATTGAGTTATTATTTTCCTTTTTATTATTGTTGTTGTTTGTTTTTTCAAGGTATGAGCATGCCCACTGCACACGTGGAGGAAAGTTGGCAAATGGCTGAGTTTTACAGCAACAAGGTACTCTTTTTTTTTTTTGACAGAACAAGGTACTTTCTATGCATGGCAGAAGCCCGGTGATTTATGTTCGTCGAAGTGCTGGTCCTCTCTTTTTATATAGAGGGGAAATGATAAAGGAGTTCATTTAAGTGAAATAGGTTTTGTTCTTTGATAATTTTAATGACCTTTTTCTTAATTTCTCATTGAAGGTTAATATATGCATGTTTATTGACTTGAAGAGCCAACAATTTATGTCAGCGTAATGCCTGAGAATGTAAATAAAAAGGATCAGCTGGGTCAGTGTTTAGTTGCATAGACAAATTAGGAGGGATTAAAATTCTGCAATTCCACTTACTTATGGTAATATCTACGGTACAGAATAAAGTGCGATGATTTTGCATGAATCTCCCGGGCTTTACATGCACTGTATATCTTCATGTTGCTGTTTCAAAAGCCATGAATACCTTATCCTCTTTTATTGTAAATCAGGTACTTGTAGAATATAGAAACAAAGACTCAAATCATGTTGAGTGGATCAAAGCTCTTAAAGAGCTATATCTTCCTGGTTTGAGGGATTACGTCAAGAGTTATTATCCTTTAGGTCCAGTATGGAGCCCAGCAGGACAAATGATTGCTCCATCAAAAGCTCCCGCACCTTGTGCGCCTGGACCCCCAAATCCACCTCCTGCTTCTCTCATTAGTTCTGAATCTTTTCAGGCTTCATCCTCTAAGCCAAAAGAGGGGATGTCTGCTGTTTTCCAAGAAATAAGCTCTGGGAATGTTACTGCGGGTGGGTTATTCTTCCTCTTCTAATTCCTGAATACCTTTTACAGCATAAAAACCAGAATATTTGTCTAATAGGTCTGAGAAAGGTAACGGATGATATGAAGACAAAGAATCGTGCAGATAGAACTGGAATTGTTGGTAGTTGTACTAGTGAAAAAGAAAATCGTGCGGTTTCAAATGCAACTTCTAAAACAAGTCCTCCGAAGTTTGAACTTCAAATGGGTCGCAAGTAGGTTTTTATATTATACATGCAATTGGATTTGAGTCTGTATGAAATGCAAGGTCATCAGGTTTTCAGTTGTCTAAGCCAACCATTCTCTTCTGCTGTAGGTGGGTTGTTGAAAATCAAATCGAAAAAAAAGACTTGGTAATTGGGGATTGTGATGCAAAACAGTCTGTGTACATTTATGGATGCAAAAATTCTGTTTTGCAGATCCAAGGTAGCAATAATCTTGTTACAAGCTTCTTTTCCTCCCCGGTTGGGAACTTGGTTTATAGAAATATGGTCTGTGGCTTTTAAACTTATCACTTGATAGAAAGGGTGCAAGTGGCTTGATGACTTCTAAACAATTTGCAGGGAAGATCAACAATATAACTGTTGACAAATGCACAAAGATGGGAGTTCTATTTAAGGTTAGTGCAAAGTAACAGTTGTTAGAATTTATTCACACTGAGGAAAACGGAAGCTCTTTTTTCTGTGTCTACAATGTAGGATGTGGTTGCAGCCTGTGAGATCGTAAATTGTAATGGGGTTGAGGTGCAGTGTCAGGTACCCCTACTCCCCCTTCATCTTCCTTTTCCTTCCATATCTTTCATTTATTCTGATCCGATATGCTGTATATGTATGATATGACATTACAATGCTTTCTACTACGATAGCTTTATTAGATGCAGAGGAGGGCTTGATCCTCAACGTTAATGAATAAAGAGGTGCACCCAATATCCCTTTTGTTGTAATTATGCTTGCTTTCACCTATATAGGGTTCAGCACCAACAATATCGGTGGACAACACTTCTGGCTGCCAGCTTTATCTGAGCAAAGATTCGTTAGAAGCATCCATATCTACAGCCAAGTCAAGTGAAATCAATGTGTTGGTACCTGGTTCCTCATCTGATGGTGATTGGGTATGTTTTTACTTTGCTGTTCTATTATTTGCTTGAAAGCAAGTGATTTTGAGTTTTCTGATGTTTAAATCGCATATCATGCTACTTGCAATTGCTAAAATCAAATCAATCATGCCCCCAAAGTTTTCGCTGCCACAAAGGCATAGAATAATTGAAGCACTAAAAAAAGGGATGTTGAAGAAAGGAAACTTTTTGAGGCGGGGTCACATAAGGGGCAGAGGCACAAATGCATGCACAAATTTAAATTGCATATCCACCGGAATGAGAGGAATGCAAGCGTTCCGATAAAAGGGACACGCTCAAGCTGTCCATTAGCATATGGTGGGTCTCAAAGAAACTAATTTGATTCTCTTATGATGAAAAGTAGTTCTAATGGTACGGGTTATTTAATCGATTTAATGAAAATGTAGCACAAATTATGGTTTTGTTGGAAGAAATGGTGTTAATTAAAAGCTTATGCTGCCACAATTAGCACTTAGCAATCTAATCGGCTTAGGTTAAATCGTCAAAATATTAAATCACTTAGGGGTCAATTAAAAGGAAAAAAAAATCCTTCAACGAAAACGTTCAAATTCATCAAGTCTATAGATTTTCTTAATTTCATTTATTTGTTTGCTTGCTTGCTTTTAATTTTAAAAAATAGAATGCAATATTGAAATGGGAATCTTATCATGATCTTTCAAATATTTGATAAAGATCAAGAATATTTATATCAAATTTAGGCACTTCAATTCAAGTTATCTTTTATCTTACTTGAGGCTCAAAATGCAAGATTCTCTCCATAGAGAGGATCCAAATTGGAAGCTTGACAAGCCTTGCCTTCCTATAAGCTAGAACTGTTGAACGGGGGATAAATTGTGCTGATGTAGTATTTTAGTGGAACAGTTTACCAAAAAGAAGATACTATTAGCGGAACATGGTATGCCAAGGAACATGAATTACCAATTCCGTTTCAGGTGGAGCATGCTTTGCCCCAACAGTACTTCCACCTGTACAAGGAAGGCCATTTTGTAACCACTCCAGCTTCCCACTCTGGAGCTTAGACAGATTATTCATTGTTTGACAATCTTGGAGTCCCCCGGATCGCTGGCTGTGTGGCTTCATTTAGTGGCCTATGACCCTAATCTTTATGCTTTTGTTTTCTTGGATTTCAATTACTGGAAACCCGAAGGTTTTATTTATGTGTAGGGTTTTTCTGTCAAAGTGGATCAATTCTGTCAACATGGGCACAGCTTCTTCTTTTTTCCTCTTGAGGTGTCTAATCTCTTCTCATGTTTTAAAAATATCTTGGTCCAAAACTTTTGGACGTTCAGTTAGATCTTTCTTTTCAAAAAATGCAACATTTTATAAATTTTGTATGAGTGCATCATATGTTGATTTGCAATGTATAGAATTTAAAGTCTCTTTACTTGCACATTTTCAAACAACATAATTTCCAACTCGTTAAGATTTGGGATGAATGACTTGTATGTTTCATACAGCGATTAAGGTAATTCTCACTTTTACATTTTCCCCCTTACATTTCTCACTTTCACAGTTTTACCATCTCAGAAGAATTGTATGACCAATCGATTGTTTAACTTATTGTTTTTTTAAAATGAAATGGGATTTCACCATGCAATAATAAAATATCTACTCCCAGTCACTCGCACCAATGCCTATGAGCAGCCGAATTTTTGTTGCGGTAGCTGTAGTTGATTTTTCACGTGCTTCTGAAAAAACTGGAATTAATTCACATAATAAATTGATAAAGAACGTAAATCTACCAACTTTGAATTGAGATTTAAAATTATTAAAAACACATTTTAATTACTTATAAATGGGATATTTCTTAGTTTAAATAAAAGGGCACTGTTTATGTGAGTGGGGATGAATGAGAGGATAAAGTAGTTGGACACCACTGTGGTTCGACGCTGAAGAAGGATAACCACTTTCTCATCTTTCCCTCACATTCTTGGAATAAATATTTAGTTTTTTTTTTACCAAAATCGTTTCTTTTGGGTTTCACGCGTAATTATCCATCGTGTTGACTTGACGATGACCACGTATGAAATTGGTGTGAGGTCTCGAGTCGTATTTTTTTACATACTAACGAATACACGTCTAACATTGCCCTTGTCTCTTTGCAACCATACTTCTGAAAACTTGTCTAAAATTCCCTTTTATTATGGTAAATTAGGAACTAGACGGAGTAGTTTCACTAATATATATATATATATATATATATATTATGATGTGTGTGTGTGTGTGTGGGTGGGTGGGTGATTCTTGTGGAATGCAAAAGTGTCTTCCAGCAATCGGACAAATCACACTACAGTCTCTGTCATCGCAAATTCCACTTCTATGGCGTCATCTTCACCGTCCTGGCTCCTAATAGCTCCGGTCTTCTCTTTCACACTATTTTTAATTAATTAATTAATTAATTAATAATCATTCTCTTTTTCTTTACTTTGGTTGGATTCGGTTTTTCGTCTCTTTTTAAGTTCATCTACTTCACAATTCCAATCACTACGGAAGCTCAAGCTCCTCAAGCTATGGCCACCACTCTCCTCTGCCTCTCCCTCTTGCTCCTCGCCTTTTCTTCTGCTGGTTGGTTCTTTCTTTCTTTTTTCTTTTGCTCCCCTTTCTTTCTCGTGTCTTGCCTTTTGAGCTTTCATTGTTTTCCGGGAAAGTTGAGATCAATGCTTTGGCCTCCTCATTGCAGGAAAGTGGTTCTGCTTTCTTGGAACTTTCTTTCTAAAATTTCTCTTGAAAGTGACTGCTTTTAGCTTTCTCATTTGCCAGTTGGAAGAACCGATTCATTCGTTCTGGATTTCTAGTGGATGAAACAAGAACAAATCTTTGTGTTTCTGTTACAAGTAACTCTACAGTTTGAAATATAAAAAAAACCTTTGGCTCTTAGAAAAAAAATATATTGGATTTTGAGCAGTTGTATTATGTGTAACTTCTTGGGTCCCTCTATCTCTGGTCTTGCAGAGTAAGAACTGTTTCCTGTAAATTTTGGGTTTTGAATCGATCCGAACGTTGAATTTAAATTTGTCCCCTCGCTGCTTGTTTCTTTTTCAAGGGTGAAGGGTCTATCTTTCTGAAGTTTACCGGGAAAGTGACAGCTTGCATTCATTCTAGCACATGAAGTTGAGAAACTTCGTTTCTCATGCATGAACTTTGGATTTTGAATCGATTCAATTCTTCCATAGTAGATTTTTAACTTCCTGAATCTTCCTTTGTTTCTTGGCCTTCTCACAGAGTCGCAATCCTTCATCGGCGTGAATTATGGCCAGGTAGCCGACAATCTTCCTCCACCGGAGGCGACGGCGAAGCTACTCCAGACTACCACCATTGGCAAAGTCCGGCTCTACGGTGCCGATCCTGCGATCATCAAAGCCCTCGCAAACTCTGGAATCGGAATCGTCCTCGGCGCCGGCAACGGCGACATTCCTAGCCTCGCCTCCGATCCTAACTCGGCGGCTCAATGGGTCAAGACCAACGTACAGCCCTTCTACCCATCCAGCAACATCACTCTGATCAGCGTCGGCAACGAGGTCATGACCTCCGGCGACCAGGGTTTGATCTCGCAGCTCCTTCCGGCAATGCAAAATATCCAAAACGCCCTCAACTCGGCCGGGCTCGGCGGCGGCAAGATCAAAGTATCGACGGTACATTCGATGGCGGTGTTGACTCAATCGGATCCACCCTCTTCCGGGGCGTTCAACCCGGCTCTCCGAGACACATTGAAGCAGATGCTGGCGTTTCACAGGGACAATAAATCGCCCTTAACGATCAATCCGTACCCGTTTTTCGCGTACCAGAGCGACCCGAGACCGGAAACGCTGGCGTTTTGCCTGTTCCAACCGAACTCGGGTCGGGTTGACTCGGGTAATGGAAAGCGTTACACCAATATGTTTGATGCCCAGGTCCGTGAGATGCTCCTTTTTCCTACGCTTTTCTTCGTCTTATGATATGATTATTTATTTTTAAATTATTTTCTTCGACAAATAAATTAATGTTTTTGGAATGTAGAGTTGACGTGGGAGTCAACAAAAGTAAGTGAAAAAAATAGAGAAGACTCTATTCATGGACAACAACCATGGTCGTCAAATCGTAAGACCCACGTCAACTCGTCAACACCACGTGGTTTCTGTCTTTTTGTTTTTAATCCTTAATTAATTTGAATAGATTTAAAAAGTTTACTAAATTATTTATTTGTAATAAATAGGTGTTATCTTCTCTAAAATATTCTTACTAATTATGTGTATTAATTATTTTTGTACTAGTTTTTATATTAAGAACAGAATAACATAAATAACATAAAGTAAGAATTTGGCACTTCAATGTGCAATTTCCGAGTATGATTGTGGCCTGTTTTCGACCTATTCTCTTGTCGGTGTCACTTATATTTCTTTTTCCAAAAAACTACTATGAATCTTACTGAGAACTAGTGGATCATTATGAATCTTACTGTGTTGAACGTGATAATTCTATCAAACGACTTCGTGTTTCACATATGATTGATAGCTAATCATCGATCTGATGGTGGAGTCTTACGTGGGAACAAGTTAAACATTCCAGGAAAAGAATTACGATTGATTATGGAGTCATCATTGATGTCTCTGTTCGTAGTTCATACTAATCTAGTACAGTAACACTGTCCAGTTGCTTCACATAAAAGTTTCAAGTAAAGAGTTTATATCTGAAGTTTCATTTGTATTAGATTTTACCCTTTGAGGTGGGGCTAGTAATAATTGCTCCATGACAGGCTGGTTATTCACTGTGTGCTTTTCAAAGTTACAATAATTGTTGCACATGCCTGTTTGGCCACACCTTATCACTTTCTCAAGCCAAAACAAGCAAGATGAGACCCCATGTCCAATCCTGCCTCTTTGATTGATATTTATAAAAATTCTAGTTACTTCACATTTATTTTGTTATTCCAATCATAGACAAGATCACTTAAAGTAAGTTAACAACTTTCAAACTCCTGTATCTTGAACAGGTTGATGCTATACATTCTGCACTGAGTGGTTTGGGATTTGAGGATGTAGAGATAATGGTGGCGGAGACAGGGTGGCCGTCGCGCGGTGATAGCAACGAGGTGGGGCCAAGTGTGGAGAATGCTAAAGCCTATAATGGCAACCTCATTGCTCACCTGAGATCATTGGTTGGGACCCCATTGATGCCTGGAAAATCAGTGGACACTTTCATTTTCGCACTCTATGATGAAGACCTCAAGCCTGGTCCTACTTCAGAACGCTCCTTTGGCCTTTTCAGAACTGATCTTACCATGACCTATGATGTTTCCCTTACCAAGACCAGCCAGCAGGTCATCACCAATTCTTAAAATCGCATTGTTCTCTTGCTTCACTATAATTTGTTCTTCCACAGCTAGAGCTAACATATATTTCTAATTTGTTTCCATAGACTCCGACTAATCCTAAGGCTCCGGTTACGCCGGCACCTACAAAAGCATCGGGATGGTGCGTGCCGAAAGCTGGCGTCTCAGATGCTCAGCTGCAGGCCAGCTTGGACTATGCGTGCGGCCATGGGATAGATTGTGGACCAATTCAACCAGGAGGGGCTTGTTTTGAGCCAAACACAGTAGCTTCTCATGCTACTTATGCCATGAATCTGTATTACCAAACACAAGGCAAAAATCCTTGGAACTGTGATTTCTCTCAGACAGCAACGCTCACATCCCAAAACCCTAGTAAGTTCTTCTTAGCCTTGCAAATGTTTCCCATAAAGTATATAATGTCATAGGAAATATAAGTAAATAGGGTACATGACCTTAAATTGACTTGATTTTCTTTGTCCATATGTAGGTTACAATGCTTGCACTTACCCTGGCGGGAGTACTTGAGAACACTAAAGCTTGATGTTGTTGATTAGATTGCATTTTGAATGAGTTAAGGAATAAAGGGATGTCGCTTTGCCCTATTCTGTTTGTGTTCAGTATTATATCAGTTAATTGTAAAGGGTTTCCATTTCCAAACTTGGGCTTGTCTATTTAATATTGAATGTAACGTTTTTAGGTCGTGTGTGTGGAAAATGGAATTATGTTGGGGGCGAGGAAAATGTAATGGGAGGCCCCGGTCTTGTTTTTGTCATGCATAAAAATCTTTCTTGTTTGTTTTTTGGAGTGAAAATCAAACTACAAATAGTTAGATACTAATGCTTATCAATAAGTGTAAAGTTAAATCCAACCTTCAAACCTTACCACACCATTAGCTAGTTAGGTTTCCTTGTATCTAAAAAGCTAGGGAAGACGTATTAAAATATCCATTCTCGACATTAAAGGATAATTCTAGTTAAACCGATCATGTTAGCAGACTCTCTCTGTGTTCATACCATAAGTCTTGCTGATGCTCATAACCAAATGCGGTTGGTTTTGACTTTGGAATTTAGGATCGCTCCAAAATTCTCATGACAATAGATAGGGTCTGTTAGCTGATGAAGTGCTTTGTGTTCACAAGTCTTGATACAAATTAAAAAGTAACCTAACAATAAATTTTGGCCTGATTGGCGAGATTCTCTTATATGTTTGCCTTTTGGTATGGTCGAAACCGTCATCGCTTACCACTCACTAGATTACTTGGATGCCAAGTTAGAGGTCTTCTTTAATATCAGCTACCTTTCCTATTAAGAAAGGTCGCAATGTGGTGTTTGTCTGCCTGTCAGCATAAGCTGAGTGCTGATAAACGACTTCTCTTGGTGACTTGCAGCCTCTGATTGTTAGTGCAAGCAAGTCCGAGTTTCGTTTTAATCTCTTCCTTGCAGATGTGGGAATTTGGAAGGCATAGATACTACAAGTGAGCTTTGACTTACCCTGTTGGGGCCACTTATGTTGCACTTTTTTTGATTTAAAGACGAAGCGGACTCGAATGAGAAGACAAAGGCTTTTATCTTTTGAACCAGTGGAGCTCTTTGCTCATGGCGTCACTGTGAAACCCATGTTTTTCATTACAGTAATCACTTAAGGTTCCAGCCTAACCTTGGCTATGGAAAATCAAATTTGTTCGTGTGGTTGTCATCACTCATTCAAGTTGAAGTAAAAACAGTTTGCTTTTCAAACAAATAAACTCGAGCGAGTACTTAAACGTCTTTAAGGGATTTGGATTTGGCATTTCAAAAGTTTAAGCCGCACTGACAAAAAACGAGAGACTTTTGGCACCTATTGGCTATTGGCTTGATGATTAAGGCACCGTTTGGGTGACATCCCAAACCATGGTTTGGGTGATAAGTCACCCAAACACCCACCCAATTTGCACAAACCGTGGTTTTGGGATCAAAACCATGGTTTTGAAAAAACAAAATTTTTTTGTTTTTGGAGAAAAAAAGGAGAGTGTGAGAACCTATAGGATATGTATCTTGTTATTTTTTTTATAAACATATTTTTTATAAACATATTTAATCTTATATTTTATAAATATATATACATATTAATTATTTATTAATTATATTATCTTATGTATTATTAATTATGTTAATAAAAAATATATTATTAACAATTTTATTCCTTCAAATTAAAATATATCATAAAATCTATTTTTTCTATAATTATCATATTAACTTATGTCTTTTTTTTGGTAATTTGTATATATAAAAAGTGCTTCTGATAATAACTATCCAAACACTCTCACTTCTCAAAATCACTTTTTCATAAAATCTATTCTTTCCAGAATCTATTCTCCAGAATTACTTTTCCAAACCACGGTTTGGTTTCATCCAAGCACACCCTAAGTGAGGTGAAAAATAATTTATTTATTTTTTTGGTGAAACCAATAAATAAAATAATTTACTAATAATGTAATAGTTCACTGGAAAGGTGGAACCAACTAATAAAATATGATTAATCCCCGTCGCTGGACTCCTGTCTCGCCAATGAAAGTGACAAGCGCAGGATGTTTATTTGTCAACTCGGTCGAAAAATAGACTTCTAGTGTCACTTGCTGAGTTTGGGGCCAATGTGAGTGAACAAAATGAGATGAATGTTCCAAATTAAATTGGCAATTGACAAATATTCAATTAATTGAGGACACAGAAATCTACTCAAAGCCTCAAAAATTCATAATACATTGGCTACAAGGCAAACAATGAAGTATAATCATGAGGGTGCAAGTCACTTCAATAAGCCGAACCTGTTACTTGCAGTTATCATAGCTCATCTAACAAGCATGCAGCGATGGACAGAGAACTCCATATTGGGCACAGGTGGGTACTATATTGCAATTCTTTACACAAGCCTATCTAGGGGACTGTTTAACACCAGTAGCATTCACTAACCAGAACAAAAAGAATCATCTCTGTAGGATGAACTAGCCGCTCGCCACAATCTCATGAATGGCATCACTGATAGATTCGTCTTCCGATCTAACTGCCAGTTTCATCGCAACATCCTTTGGACCATCAAGTCCAAAGGACAAGCGCACAAGCACCTTTACATTCCCTATAAATACACCAGACAATAGACACGTGTGTGACCTCGCATTGGGTGGGACGGTCTCTGTGCCCTGCAGATAGCGAACAAAAATAATGAGAAAATCACTTCACTATCCAAAATTCCAAATGATAATCATATACTGGGGGGAAAAGGCTCCATTTCTGTGAGTTGTATGCTCGCACACGGGTGCCAAGAGAGGCATGCCGTCTAAAAGGCAGCTACTTCAATACATGAACTTCGTTGCTACTGGATTTATTAGGCAGCGTCAATGTCCAACTTCCCATTCCTTCGAGGGAGCTAAAGATCATTACATCTCTATATGCATCAACCGCATTTGTATTTGTAAGTCAGTGATACTATGACATGGCCAAGTTTTGGTCTATGCTTTTCAACATTCGATTTCTAAAATCTGCCTGTCTAACTTCATACACAATTAACACAACATTGGTCTCTCAGCAGCACCTAACAGGAAGAACCTTTGACATTCCAGAAACATGGGGAGAACTATATGGTATACTTTTTCAACCCAGTCTAATAGAAGCGTCATAAACATAAACATCACCAAAATACCAATTGAAATAATCATCTCACCTCACAGGGCTGCATGCCAAGAAGATTGATGACAGTATTTACAGCTTCAGCCAAACTCTCTCTTGCGCCAAGCCCATATTCATCCACTCGCTCAGCATCAGGATCCATGTTTTCCCATGCATTTCTAAAATTAGACACTCCCACTTTCAACATGTAATCGGCAGCAACAACATCCAAGTCCTCCAGCTGGTATTCATCCTCCACACCGTCATCTTCTGCCTCACCAGTGGATGGGTCAACCTGATGAACATCAACCCACTAGATAAGCATGGCACATATTTAGAGAAAAATTGCTTTTCTCTTCGTGCAGTCCCTACTTAAGATAAACAAGTCTGGATTCTCTTAATTGAAAATTGACAACCCAAAGCATAAATATAAAGTAGGACACTTGGGACAAAAGCCTAACCAAAAAGCTTTACAAAAATAAAGGTAAGAACCTCTTTAACGATGAACTTCAGAATGTTGGAAAATTTTCCAACTGTAGGCAATCCTTCCGGCTTCTCAAAAGCCACAAATGTCTGCCCCGGTGAGTCATAAGGAAGAGATCTGAGAGGCTTGGAGAAAACCTCAGAAAATTCCTCAGCGTCTGAGGCATCTACAATTACAGTAACCTGGAAAAGGGCCAAGGCATTATATACAGAACTTAGGGTAAAATTGTATTATGAAGTTAACAGTGTTTAGATCAGTCATTACATCTTCCAGCAATTGCTCTGGTATAGTGTTTGTGCAGTTGTACTGGAACACAACATGCCGATCAAAAATGTGCTTAACAACATTGACTGCATATTCTGTTTCAGCTTCAGTAAGTTCCACAGGTGGCGAGGACTGTTGAGAAGTAGAACATTATAATATATTTAGAAAGAGATGAAGAAACAGAAAATAAGATTGTGAAAGAAAAATCAAGTAAAAAACCTTGAAGAGCTTCCCAAAGCTTGCAAACTCAGGAATGGAGGCCAGCAGCCTTTCATATGCATCTGCAGTCGATGGAGGACCACTTGGAGGAGCACCCAAACCAGCTGGCTTTTTGCCTGGTGCTTTTTTCTCTGCAAGTGGCTGAGACTTAACCTCCCTAGGAACGGAGTTGATGTCAAAAGGTTCTCCCGAAGGCTCCTGGAATTTATATTATACATGTAAGGGGATGGCCTTGATAAACAAATAGCAAGAAATAGAGGGGTCTTACATAATTTTTCAAACTATTCTCCAGATTCACAAGGGGGATATCAAAATAACCAAAGAGGAAGTCCTTGACGTCTTTATCAGTCTCAAAAACTGTACCATCTCCTGTACCACCTCCTCCAAGTGTATTAAGATAAAGTGTTGCCCTATCACGAACCTGCAATGGAAGCCGAACTACCAACATATAAATCAAAAGATATATAACATGCCCACACAGACATGAATCCACAGTAGCAAAAGGCACGATAAAAGAGCAAGATGAAATCGTAATTTCAACAAACAATGTAGTCATTTTCTTACACACATGAATAACTGCACATACAATGAAAGGCATTGAGATTTCAGATGATATTATTATTGTCAGATGTAAAAGCGACAATTAGAAAACAGTAAGAAGTTCCAAAGCCCAAACAATTGCATGCATGTTATAAACAACATAACTACAGAGATGCATCAGAAGATGACACATATAATTACCTCATCATCACTATCAAAAAGACATCGCCTCAGCAGAACAAATATCCGTGGCTGAAAAAGTGAAGTATGACATCTCAAATTAAGTTAGAAACAAGTAAAAAAATCTAAGAGCAAATCATAATAAACGACAAAATTGATAAAAAGAAGTGAATGATACCTTTAATGACTCAACTGCGGCACCAAACTTCGCCAAAGTGCTGACAGCGCTGGCCCTGACAGTTGCATTCTCAAGATGTACTCTATTATATATGTAACGTATATATTTGCTGGGGTCAGATGTTTTCGGTCCTTCAACTCCGAGGAAGTGCAGTATCTAATGAAGAAGAGAAAAAAATGAACGGAGTAGATCACCTAAACTATGAACCATCAAAGAACAGGGATGAACCAAAATGAACCTGTGTAGACAAATAGGTGAATTCGCAATCTTCAATGAACTCACAAAGATGAAGCAACCCACTCTCCTTTGCATCTGGGATATCTCTTATGAGAATCACAATTGAATCTACAATTGCCTTCTTGTACTCAAAGCCGCCTTCTTCCCGAAGAATGTTACTCAAGAAGTTCATTCTGAGAATGATAAAAGAATACCAACATTTAATTGGGATCATTTATTTAGAATAATTGATCAACAGAAGATGCAAAACTTAGGAAAAGAAACACATAATACTCACAGAGATCGATATTTCAAGGGAAACTTTAAACACAATGATCTTATGGCATCAACAACCACAATTTTGAACTCATCAGCAATATCTGACATAAAATTTGTAATCTGCTTCATAAGACGGTCCACACTGGATTCATTTCCTGTCTTCAACAATGTAGTTATTGCAAGTGTGGCAATGCTTCTGTTTTGGTCAGAGATTAAACTTTCCATATCAATGTTGCAGTTAGTCACAGCCATGGGATGCGTCATTGCCACCTGCCAAATCGAAATCAATACTTCACAATTAAAACAACAATGATGGTTGAGGTTTAACCCAATAAATATTGTCAGATTGACTACATTAGATAATCGTTTAACGACAGCATATGATTTTAAAAAGTTCCATCAATTTCCCCAGAATCATAGAAAGTAAAAATTTCAACCAACAAAGTCAAAAGGTACTGAGGTCTTCTAAATAAGTCCATTGATGAGTAAGCACAAGCAATTCTTGTGGTATTTAAGTGACATTGTTCTTTCCCCTGCAAGGAGGCTGTCAAGGGTAGGTTCCCTGTGCTTGCTTACTCTAGCCGATAAAGAAGCAAGTTTGACTGCTACATAGCGCAGCTAATAACCCAACTGAGCACTGCGTAGTGCAGCTGCCAAAATCAGCTCTTCAAGAGTGGTGCCATTATAGTCTCACAGAAGGTAGCCACATGTTATTCTTGCGTATTTTTAAGTTCTATGGTTCTTTCTCCTAACAAGATGGATTTTATGGGTAGTTTCCCATGTGTGCTTAGGTCATCATCATCTTCCAACGTGCTACAGTGAAATAATAGATAGGATTCCTAAATCCTTGATATTCCAGGGCAGGAGCTTGCCTCGGGACCTAGTTGAGCACCTTGAATGGAAAAGGAGCGATGTGTTTCCCTCAGTTAAATTCCTTTCTCCCAGTACTAAATACAACTTTTCTGGTATTTTTGCCATCCCATTCAAAGCCCTAAACTTCTAATGTCATAAGGTCCATTCTGTCTCACATATTTCAACCATTTTAATTTCTCCCCTCTTCCAAGCAAAGCTTCCCAGTACAAGCTTCATTGATTTTTCAAATGTTAAAAAACTACTTTTTGTCCCCCCCGGTTCTGTATCTTACCAGCATTTATTTCTTTTTTCTCCCTTTATTTTCTCCAATTTTTTACAACCTTGCCTGATTGGTTTCTTAAAGATTTGTCATCAACTCACTTTATTGCTTTGATTAATAATGTCAAGGTTTGACTATCCGAGTAGTTAATTTATGTTGATAATTCAACTTGCAATAGTAAAAAGACAGTTACTTATAGTTTGTTCCCTTCCTATTTTTCTCGTTTGAAGCCCCTAGGCTGTCTTTCACAGTTGACTTATTAGCATACACTCACTGACTATTTGGGGCCTGCCATATACACTTTCCAGTCTAAAGGGCCTATGATAAAACTTATATCAAAATTTAAGTATTTCTGCAAAAGCTTGACCTTATTCAAAGTGCGGACAGCAGCAAATCTCAAGACTGGCTTAGAAGAACTCAAGAAGAGCTGAAGAACAGTAATTGCTGGAGTTAATTCCCGATTTGTTACACCATTGAGCTCAGTAATTGCTCTGGCTGCTTCAAAAATCACCATCTCTGATTTGTGGCGAAGGCAGCTCTCAAGATAATCATAAAATGGACGGTCCCCTGTTTGTGTATTATTGCTGGACTCACGAATAACCTGCAAATATGATGCTCGATGAATATGATTCAAATAAAAATCATCCCACCAATAATGTATGTACAAGAGGAAAACATACCTGACTGGTGTAACGGATCAAAAGGCATTGGGCCAAAGGTGAGCGAACAGTTCCCCTTGTCAAGCTGGTAACCAACTTGTTTACAGCTAGGCGATCATTCTGCCTTATCTGCAACATTAAGATCATCATGCATATTAGCACTTTCCAGAATCTAATTGTGTATTCTACATGATGACAAAAGTCGGCACCTGAAAATGGAAATTTTACAAGAGAGCTTGAGAGGAATAGAAGTAATCAAAAGAATTAACATCACGGTCCTGCTCAACACTTATTCAAGAAGATTAATGAAATATGAATCTGCTAAAAGAGAAGAAAGAGGCAGATTGTGCCCCCATTCATAGTTATATATAATCAATTCAGACAGAGTCAGCTTTTTCTTTTTTAATATAACAAAGAGGGTTACAAGAGACTAGACGAGTCTAACAGACACAGTCAGCTTATTTACCACAATAGGTTGAAAGCATCTTGAGTTTTCACCAGTGGCAAAAAAAAAAAAAAGAACATGTAGCAAATACTTTATGCGAGTCACTCATAAATTACTTTTAAGCCAGGTGTAAGGTTAGAGTACACCAAAACTCTACACCAGTTGAAAGAAGGCATAATACCATAACACCGACAGGAAATAAAAGAAGCAAATACAAAAGTCAAATCATTTAAAGCATGTTTTTCTGGTAGAAGATCTAAAACGAAATAATCAGCTTATCCTGAACATTCATTGTTGAGGATTAGAAACTATAATAACTTATAGCTAAAAAGTTGTAGTTCATGCAGTCCTCTTAAATTCCTAGATCAAGAAGTTGAAAACCAAACATTATTTCAGTAAATGATCTAAAGTGATAAGAAGTTTTAATCAACAGCATTAGTTAATTTACAGCACCAGAACTCTGCACTAAAAAAACTAATAATGCAGCTCACCTGATGTAGCAAAGCAAGTGCATGGAACTGCACAAGAGCTGCTCTTGATTGAACAGCTTCTTGAACCTCATTGCTCCACCTTTTCACAATCTCAGGATTTGTCTGAAAAGGGGTTACATAAAATAAACAAGCAGCATACATGAACAATCAAATGCAAAGAATCTACGAGAGAAAATTAACAATACCTGGAGTAGATGAATGCCACTAACAAGGGCCGCACTTGCAACAACTGGATTCTTATCTACGATTGCTTGTTTCAAATATCTCTCAATTTGAGCAAGGAGGGTTCCATCTGTGATACGACAAAGTACACGAATAGCATTTGCCCTGTACATATCAGTCTTGCTATTCATGTCCTTCATGAGAGAGCTTGTCACAATTATAACCTGGAAAAATATATGAGTAGAGGATCAGTCAGCAAACATGACAAACAGACTGTTCAAGCGAGTCTGACTAGCAATGTTGAATTGAATGCAGAAAAACATGTAACCTCATCTGCTGAGGGAGAAAGCTCCTTTATCATCAGGTAGACCATCCTCCTCAACCCAATATCTCTAGACTGGAAAAGCTTAGTCACAGCGAAGAAAACTTCTGTGGCTTCGATCTATAACATGAACCAAGAACAAATCATCCAAAGAGGATGAATAATTACTATAGTTACTATAGTACAATAATCCAAATGCAATATGCAAATAGGCGTGGATCTTACGAAAAATGAAAAATTAAAACCACTGGGAATAAACTCCTGACCTTGGTAAATGTCTCTCCTTGATTCAGTAGATATAAAAGTTTTGTGATAACCTGGAAAGAAGATAATCATACATATTTCCAAAATAAATACCTGAAACGTGGTAGGAACAAGATGGGAAAAGATGATTCAACGATTCAAAATCAAACCTGTGAACATCTCCTAGCATCAAGCTGTGGGTCATTGAAAACCCTGGCTTCCTGAAGAACAGCACCCTTCTCAATTCCCAGAAAAGGAGAATACTCAGCTGTTAGACAAGCAAAAACCCAATTAATATTAACGAGCATCATGCTATATCAGCATCATGAAATGTAACGCCAGTAGGATAGAAACATCACCCGGGTAAGACCACATGTTTATAAAGAAGCTATAAGATCAAAGGAAACAACTTGCCGCCATAAACTTATTAAATTAAGCAGATACGAAAATCCAATTATCTACATTGGGAATTACGTATTAAGATCAATCCGGATTTCCATGCACCTTAACCTGATCAGATCAAACATGAGGTGACAAGGCAAGCCTAAGTTCAACACTAATATAACAATACAAGTATAATGATCTACACGAACCTGCTACATTCATAATTCTAAAATGCAAAATAAACATAGATCTAGAAGCGAGAAGAGTGATCCAGTTGGGGCAACCTAAAGCAGCGAATTTTAAATACAAAAAGCATAGAAGACAGATCGAATTATGAATAGTGGGAACAAATAGCGGTTGTTCATTGATGAACAATGCGGAGTCAGAGAGAACATGACGGAGGAAGCACCTTCATCGTCCCGGTCGTCGTCCTTCTTCACGAGCGGCTGCGCCATCTCCGGAGCAGGTGAATCTCTGAGATCTGGTCGCTACAAAGTCTCGCTGGATCTTTGTCTCTCTCGATAGGTGCCTTTGCGAGCACAGAGTGAAGTTGAGAAATCAGGAGTATGGGAGGTGAACGAAGGGGGAAATGGCCTCTCTAAACGCACAAAGAGGGCTCGGAGCACAGGATGGGCAAGATCAGGTGCGGTGCGGTTTATTTTATCATTTGTAATTTGTAATTTATACTACCGTTCAAATTCGCAGTAGTTTTGGTTGGGGGCAATGGTTATGGGGCGTGTTTTAATTTTTGATTATTCAAAATTAATGATTCAAATCATTTTTTAAGAGAATTGTTCCAAAAAAAAAATCATTTTTAAGAGAAATAAATAAGAGTGATAATTTTTAGGACAGTCCGTCTTTTAAAATTAGTCATCACCTGGATGTTTGGTAAAAGCAAGGTAAAACGTGAGTATGTGTTGACACACTCTTTTAATATTACAAAAAAATTATTTCTCAAAATAAAAATACTTTTGTTGAATTGCATTTTGGATGGATTTTTTTTTTAAATTTTTTCAGATTCTATCGATCTTCTCGTTTCTATAAAACTGTCAACCACTTAAAACAATTTTTCTAGTTCGTGCAATCTTTTTCAATTGCATGCTGGTATAAAAAAAAAAAAAACTTTTTCCATCATGTATAAGAATAGATAGAAAGTAAAAATATTTAATTATGCATAAGTCAATCTAAATTAAAGGCGCTCCCCCCGGCACACGGGCGGGGCACAGAATCAAAACATTTGAGGCTTCTCGGGTTATGTGATCTGGGCCTTGTCTTTGGGCCATGTTAGCTGGAGTCATATGTTAGCCCAATAAAGCCGTTGCTTGGGTAGCTGGCTAATCCAGTCCAAGTTTTTTATTCATCATGTCTTTTTTTTTTTGGGCCACGGATGATGCCGTCTTGAGTTTGTGAAAAGCAACCCCGGGTCACCTCTCACAAAAAAACTAATTTCATTGATAACTTACAAAATTATGAGTTTGAATCTCGATATTTATGTAAAAACTTTGTTAATAAATAATTTATAAATACCTTTGTAAGTACTATCTAAACCTAGTACTGGTAAATCTTCGGAACCTAATTCATTTAAATTTTTCTGTTCAGAACCTAATTCAGTTAGGTGGACAAATATACTTTGGCTTCAAAGTTGTTCTTGATGAAAACATTTGCACCTTTTTTATGTGGCGGTGAATAATTTGTCACAGCAAGAATTTTATAACTAAGCAGAAATGGTTTTTCGTCTATACTGCTCAATTTTCAATATGCGTTGGGTTGTTATGAGAAAATTAAAACACTCAACGTTTTGTCGCTGCTTGCTGGAAATTGCAGGGTCTTCGGAGTCTCCGCCTGAAAAATGAAATTATTGATATGAACAGTTATTTAAAATTAATTTTGTCACATATGTTTTTCAAGTTATAATAAAATTAATCAGAAAGGCAACATGATAAAAATGTCAATCCAAAAAAATACACGTGCTGGATGTATCATTTTATAAGAAAGGCCCAAAAAAGGAGAGCGACCACCATCATTCATTGACAAGATCATGAACCTGGGCATGAAGAAATTTAGGCCATTCATCCATTTACACGCGTTGAAAAGATTTAGGGGAGAAGCTTGCATCCTGGTAGCCACGGGCCAATTATTTTAGCGATACGTTTCAGGTTTGTTTTTTTTTAAGCGCAGGAACCGAACGACTTTTATATCATTGTTTTTAAATTTTTAGTTGAATGCCCAAAAAAACCCTGCATTCCTCCGTACTATTTGTGGAAAAAAATTAATTAAGATTAGTTTTTTTCGGAAGAATCTCAAATAAATCTAGTCCAAATATCTAAATTCAAATTTAGACTTAAACTTTTTATAAATTTTTAATCAGATTGTGAGGCTTAATAAAAGATTTCTGAATGTTGTTAAATAATCAGAATGTCCCTCTTTAATTAAATAATAATAATTATTCTACCCTCTTAAGTGATCTCTCATCTTTTATGATTATCTTTTAAGACAAAAAATATATAAATTAATTTTACAGTATTTAAAATTTGTATATATAACTAAAACTATTAAAAGAATTAAAATAAAGAATGTTAAATTAGAAATATAAGTAGCATGTTAGTAAATATTTTTTATTTTCAGTTCTTATGATCTATATTAGTTTTATTTATTAGTAATGTTGAATTCAAAGGAAACATAAATTATAGCAACTTAATATTAAATATTTCTTGTAATTAAATATTTTAAAATCTTGAAAAAATATTTGCAACCTAAAAACAAAAAATATTTATTTAAAAAGCATTTGTATTATAACTTAAAATGTTTTATTAAATCTTACCCAAAAAAGTTTTATTAAAATACTTTGAAGGTTTTAGTTATATATACAAAATTTCAAACATTGGTAAATTATTTATATGTTTTTTTTTGTCTAAATATCAATAATAAGAGATGACGAACCATTTAAGAGATAAAATAATCAATTTTTATTTTTAATTTAAGATGAGCATTTTTGTCATTTAACAAGATTTGAAAATTTCTAATTAGGTCTCATATCCTAATTAAAAATTTATTAAAAATATAGGCCTGAATTTAGATATAGATATTTGGGATGGATTTAATGGGATTCTCTCTCGTTTTTTTTTGTTTACCTGAATTAATATTAGATTAAATTTTAGTAAAGGAGGAATAAATCTAATGCATAATTGCATTTTTTTTGTTGGCCAGCAGCATAATTGCATGGTATTGGTCTACTGGATTATTGGTGATGAACAGATGTTGTTGGTCATGGACGCTTGAGTTACACCTGTCAACGAAAATATTACCAGACATAAGTATATAAGGTCAAAATATTTATTAATGTTACCGAAAGTAATATATAATAATTGAGCTTAATACTACCTGATATCCTAATTATAAAAAGCTAGTTGATTAATTTAAAAAAATTAAAAAAATAAGTTAAATTAGTTATTTATAATACAGAAGTATTGTTTTTCTTAAAATATCCTTAGTAATTAAGTGTATTGGTTAAAATTACCTTTATTAAAAGGATTACCTTGACAAAAAACACATAATATGAGAGATAAAATAGATTAAGATCTTATATTTATGATTAAAATAAAAATCAAATAAGGTTTTGTATTAAGGAACGGAGGTAGTACTAATAATAATCATAATAAAGCATATTAATATTATCAATTAATAGTTTGGCAAACAAAAAAAATAACAATTAATAATAGGGAGAATTTGGAATTTAGATGCAGAGTGACAGATCAGACCAGGTCGGTCCAGGATTTGATTAGAGAGAGAAGACTGGAAAGATCGAAGCAGTTTGGGAAGAGGAAGGCGTCACACACAGTAATTGCGACTCTCTGAAGTCTGAATCCGCTTTGACCAATAATCACGCCCTCTTCGATCCACGATGCCTTCTCGAAGAAGAACCCTCTTGAAGGTCATCATTCTCGGTGATAGCGGGTCCGCCTCCCTCTCTGTTTCTATTTTCATGCAATTATGCACATCTGATTGTTCCTTCTGTGCTGCTTTGCTTTTCGATCCTAGGGTTTCTCTGTTGCAAGGGTTGGTGGGTTCTTCGGGTTTGTTGTTTTCCTCACTTTAGCAGCACTATAACTAATCCAGCCAAAGAATTTGATCTGTTTCTTCTGATTTTTCCGTTGATTTAGGTCTAGTGGAATTTTTTTTTTTTTTGGTTTTCTTTAAAAATCGTTTGAGTTCCTGCTGCGAATAACTATATATCTAGACATTGGAGGGTGTGGGACAGGAAGAGTTGAGTTATATTGCAATTTCGGATGCAATTCTCTATTTCTATATTTTAGTCATTCCGAATGGCGAGCTTATTACTCACTGGACATACGAATTTGAGATTTGCTTTTCCAAAACGTGACGAGAGATGATTCTTTCTTCTTCTTTTTTCTATTTTTTTCCCTCTTTAATACGTTAAACTTGATATTGGACTGGTCTGTGTATGTTGTTTTGTTTGTAATAGAATAAAGAGAGCTGCGATAACTCAAGCCTAATCGGATATCTTGCATTCATGTGAAGTTGATGATGCTTTACGAAAATAAAAAGATTTTACTTTTGTTTTTGACACAATTTATTTTGTGCTTTGCAGAGTGGGGAAGACATCTTTGATGAATCAGTATCCTTTGGTGCTCTGGAGCTGAAAGTTGAAACATTTTTACTTTACACATTTAAGCTCTCTATTTCGCACTACTCTGTGCAATGCTATCTTACTCTAAAGTGTGAACATCTTTATTTAGTGTATATCCTTAACATATGTAATACAGATATGTAAATAAGAAGTTTAGTAATCAGTACAAGGCAACCATTGGTGCAGACTTTTTAACCAAAGAAGTGCAGTTTGAAGATAGGCTTTTCACCTTACAGGTTTGTGAGTATAACTCTGTTTTATGGTTACATTGATTTTGTAATGCTTGAAGGTGACTGCATGCTTGAGCCATAAGGTGGTTTATATTGGGCTTAGTAGGGAGGGTGGTAAAAACCACAAACCAGGGAGTAGATTATTGCAATTGGTAGAGATCCTGTTGAACTCTTGTCTTCTTTATAATAAATAGAGGCCTCCGTCTTATGTGCTGTATTATCGTTATATACCAATTTATTATAAGACTATCAGTGGGATCGAACTTGTTAATGTGGGGTGTTATTAGTCGATACAGCTATGCATGTAAATAATTGATCATTTTATGTTTATATTAATTAATGTTGTTAGTGGCTGATTATTATTTGCATGCTTCTAGAACAGCTATAGTCAGTGTGTTCCCATTTTGTAGTATAGATATGTAAATAAGGTTAGCAATCAGGGCAAGGCGACGTTGGTCGTGGACCTCTTTTAACCAAAGAATTAGACAACCCCCCCCCCCCCCCCCCCAAAAAAAAAAAAAAAGATATAAAGGCGGAAACAAGTAGAAAGAATATGTGAGACTAGTTTCTTGTGATGACGAATGCTAAGATTTGATGTGGTTAATTTTCCACAGTGCCTATGTCTATCAAACTTACCGCACCAAGTGCAGTTGTCTCTGTGTTTGAGCTTTTTAGTCTTTGTTCCATTGTTCGATGCCTGAAATGTCTTCATGCCTATCAGTTCGTTGCTGTTTCTTAAAATAGGATGGGGTTTTGCATGACCTGTATGCTAAAGATGATTATTTTCTTACTTCTAGGCGATTGTTTGCTCCCCTGTCTATTTCTTATGTTGATATTAGGTCTTGAACATTCTGCAACCCTGCTAAGCGCTTCTAGCAGTGCTGATTTTAACCAGGATGTAATGATATTTATGAGAGAAAAATTATGTTGGCTTGCCCTGGTTTTTATGTTGAGCATCATGGATAGGGACTACAGAGATTAATTTAATAGGACAGAAGTATATTCTGTAATGGTAACTATCCTGTTAATTAGGTCTGAATCTTTAACCTGCTGTCTAAAGAGAAGCAATGGAATCTTTTTGGTGAAAGGGTGTGATTTAGCCTGTAAGAATCTCTGTAAATCACTATTAGTGGGGTACATCTGTATATGGTGTTAGCTTCTGTTTGTTGTAGAAATGATATTTGGACCGCTAAGTCAGTTTATCTTTTCTTGTGTTGATATTCTTAATTTTTCAGATTTGGGATACAGCTGGTCAGGAAAGATTCCAAAGCCTAGGAGTTGCTTTTTATCGTGGTGCTGATTGCTGTGTTCTTGTATATGATGTAAATTCAATGAAATCGTTTGAAAACCTCAACAACTGGAGAGAGGAATTTCTGATTCAGGTGTCTGCTTTCATCTATGTAGACAGATTTCTCAGTTTTTTTATTAGTTATAAATCAATGTTTTAGTGATGTTGTAACTTGGAAGATCTGGGATCACCTTGGCAGGCAAGCCCCTCGGATCCTGAGAATTTCCCATTTGTTGTTATAGGAAACAAGATAGATGTGGAAGGAGGAAACAATAGAGTGGTATGTGCTTTTCTTGACTTTGTTTTCCTTCCCTAACACACAAAACCCCCCCCCCCCAAAAAAAAAAAAACCCCCCTGACATACACAACGGACTCATTTATGCAGATGCAAAGCTTATGTCTATTGCTAAATAGATGAACAATGCTAAGAAGTTCTTGCATGCAGGTTTCAGAGAAGAAAGCTCGAGCTTGGTGTGCATCAAAAGGAAATATCCCGTATTTCGAGACATCAGCCAAGGAAGGCATTAATGTAGAAGAAGCATTCCAATGCATAGCGAAGGATGCCTTGAAAAATGGTGAAGAGGAAGAAATGTAAGTTGCTAAACATGCACTAGTATTTGGACATGCTTTGAGGTACAAGCATACAATGATGTCGCCCTTGCTCTGATATTATAATGGTGTTATGTTGGGTAGCATGCTTTGGTCTTATTGATGTTTGACTTTATTATATTCAGTTGTCTCTTGGAATCAAAAGATAAATTCATGATTGATGTATGATTTTATGGTTAAAAATGAAAGCCACAGGGCTACATCATAGTCAAGGAAACAAAATGCTGTGAGAACAAGCGAACAACCATTATTAGCTGCAAGTTAATAGTATCTACTAGATAGCATTATTAATGCAATAACTAATGCATCCTAAACACCATCAGCAGTAGTAAGAAAATTATGTTGAATGGGTTAGGCTGGTAGCATCTCTTAATCATAATCAGCCAGTGCTTATTGGTGTATGTCTCCAAGTCTGCTTATTGGTTGGAACATCTTAGCATTATTTGATATTTTGATGTGCAATGAACGATTATAGTTATTTATTTATTTATTTTTTTTGGCCAGAGGAGATAGAAATATTTTACTATGATACTGATGTCTCTTTATCATTTTTTTCTCTGTAATTTGTGGTTGCTGAAGATATCTGCCAGACACAATTGATGTTGCAACCAACACTCAGCAGCGTTCGACAGGATGTGAGTGCTAAACATATTGCTTTTTCTTGACCATAAAAATAAAGTACATTACTTGAAACTGGTCTGTTCAGCCATTGCTGGCCATGAGGCTTCATTGTACACTAGTGTCTGCTTAAAGTTTAAATTCTCTAGTGGTATTCGTTGGGTGCTTGTCTTCTTTACGTTCCCGTTAGATGAGCTTGTTCATGCTGTCTTTGGTATTCGAATATTGTCAAATAAAAGCTATGAGATAATTCTGAAGTCACTTGTTCTGCTAAGTTTTTAAAATATATTCGAATGCTGCCAGGTTTTTTTTTTTAATTAATTCCCCACTGCTTGCAGAAGGAACTTCTGAGCAATTATAGTGGCCTTTTTGTTTTCCTCAACCCATGGGATGGAATAATGGTTTCATTGAATAACAATAATAAGAAGGACGGAAACATTCATCTGAAATTAAATTATACAAATATCTGCATTCTTAAAATATGTATATTTCTACACACACCAGTGAACTTTATAAATTGAAAATGGCACATTCTGCTCGCTTACAGAGAGGGTCCTACTTTTCTTAAAAAACAGAAGAAAAGAAAATATTTACATGGAGATGGATTTTGTATATTTAGATGGAGGTATTTTCTCTCTTCTCTTTTTTTTTTCCCTGCCCTTTTCGGTTGCAATTGGAGAATGGATTTACCTTGACATTGAATTATTCGTTTTGCCAAACTGAAGATGTAACTACTTGTGGTCTGAAAAGGATGCCCTTTTCCTTTATGGTTTATATAGAATTAGGGTTTTCAAAGTCATCAAATCCTCGATTGTATCAAAAAGTTTTACAATAAAGTCAAGCATAGGTTAGGGAGTTGTTAAAGTTGACAGAAAGTTGCTAAAATGTGTCTTCGACCCAGTACTTGTTAATTTTATGTTAGGCATTCATAAAACATGCATGACTATATTTGATCGGCTTGCAAAGATTTTGGGAAATCAGTGGTGCTAAATTTGTTGGAGCAGAACCAGATGGTTCAAACAGGATGCCCGGCCTGATGTTTCAACCCGGTTAGTTGGACCTGTCTTTATGGGTTGACGTGGCCCACATTGTTGGGCCTACCTAGGTTTTAAAAAAAAAATTCTCTCTGAAAAAGAGGCATCTCCATTGAATATCCAACAGAATCCTAAACAGTGCATTAATGTTCCACTAACTCTGCTAATAATTTGTTTGATTAAAATAAAAAAAAGAACGTGATAAAATTATTTTAGCTAATTGCATTTAATTGATAGTGGCAAGTGTTTATTCAGCGTCAAGTTGGCAAAATAAATGCTACTCCGATCCTAATTATAAGACCCAATTGACTTATTTGAGGAGATTAAGGAAGTAAGTTAAGTTGGTTATTTATAATAAATAAGTGTTGTCATTCCTAAAATATCCTTGCTAATTAAGTATATTGGCTAAAACTATCATTATTAGAAGGATTATCTTGGAAAAAAATACATAAATATAAGAGAGAAAATGGATTGGGTCTTATAATTAGGACCAAATAAAAAGTCAAATTGGGTCTTATAATAAGGACCGGAGGAGTATAATTTTTTCTTTTGTTTTAACCTGCATATAGTTTTTCACTTCGCTGGTCTTGCATTCGGAGGTCAAAAAGTTTGTCGTATTACCAACCATTTTCGGGAGTTTTTAAGCAAAAATTTTTATATGCTGGTATTACCGACCATTTTTTGGAAGTTTTTAACAAAAATTTTATATATGCTGTGTCTATAGAGTAGCTTTTTAATCTGGTGCAACATGCAAATCGATTACTAACACACGTTGCTTGGAAAATCAAAAGTCATCTCGAGAATATTTCAATGGTTAAAAGCAGTTTGCAATGCTCAAAATTCATTTGCCAAAATTTAATCTGAGTCAGTCCTCTACTGCTTTATATGAAGCTCGTTTTATAATGTAAATTGTATTATAAAATAAGTCTTATATTAAAAATCATATAAGTGTTTTTCAAAAGTTACAAACAATTTTAACTCTTTAAGTTGCTTTCTGATGATATAAACTTGTTTGTGTTATTTTTCAAACAACTTTCAGCTTATATTTATTTTTATGTACGATTTTTATTCTTTTTTCACTAGATCAAATAAAATCTTTGTTTTTTTTAAATACCAAATTTAAATAAAATTTTTATGATAATTAACTTGAAACATTCAATTAAGTGATAATCAAGAGTTTTGAGACTCACCCTCTTCGAATTGTGATCTGTCAAAATTTACTTGGAAGGGTTTAAAAAATAAGGCAAGTATATTCTGTAAAGGGATATTCACAGTGTTTAGGTATCATTAATTAAATATAGCAGCAAAATTAGCAGACGATGATTATAACAAGATTAGATTAAATTAATATAATTAACAATCATTTAAGCATATTTTGCTTCCAAAACAAGTTGGGATGGATGAAGCATCAATGAAAGAAGGCAGTGAGAGTTGTAAAGATGATGATAAGAGAGGAAAGATCCATCTTTGAACCTCTTTTGAAGTTACTCTGAACTTTAACAGATAGTTATTGTTCTTGCAAATTATATTATTATATGATTTGGGCCAATTTACCGAAACAAAAACATTTTTCCAAGCACCTTGATTGTGTCAATAATATGTAAATAGAGAAATCTTTTTCCCTTTATTAATTGAGAATGAAAGAAACCAATAGGGTTGAGTCTAGTAGAAGGGGCTAGTCTCCCACAACGTGGTGAACCAAGGTTCGAATTCCCGTTAGGAGAGGTGTCCATATTTAGTGCCCAACAGTGTCTTGAATAGGATTACCTCCAATAGGAGGATACCTATGTTTTAGCAAAAAAAATTGAGAATGAAAGAAGGATCATGTAAAGTATGGCAGAAACAAGACGAGAAAAAGACAGTAATAATGATAACAATGAGAAAGTCGCTCTGGGATTAGTTTTAATTTCACTCGATGGATCTAAATTGTAAGATTCATATAAGGAGCAGAAGAAGAAAAAGAGAATAATACACATAGAAGCTTGCAGAATAACACTCAATAGCTTTATTTAATATATAATAACTCATGATTTTATTCTGACACATTTTTCAAACACTTTCTAGAAAACATGACAAACCATGAGGTTACACATACAGCCTCCTTAACCTTCATGCTTGAGGACTATTCTTAATATTCACTGATTTCATAAACCAACACACATTCAACCAAGGGTCGAGGCCATTTTTCACGTCATCATTGCAAGCAAAGATGGCAGGTCTTTGATAAGTTTTTTCTCTTCATGGCCAACATCATCATTGATGTATGATGTAATACTAGGTCTGGGCTCAAAATCTTCAATAAAATTTTTCTCTTGGGCATCAAGTTTGCCATTGTTGTATGATGTCACGCTAGGCCTAGGCTCAAAGTCTTCAGTAAATCTATTCTCCTGGGCATCAAGATTGCCGTTGTTGTATGATGTTGTGCTCGGTCTGGGATTCAAATCTTTGGTAAATCTTTTTTCACGAGCACCAAGATTGCCGTTGTTGTACGATGTTATACTAGGTCTGGGCTCAAAATCTTCATTAAATTTTTTTTTATGGACGCCAAGATTGCCGTTGTTGTATGATGTTACACTAGGTCTGGGCTCAAAATCTTTGATGAATGCTTTTCCTTGTGCGCTAAGATCGCCATTGTTGTAAGATGTAACACTAGGCCTTGGCTCAAAGTCGCTGTGATGAGTAGCAGTAGCAGGGTGTTTGGCTTCAAGAGCCTCAGCTTCATCACATTTGTGATTCAATCCTTCAACATGGTCGTGGGATTGGACCGAAAGATTATGATGAAGAAGGCCTTGTATTGCTTCAGGCATGGCCTCATCTTTCATCACCATTCTCCAGTATTCGCCACCGTCTTTTCTTGAAGCTGCTGGATCTGCCAACTACTCCACAACAAAGAGTTGGACTATCATATAAACATACATGATTTAATCCAAAAAATTGGCTGATATATGTGTGTGACATATTACAAAATCGTATAAATAGAAGTCCAAACTTGCGTTTCAGAAACAAGTTAATCAAACAAGATAAGTATGTGCCCCCGCAGACAAAAGCGTTTAGGTTAAAATTTGTGTGGTAATCAGAAGAAGTTAGGCCCAAGCAAAAAAAAAAAAAGGGTTAATATCTGAGGCTTTTTCGTGCCAGTTAAGATCTGAGCTGTTGAACTGAAGAAGATGATAAGATGCAACTCCCGTCGTTGGCCAAAAAAAAAAAAGATGCAACTCCTGTCCTAAATGTAGGAGCTAGACAAGAAGTTAGTTTTACTCCTAAATGTGATATCTTAATCTATTTTATTTCTTATATCTATTTTTTTAAACTAATCAATCTAACTTATAATCTGATGTATAGTCAAATGTTACATATGTATATTTTAAGGAGATCACATTTGTTAGAATTAAGTAATTTATTTAGTTTTCGATTCTTAATCTACTCAAATCAGTTAAGTAGTTCTTATTAAAGACCAAATGAGTATTATCTAATTAATACATGCCAAGAAGATTTGATTAATACTCCCTTAAGTCCGTAATATAGGAACTAATTAATTAGGAGTTTGATTTAATTTTAAATATAAGACCTCATTTTACTTTGTCTTTCATATTTAGTATGATTTTTTTCAAAACTAATTTACCTAACTTATGAACTAATATATAATTTATTATTATATAGAAGCATTTTAATTAGTAAAGTTATAAATTTATCCTACAAAAGAGTGATTATTTATTTTATCGTAAATAAAAGTATGTGTCTATGTGATCTGGCTCTACATAAGAAGTATTACAACAATATGTGTGTGTGAGAGATCTGGCTTTACTAAGCAGGGCTTTGATAAGATAGTAATAACAAAATTAACGTGAAATGATTATGAAGTAAATTGAAATTACTGCATTAATTAAATATAAAGAGGGGGATGAATTAAAAGAAGAGTTATTAAGATCATAGGAAGAGTAGGAAAACATACCAAGAAAAAGAAGAGAGGAAGGAAGGCAAAAGCTGAAGCTTTCATGTTTTCAAAAACTTAAGAGAGTGTGCAACTTTTTTCTGTGGCTCTTCAAGTCGTGCGGCTCCATTGTATTTATGGGCAACGAGGCGTGTTGATGAATTATTAGCTTGCATATTTTATGTATAAATTAGTGGAAAATATCGACAATAATATAATTGATAAAGTTGGTCTGCAATATACTGTCACATTTTTCTTATTACTTGTGCCGCGCAATTTTTCAAGTCAATTGATATGAGTTGGTTGAATTATTGATTAGAATTGATAAGACTTACAAAGTAAAATAAATCCTAAAATTATCTTCTAGGATTTGTTGTTTTAGTGATCTGATCTCTACTCGATTCTTAATCATATGTAATGCAGGTAATTGGAACTCAAGGTCGATTAACGTAAATAACAATAAAGTATTTTTTTAATTTTAACCACTCTTTCAGCTTCTTTTAAAATGTATTCAAGTCCTCGTTTTTATTTTTTTTTCTAGCATAATTTCTTCTTCATATTACCAATTATTGGTCATTATATGTTCCGCTTAATATGTCATTTCTCATTTGAAAGCTCAAAGAGAACGTTGATATAAAAATGAACTCGATGGTCAGAAATTATTATAGTGTAGCACGTTGGCTTAACCCTAGGAAAATATTTTTTCATTGCTTCTAGCTAGGTGAGACTGTAATATATAGTTATGGAATCTCTATGCCTTTAAAAAAATAAAAATATTATTGCTCCCTTCCCTTTTAAACGAAGTGCTATATAGATAATTAATTTAATTATCTAAATTAAACTAGTTCACTGTGAAAAAAATACGGTGATTTTTCTAAAATATCCTGCTATGAAAACTATCCCTATTGATTGTACCATTTTCAATCCTTAATATAAAAGTTAACTAACAAATTTGGAGACATTAAAGAAATCAAATAAATAAGCTAATTATAACAAATGTGATGTTATCCCTCTAAAATACGCTTGTACAACACTAATATTAATAAGTTTATAATTAAATTAAGTAAATTAGTTTAAAATAATAATAAATATCATAAACAAAGTTGATTAACATCTTATATTAAGAACCAAATTCAATACTCAATTAGTTGTTATATTAGAAGCTAGAAGCAATAATTTGAAATAAAACTAAAAAATAAAACTTGAACGTGATGATACTCTTGAGTCATGCATATCAGTTATATCTTGCTGTTGGAAAATAATTGACAATACGTTGATATTGTCGATTCATCATTTCACTACTTTACATAGGATCACTGTGAATGTCACTTGACAAAAACAACTTTGGTAATTAATAATTACTGGCTCTGATCCTCAATACTACTTTCGGTTTTAAATATAATAGTTAGTTAAAAATTTATTTTAGTCTTAATTATAAAATCTTAATCAATTTTATCTCTCATATTTATTTATTTTTTTTCAAAACAGCCCCATAGCAATTACACATATTAATTAAAAATTTTATTCTAATGCAAATGATTAACAAATATTTTAAGAAAGACAACACCTATTTATGATAAATAATTAATTTAACTAACTTTTTTAATACTAGTTATCTAGCTGTTATTTTAAGGACCAGAAGTAGTACTACAACATCCACTTAAATATTTTAATAAATCAAAAAATTAGTTAAATTAATTATTTGTTGAAAATTTGTGTTGGTTTGGTTTTGTTAAAATACATTCTTAAATCGTTGGCGTCGAAATAACTTTTTTATGCAAACCTTTTTAACATATGCAATTAACAGAGATAACTTAAAAAATGGTGAGGTGGTAACAAAATAAATTAATATCTTATATTTAAGATAAAACCCAACTCTTTAACTAGCTCTTATATTAGAAATTAGGAATAATTAAATCACACATGTTCAAGCAAAATAACAAATTTTTCATGTGTTCCGGCCCTGATCCAGGTGATAATTAAATTAATAAATTTCTCTTTCAACTTTATATGTTCATTCACAAGGAAACAACTTTGGGTAAACAAATGAGAATTGAATCTCATAAAATCTCATATATTATTATTAAAAGCTAAGTTGCGTCTATAATTTGGATTACCCCTTTGGCAGGCCACCATCTCCCACTTATTTGCTTTCCTCATTTGAAAGCTCAAAGTAATATAAATGAATTCGATGAGGAAAAAGTACTTAAGCATGTTTAACACAATGAAAATATCGGCCGTAAATCACGCCATTCTGAAAAGATTCTTGGACATGGCAGCTCTTAAAATATTTGTTCTGAGATTATTCAGAATAAATTATAATAACAGAGGTATAAGAAACACATTTTGTTTATAAAAGATGTAACTATAACATTGTGATTAATTTTCCATTTTAAAACATATCATTGTACTCAAAAAGAATTATATAATGTAGTTCACAAAAAAAAAAGAATTATATAATGTAACTAAATGGTTTTTTTAAATCTTTGCACTAATATCTTATATTATACTTGTTTTTGAACCCGGTTATTAGTTCATTTGTTTCAATAATGTCGGCCTGTGATTTTAATTTAATCAATTCTTAATCTATCTTAACTACTCCATGCTGAGCAAAATTGGAGGGTATTCTAGTCCATTTCATTGATTTAATTACTTTATGTTAACAAGCTTTGATTTCTAGTAGCCAATTAAATGAGCTCCATATCAATTTAAATAGTATTTTCTTTTCTTTTATAATCAAGATGATGTGGATACGCACTTTGATCAAATTAGCTGAATAAATTTTAAATTTAAGAAATATGAGTGTGGTGATAACATATAATAATGAAGATGTGTAAGTCCAAAGAATTCATGCCCTACCATTCATTAATCTGCACAAACACAACCATACGTATTCACGTGGTGGGCAAAACCACATAATCATACATAGGGCTAGTAATATGGATCAATCTGCGGGTTGTGAGTTGGCCCGTAATGGGTTGAGTCTATGGCGGGCTAAGCTGAAAAGAATCGTTTGAAGGCAGGTTGGCTTCTAGCCAACCCTAACCCCTTAGCAAACCGTCAACATTTATTTATTTATTTATTTTGAAATTTTTATTTTATTTTTTAATATTTTTTTCTTATACAAGATCCAAAAAAAATAATAAATTTTTTGCTTTTTCTTTGAAATATTTAATTGAAAGTACTAGATAAATTATATAAGTATTTTTTTAAATTTTTTAGATAGGATATAATATATAATAATATAATTATAATAATTAAGAAACTTTAAAAAATAAAAAAATAAATGTGGGTTAGCCCTCAAGTTGGCCCAGGTTACGGATTTGGTAGTGTAGATTAAAAAGGCTCATTTAGTGGAAAAGCCAACCCTAACCAACCATTTTTTACGGGTTAGACTTGCGCATGCAACCCATATTACCAATTCTAATCATGCATAATCTTCATCATTGACATAAACGAAAATGGTCCATAAATAAATTATATTTTCAATCGCAAAAAGAATTAAAAATACAATTAGATAATTTCATAGACCCAAATTTTGTTGTCAATAGAGGAACTTTTTTAACAGGTTTTACAAAATTAACCTAAACCTTTTAGTTTTTACTTTTAAAAGGAATTGAGAAGGTTTGCTATAAACTTTGAAGGCCGTCAAATCAAATTATTTGTAGATAAGCCAAGACATAGAGCAACAGTTTTTTCCAAAAAAAAAATTATCAGATATAAAATTAAACGAATCGCATTATTTATAAACCATGAACAATATGATATATCTCAAATTTTAAGCAAAACACCGATAACTTGTCTAGTAGTTAATTATTAGTAGTAGAAATGCTATTTGCTGATATCATAATAATCTCATTTAGATGTCTCCCATCTTACATGGATTGGTTCCGTAAATTGAACAGAGACTTAATTTAAATCAAATTAAATGCTCATTGAAAACATGAGTGACAGCAACTCATGTGCTAATTGGAATTACTGTAACTACTCTTTAATTTTTGAATGTCTCTCCAAGATTGATTTATTAGTTGACTTGCAAGTTGCAACTTCTTTCCTATTGGGGGAAAAATATATTTATTTAAAATCAGATTGCAACCTAGCTAACCTGCATAGGAAAACTGATTAGAGTCTCTTTCTTGAGGTCTTTTCAGAAGAAGTTGAACAGAAGAGCAAAGATTCATTTTGATTCCAGAAGAATTATGGGTGTGAAGTTTATATCTTGGACCCTCTTTCTTAATCTTCTACTTGAGATGGTAAAGTTATTCATTTTACTTGAAACTCTGAAAGCTTCTCTGCTGTATGGTTTCTGAGAAAATTAGTAATACTTTTCCTTTCCTTTTCTTTCAAATCATTTAACAGAGTTGTTATGGAAGTGAAGGAGCCATGGAAATGGGTGGAGGGCATATGGATCATCATCATATGGACCCTTCAGTAATGGTGTTCTTCACATTAAAAGACTTAAAGATTGGGAAAACAATGCCCATTCATTTCCCCAAGAGAGATCCTTCAGCCTCACCAAAGTTTTGGCCCAGAGAGGAAGCTGATTCAATTCCTTTCTCATTAAATCAACTGCCAAATCTTCTGAAACACTTCTTTTTCTCCAAAGATTCTCCTCAAGCTGCGGCCATGGAAAACACTCTCAGAGAGTGTGAGAGCAAGACCATCAAAGGAGAGATCAAGCTCTGTGCTACTTCTTTAGAATCCATGCTTGACTTCGCTCAGGAAATGATTGGTTCAGGATCTGGAATCCAGGTGATGTCTATATATATAAATCTTCAATAACACAGTCAAATTATAGTAATCACATAGCACAGTGTTAATAATTTTCTTTTGTTCTGGGTCCGCAGGCATTCAGTACTTCTCACAAAACCAAGTCAAGTGTGAATTTCCAGAACTACACAATCTTGGAAATCCTAGCGGAGATCCCAGCACCAAAGATGGTGGCTTGCCACACAATGCCATACCCTTATGCAGTTTTCTACTGCCATAGCCAGAAAAGTGAGAATAGGGTTTATAAGATATCATTGGTTGGTGAAAATGGTGATAAGGTTGAAGCTATGGTTGTTTGTCACTTGGACACATCCCAGTGGAGCCCTACACATATTTCCTTTAGGGTTCTTAAAGTTGTTCCTGGAAGCTCTTCTGTGTGCCATTTCTTCCCAGCAGATCATCTCATCTTTGTCCCTAAACTGCAAACCCAGGGCTTTTCAAGCATGTGACTTAGCTTCTGCAATTTTACCCTCTTCTAATTAATTATATATCTATGTATTTGAATAATGTCAAGTTTTAAATAAAAAAGGAGGTAATTCTAAGCTACTTGATGTGTTATGATAGTGAGGAGTGTGGACTTGCTTTAGCAGGGTGTCTTTAAGTTGATCATGTATCTCTCCTTTCATGTATGACAAGTAAAATATTATTGTTAATAATGTTCTAAATTATGAGAGGGATATCTATTATGGTAGCTAATTTCTAATATTAAATAAATTAATTAAATTAGTTATTAGTAACAAACAAGTGTTAGTTTTCCCAAACTATTCTTTAATCATGTGCATTAAATATAATTAACTATAATGAAAACCCTATATATTAGAATACAAAATTAATTGAGGTCTTGTATTTAGAATTAAAGCAAAACCTCTTGTCTAACTCCTATATATTTTGGGTCCATAGATAGTAATAATATAGTTTCTTCCTTGTTTGGGACACTTTTATACTTTACCGGACAGGCAGACAATACTCCTCTTACATATTTATTTTGTATAATGTAAAATCATTTAAAATAAGTTAAACCAATTATCCAGTCTCTTGATAATCGTTGGTTTAGTTCGCCGTATTCATGTAGGTTCCTTCCTTGTTCATTTCTGTCGCTATGGCTATTCACTTACAAGATATATTTTTAACATTTTAATTTTGTTTTGGTGATAATTTTTAACATTTTAATTTCCACGTTGGTTCTGCGTAAAACCAACATAGATTCAAATTTTGCAACCAAAAAAAAAATCAATACTTTGTCAAAGTAGATCACTTAATTTACACATTAAGAAAGAAAAAAAAATGGCCATAGATGAAATCCATTGTCGTCAAGTACTCATTTGATTAAGAATTTATTTGGTTTCACGTGTTGAAATCCACCAAAACCATAGTTTGATTGTTTTAACACACTCTTATTTATAAATTCTCTCGGTGCTGATATGAAGAGGTATTGAAATTAATTGTCTAAATTAAAAGCTAAAATGATACTAATATATGTATATTGGCAGATCGACCGGTAAAAACCTAACACATCGTCTGTCACTTTCGAATAATGAATGAATTTTACCGGGGCCCTTGTGAATAAAGTTTTATTAATATATTTCTTTTTAATGATATCATGGAATTGGAGATAAGTATGCTGCAACAAAAAATCAATTCAGTAGGTATCATTGATCATTCCATTATTCCTATTATAAAGAGTACAAATTAAACTGGTGATCGGTCACCATCTCCCATTCTTATTTTTTTGATTAGATCATAATTAAAGATTCCATTATGACTAATTATGTTTTTGTTAGAAAACAGTGAAAGTAATAAACATGGATAACGTGGCCAGTTATCAGACTAATAAAGTAATTGGCCAACATGCACGTTATATATGTGTATATAACCAATAAGCAATTAATGTTATATACTTCTTCATTAAAGGATGGACATTATTTCATCTTTTGATGTTCATGAGATCTTTATAAAATCTAGTTGATTAATATAAGGAGATTAGGAAAGTTACTATAAATTATTTTAAAATATTTATATTTATCGTATTTCTCCAAACTGATTTGACTCGCTTATAAATTAATATATAATTTAGTACTCCTCTTATCCTTAATATAAAAGCTATTTAACTAATTTGATTAGATTAAAAAAATTAGGTAAGTTAGTTAATTATAAGAAATGTGACACATTTTTTTTAAAAAACACCATAGTCATTTTTCTTAATACCCCCCTCTTTTTTCTACTTGATTATGGTTGAGGGAGTATCCATAGGGATAATTTAGAGAAAATTGATAAATATGATAAATGGGTCTTATATTTAGGACCAAAACCAACTCAACAATTAAGTCCTATATTAAGGACCGGAGGAGTAATATACATAAATATTTTAGAGAGATTACATAACATATATTATAATTAAGTAATTTAGTATCTTCTTTAATTTTTTTTAAATTAGTCAATTAGGTTTTATGTTTAAGATCAAGGTTGTATAAAACATGCAATAAAGTGAATTATTACTACCATTTTCTTTATGAATATATCAATCACAAAACATGGAGTTAATGAATTATGGAAGATGATGTCAGTTTGATCATATCCGTCGACACAAAAATTTAGCAAAATATAATGAGAACCTTATATAGGGAACTTTTTTTTTTTTTAAATTATCACCTGATGAATAATTCATCGATTAATACTCAAAATTGTTATTATTTTTATAGGAAAATTGGCATCCTTTCTATTCACGACTCCTTTCCCGTGTTTAGTTTATGCCTATGACAAATAACAATGGGCAATCATGCAATATTATGCACACACATACGTATGTGAGTGTGTGTCTATATATATATATATATATGCTTGTTTATTCAGGCAAGATCAGCTTTATGGTTGCTTATTCAGACAAGAACTTCATGCTGTTGTTTTTATCCGATTTTAAAGAACGCGACATTCATAATGTGCCAAGATCATCAATCAACGCATATTACGATTACCCCACTTGGATTCTTCTTTCTCTTTTTCTCTACCTCTTTCCTTTTTGTAAGAAGAGAGAAAAAATATACTCATCCGGTCCTAAATATAAAACTTATTTTGTAGTGTAATATTCTACATTAGAAAGCCTATCAAGAGAAGTGGGGATAAGTCCAAAGAGCTTTCCCACGTAATAGGCCAAATTTTTTTAGAACGAGCTCTTCCTTTAAATTTAGCTTTGTAAAGTGCACTCTTATTGAGATGCCAATATTCACAAAGAAGGCTATACATGGAGGGTTCTCAACGCCAAAAAGTCAAGTGAAGTTTTTTATTGGGTTTATAAGGTTTATAAGTTCAACAGACTCTTCGCCTAATAAGTTAATTTTTTGAGATGAGCTCCTCCTTTATATTTGTACTTGTAACATCTACTTAATAATTATCTCTAATACTTAATATAATAACTAATTAACTAATTTTTATAGATTAAAAAAGTTAAATAAATAAATTATAATAAATATGACATATCTTTCTAAAATATGTTGTACAATATTAGATTATATACATCAATTTGAGTTAAACAAATTAATTTTGAAAAAAATTATAAATACAAGAAATAAAATGAATTAATATCCTGTGCTCTGTATTAGGGAGTAGAGGAATATATACTTGTATAAAAATAGACAAAAAGAAAAAAGAGAATAAAATTGTGCAAGAAATGCTGATATTAAAAAATGACATTAATTAAGACAAATCAATTTTCAGAGGTGCCACAGTCATGCAGCCACAACTCTTCATCTTTTTTTCCCGTCGGCAACTCATTATTGACATGGGTCAATTATTATGTTCTTAATTATTAGCCATCTGAGTAGGCTTCATTTGTCGGTTTTCGTTTGTCACCTTCAGCATTAAAGCATTCTGGAAAACTTTCAATAATTATGAGTTTGAACTTGCCATAATAAAAATCTTCGATTGCCTTTCTTTTTTTTTTTTTTTTTGGTGTTGAATTCCTATATATCTCTATAACTACCACATAATTGATCAATTTTTAAGTAGAAATTACGAAATTTGAATGAAATTAGAGAGGCGGAAAGTACTTCTCTGGTCCTTAATATAGGACCTAATTATTAGGTTAATTTTGGTCCTAAATATAAGACTTATTTATCATATTTATCAATTTTTTCTAAATTATTCTCATAGATACTTTCTCAACCATAATCAAGTAAGTGAGGGAGGAAAGATATTAAAAAAATGATTATGCTTTTTATGAAAAATATGTCATACTCCTCCGGTCCTTAAGACCCAATTATTGAGTTGGTTTTAGTCCTAAATATAAGATTCATTTATAATTTTTATCAATTTTATCTAAATCACCCCTATGGATATTTCTTCAACCATAATCAAGTAGAAAAGAAAGAGAAGGTATTAAAAAAGATGATTATGGTGTTTTAGGAAAAATGTGTTATTTTTCTTAAAATGAATTAACTTGCCTAACTTCCTTAATCTAATCAAATTAGTTAAATGGATATTATCTTAAAGACCTGAGAAGAATTTCTTATAATTAATTAACTTATCTAATTTTTTAATCGAATAAAATTAGTTAAATATGTCTTATATTAAGAATTAGAGGAGTATTGCTTTTTTTCCCCTTAATCTTAAATTGATTAAGAAGGGGCGGAATTTTAAATTTTGAGACAAAAAAGCCGCTTAAATGAGAATATAATGCAAGCTACGGCTTGTGAATGAATTAGAGAATACAAAAAGGCCCCCATTAATAAGGAGAGAGAGCATGAGAGAGAATAATGGTAAATTATTCAAAGAAAGAGAAGTAGAAAGGAGAGAGAGTGAGTTGGAGACAATAAATATGGGTAAAATAGGAAATCAATACAAAAAAATAGAGACAGCTTTTAAGTGTCTTTTATATATAGGCACGTGCTATAAGCATCAAATGTCTCTTATAATAAGGAACGGAGGGAGTATTAATATATTAACACTATTAGTTAAAAATTATGGGAGGCCAGATCTTCATATTAAATTAATTAACCAAACCATGATCAGATACTCCACCAAGTCGTTTTCAACGGGATCGTTCTGTGTTTCTTCAATTGGCAATGACTTCAGTCAATGAATCAATTAATTACATTCTTATCTTCTTTTTTGTTTGGGGTACCTACTTCAACCAATTAAACTACTCGCTCGTATCTTTTTTTTATTTGTACCTGCAGAAGATCTCTTGCGTATATGCGATGCTGACTCCCAGAAAAAATATGGTTTTTGAATGGAACTCCCAGAAATTTTTTATTTAAAAATAAATGTTACTTTGGGGTTTACATATCAATAAAAATTATTAAATAATATAAATTACTGTAAAATTTGATTTATATACTTTTTTTTAAAAATGAAGTAGATTATAATATTAGAAAAAAGGATAAAATTGTCAGAAATAATTAATAACCGCTTAAATTCTGAAACAAGTATTTTGAACGATTGCAAAAATTCTAAAGTAACAATTATTTTGAAAAAGTGAGGTAACGTTTTAGGTCACTCAAAATTTAAATATTTTATGAGTATACAAATTCAGCCATTTGTTAGACGAAATAGCAGAAGCGAAATACAATAATTTGAGAAAAGTTATTCGGCTAGCACTTGGGAGTTGTGATATTCTGCCGCCTGCCTGAAAATTATATTATGCATGCGAATTGAAAAATAATTTAAATAGCGTTAAGATTGAATTAAATTAACTAAAACATGCTTACATTAAAATTAAAATGGTAAAAAATTATTATGCATGGCAGGCACTTGAGATTCAGAACCTCCCGTTATTTGAAAATGGGATAATTAATCTGAAAATCCTTATAGTTTCAACCAATTTTGAATCAGATCCTTATAATTTTTTTTCTTTCTATCAGATCCTTATACTTTTACCTGTTTTTAATTAAATCCTTGTATTTATTTTTTTATCAAGTCCTTATAAGTTCACCTTATTTTTAATTGAGTCCCTAAATTTTTTATTCTTTATTTTATAAATTCTAATAGTACTATTCTATAAACATAAAATAGTATTTGTTATTTAATATTAGTTTATAAAGAATAATATTCTAAAAATAATAAATTATTATAATAATTTTTTCAAAAAAATAATTGTTCTAAAAAATTTTCCTGAATTAATGAATTATATTAATTATCTTTTATTATATAGTTATTAATTTAATTTAATTATTAATATTTTATATTTCAGTATTAATTTATTTAATTAAGTTTATATTTAATTAATAAATAAAAATTAAAACTAGATGGACCTGATTAAAAATTTAGTGAAATTATAAGGACTTAATAAAAAGAAAAATAAATGCGAGGACTTAATTAAAAACAAATGAAAGTATAAGGACCTGATAAAAAGAAAAAAAACTATAAAGACCTCATTTAAAATTGGTTGAAACTATAAGGACTTGCAGATTAATTAACCCTTTTGAAATAAGGAAATATTAACAATTTATCCCAAGTAAGCTATATCAACCTTTCTCCTTTCATTTAAGTAGTATGCGGAGCGAAACAAAACTAAAAGAACTATAAATGAGAATTTTTCTCATACTCAGTGACTTGAAAAGATAAAAAAAAATAGTTATAGCTAAATAATAATAAATATCATATCTCTAATTTCTTTGCATAAAAAATTAATTTTCTGCTACTTTGGATTCTTAATATAAGAGCTAGTTGACTAATTTAAATAAATTAAGAAAATTAGTTAAATCAGTTATTGTAATAAGTAGGTGTTATCTTTTCTAAAATATCCTTACTAATTATATATATTAGCTAGAACTATTATGTGATGAAATTTTTAACTTGTGCAATTATTATGAGAATTATTTTGAAAAAATATGAATAAAATGATAGACAAAATGAATTAGAATCTTTTATTTATAACCAAATTAAATATCAAACTAGCTTTTATATTAAGTATAAGAGGTAATATTATACTACCTCCGGTCCTAATTATAAGAGCCAGTTGACTAATTTGAGGAGATTAAGGAAAGACGTTAAGTTAGTTATTTGTAATAAATAGGTGTTGTCTTTCCTAAAATATCTTTGTTAATCAAGTGTGTTGGTTAGAATTACTATTGTTAGAATGACTATCTTGAAAAATGCATAAATATGAGAGACAAAGTAGATTATAATCTTATATTTAGGACCAAAATAAAAATCAAATAAGATTTTATATTAAGGAGCAGAGGTAGTATATAATACGGAATGGGATCCTCGTTTAGCATGTGATTTTGTGATTTTATAAATATAATATATACGTATGCATACATATGTGGACAGCATAATGGCAAATGATGCCACCCAATAGATCTTTGCCTTTATCTGTGTCTCTTTTTCGCATTAATATTAATGTATCTATTCAGCCTAAAAAATCGTGCTTAATAGGTGTGTGAGGCTCTGTTAAATTTTTTTAGGTCTCAAGTTCGAGTTTTAGACACTTATGTTGAGAGGGGCAATCATGAACTCGTTTAGTCGGTTATTCAAATATCTGATAATAAAATTCATAAAAAAGGTTGAGTACCGAATATAATAATAGTATAAAAATGGTCAGAAACGAGCTATTTACGATTTATAATAAGCAAGGTGACTTATCTAATTAAGACTCAGTATAAATATAGAGGCAGACCTCTAATTTCTAATAATTTGATGCCATTTATAAATAATAAACAATAAAAAAGGCATTATTTTAACTTCTCTTAATTGTTCTCTTCTTGTGTGTGTATTCTCCCATTAATTTCATCTTTAAACTGCCCTGATTACTAGTTCGATCCTTCCTAATCCTCTACCTACCCCATTTCTATCTGAAAATAAAATAATTTGTACGCTTCTTAATTACTCTTAGTAATACCAAAAAAAGCCCCTTAAGTCCTTGAAATATTTATATATATATTTATACACATATATGTCAATAGTACGGATGCGAATTTCTTATGTTGCCGCCAATTTCAATATACAGTAAGCAAATTAAAGAAACTATCATGTGTGATATTTGGCCTATAAATAGACAGAGATTGGAGAGTCCCTTCACTCACAAATCAACTTCAAATTAAACTTAGAACTTTCTGGTTTCTTGATTGATCATCATGAGACTTTCAGGTTCTGTTCTGGTTCCTCTCCTCTTCCTCATCCTGGTGCGTTTTCCTTCCCTTCATTCTAACTTGTTTTAAGTTCCCTTTAATTATATATCATAGCCTCTTATTCCGTGAATAATTATTGCTTATTGGGTTCTTAATTTGTTCATCATAGCTATTTCCATTATCTTAAACTACGTGTTTTTATATTCTGAGACAAAATTTCATGCAGTGAAAGAATCACTTCTCCTCAACTAATCGGAAGAGGCACTTGAACTGCTCATCATAACTATTTCCATCATCTTAATATCTATTTTCTGTCTCAGTATAATGAGTAGTTTTAATTTGCATCAGTAAATTAACTTGTCTCTTTGTTTTTTGTGTGGAATAGTTGGCTGACACAGCAACCTCAAGAAAAGATCCAGGAGAATACTGGAGAATGATTATGAAAGATGAGGCCATGCCTAGAGAAATCCAAGGCCTTATTCATCGTAGTCCTTCGATTCACTCCCACAATCATCTTGTTGAAGGATCGAAGAACCACAAATGTGATGACGAATATGATCAGAATCAGCCTCCTGTTACCACACAAAAGATGATCATACGAGAAGAGATCGATTTGCCCAGGCCTGGTACTTCGTCTTACAATAATGGCCATCCTGCCGCCACAGAAAAAAGATTCATGAAAGATTTTGAACCGAGGCCTAATGTCTCGGCTTACAGCGACGATAAGATTGGAGCTCAGCAAAAGAAGAGATTTGCAGAGGATTTTGAACCTAGGCCTAATGTCTCAGCCTACAACGATGATGATGTTGGAGTGGAGGAAAAAGATGAATTCATGAAAGATTTTGAGCCAAGACCCAATGTCTCAGCATACGGTAAGAATGAGGAAAAAAAGTTCGTCAAAGATTTTGAGCCCAAACGGAACGTCTCAGCATATGGTAAGGACGAGAAAAAGAAGTTCGCAAAAGATTTTGAGCCAAGACCAAACGTCTCATCATATGACAAGGATGAGAAAACAAAGGTCACGAAAGATTTTGAACCAAGACCAAATGTCTCAGCGTATAGTAAGAACGATGAAAAGAAGTTTGCAAAGGATTTTGAGCCAAGACCGAATGTCTCAATATATGGCAAGGACAAGACAAAGTTTGAGAAAGATTTTGAGCCAAGACCAAATGTCTCAGCATATGACAAGGACGAAGAAAAGAAGTTCGCGAAAGATTTTGAACCAAGACCAAACGTCTCAGCATATGGCAAGGATGAGGAAAAGAAGTTCACAGACGATTTTGAGCCAAGACCGAACGTCTCAGTATATAGCAAGGACGAGGAAAAGAAGTTCACAGAAGATTTTGAGCCAAGACCAAACGTCTCAGCATATGGCAAGGTCGAGGAAAAAAATGTTTGTGAAAGATGTTGAGCCAAGACCAAATGTCTCAGCATATGGCAAGGACGAGAAAAAGAAGTTCACGAAAGATTTTGAACCAAGACCGAACGTATCTGCATATGGCAAGGATGAGGAAAAAAAAATTTGTGAAAGATTTTGAACCAAGGCCCAATGTGTCAGCTTATGGGGAAGATGAAGTCAAAAATGACTTTGAACCCAGGCCTAATGTGTCTGCCTATTCTGATGAATGAACCAGAATAAGGTTATAGACACGTGTGGTGCATCGTTATGTGTATTATTTATATATGGTGTGGTGTGTTACTAGAATTGATAAGAATATTAACTGAACTTGTGGGTTACTCGTATTTCATAAATAAAAAGTTTGAATGGATTAATTCCTTCGTTTTCCCTCCTTCATAATAAGACTTGGTTGTGATTAAATTTTTTGTGAGATGACACAAAAGTCTTTAAACTCGCTTACCGTTTGACTAGCGTTGACCGGGGTTAACTGACTGTCATTGATCGTTGACTAGTCACCTACCACTCTGTTAGCGTTGATCATTGTCCAAAGACTATTTACCGGCCCAAGAAAGTTTTTTTTTTGAATTGAAATATTAATATTTTAATAATTATAAGTCAAACATCCCAAATTTACAAGTAAATTTTCAAAAAAAATAAATACATTAATATTTGCAAAAAAAGTCTCTTGGATTTACATTTAGCCAAAACTCTCGTAGATTTACAAGTGAATTTACATAATATTTTCTTCGGTTTTTCAAATGATTTCTCTGTCAACTTTTGATATCTATAAGTTATCTTTTAAACTCATAAACCATACTTTAAAATTGATAACTTAACATGGTAAAGAAGACTTCCTCTCGTAGTTGAATTGGAAATCAATTGAGACAAATAAATCATAATTTTTCTTATTTCCAAACCCATATATATGTGTGTCTAATTAATACGCTCTGCCTCAATAATAGTACTTCTCTGGTCCTAAATATAAGACTCGTATACATCTATGATGTATACGAGTCTTATATTTAGGACCAGAGGAGTAATTAGTACATCATATTCTTCTCTATCGAAGGAACCGAACAAAAGATTTGAATTAAAGATGCTGATATAATTGAAGAGTTAATTAAGTGTTTGATATTATATGAGTTTGTCCAATTTTGATCACTTGGGTTCAGAGTAACAGAGGGGGGAGGGGAGGAAAACAAGTAGAGAAGGAACCAAGATGAAACAGAGTATGGGCTTTGTGTGTGTATAACAGAAATGATTTATATGCCCATGTCATCATATTTGATACGAAGTTATAAAAAAATTATCAATCTAACAGGTTGATAAAATTTTTAAAGTCATAATTAACCGATACAAGTTACGTTGACTTGTTAAAACAGAATGAAGGAACAATAATAAACAAAAGAAACAAGTTGCTCAGACATCATCCAAAAACAGTGCCAACAATAACGTAAGTGGCATGAAAACTCTTCTACACAAGTAGGAGGTTGTGGTTTCGATTCTATTTATAACCTTAGACTTTTAGGCTATGTTTGGATGGTGAGAAAAGTAGGAGGAGGGAATACTAGGAAGGAAAACTTCCAGGAATAATTTTAAAAAATTACTATTTTTGGGAGTTTTCCCTCCTAATATTCTTTCCTCTTTAATTTTCTCCCCATCCAAACATAGGCTTAGGGTCTGTCCTGGGGGAATAAAATCAACAAGGCACAACATGATTTTATAGATCATGAGAATTCTGCAGAAAAAAGACACTGACTGATGCAGCATACGACTAATAACAACCTAGAAGATTTCTACGATGAATATATATGCAAGAGAGATTCTGAATCCCTTATTTATGACATTAATATATTTGTTACATCTCATTTTCAATACAGGACACTCAATATACTCCATCTCTCAGCGATACAAACGTCATCATCTAGCTGAGATATTATCATACTTGTCCTAAATGTAAGATATACACACTAGTATAGTCTTACATTTATATAGCATATATATATATATATATATAGTGTTTCTTTTTGCCCCAAATCAACCCTTGTTGCCAGTTAAGTCAAGGTTCTTGACAGAGGGCTTAGTCTTTTCAGGCACATCATGGGAGTGATATATTATAACATTTGGTTTTATATCAAAGTCCCTAACGAAGCGATCCTTCTTGTTATTTTCTGCTTCTGAGAATTCTGATGATGGAGAATCCTTTACAACCGGTCTTTAATGGCTTCCGGCACAGGTTGATTCTGCATCACGTTCTTCCAATAATCTCCCACGTCTTTTCTTGCATAGCTGAGGCTGACGAACTGTACTTCACAGAGTTTAATAACAATAAGTTATTATAGTGTGTGTGTGTGTGTGTGCGTCCAAAAACTGAAAGCTTAATTATGCATGAATAATAATGAGTAGAATGTTAGAGATCGAAGAATAGTGATAGAGGACGAGGTTGAGGAAAAGCTTACCAGGAGAAGAGAGAAGAAGATGATGCAGAATATTGCAGAGATAGATCTCATGATGCTTTTTCTTTTCTTGGGGTTAGATTTCTGAGTTTAAGGGTTGATGTGTGAGGTTAAGGATATGAGTCTATACCTTTTATAATAGGCGAAAAGTTTATTTGAAATGATAAATGTGGTTGAAAAAGTTTTATGGTGCGGGCATTGTGCTGTTGGTTTTCAAAGGCGAAAATGGAAGGCAAAGATAAGGTGTGACTATAGCTAGGTAGCATATGACATCAAATTCGGGAGTCAAGGTTTTCCATTTGCTGTGTCTCCTTTCCTATTCATATGATTAAGGTCCTACCCATTGCTTCTTAACACGAGATCCTCTGAAAAATTATGACACATCCATCACTAATTTCAAAAAAAAAAAAAAGCAGATAGAGTTGACTGATAGAGGTTTAGGATTCAAACTCGATCTTGTAATATAAAGTCAAAGAAATTAAAGATCGAATACATTAAATTGAGGGCATTGAGATGATTACTGTGGATTCATGCATGTAGGCAGCTTTCAAACGGCTATGAGATAAAGTTATATGACATTGACTATAAAAGTTCTCCGAAATGATCGCTTGCCATTTTTTCTTTAATTAAAGTCAACTGGAATTATGAGTCTGATGGACCATTATGATATATATGTTTTTAAGAAATACTGTCCCCCCGTACCTAATATAAAAGTTAAAAAACTAATTTGTAAATATTAAAAAAATTAGTTAAATTAATTATTTATAATAAAGAGGTGTTGTTTTACTGAAATATTCCTGTTAATTATGCAAAACAACTGGAAAAAAAAAAGAAGAAGAAAATATCAAGACGGTGGAGGAGGAGGATTCTTATTAGTGAGCTATTATATTCAACTGTTCATATGTCTAAAGCATCATTAGGAGAAAAGGAAGTCCATTGCTACAATAGAAAACGTCTATGCAAGCGGAAAAAGTAAACATATTCCTAGATCCCAGTGCTCAGGCTTTTTAATGAGCAGTCATTGAGGATAACAGTTTCAATGTCGAAATTGGGTTGTCTTCTCCGGGAACTACCTTTTCTTTGGAATCGATAATTGCCAGGTGTTTCGCCCTTTTTTCCTTATGCTCTGTGGCTGTTATATGGCAGCTTATTCATGCCACGTTGAATAACTCAGTTTGACTTATAGATAATAAAGATACAATTTTTAATTGGCGTAAATTTGAAGCCCTGAGTTTTAAACGAGTCAAAAGTTTAGAGATTGAGTTACATCAAGTCATAGTTGAAGAACTAAGTCACAACTGAGTTAAAACTTGAAGGACTAAAAAATTAATTTTTCCTTTTTTTTTAATTGAAATATTAATATTTTAATAATTATAAGTCAAACATCCCAAATTTACAAGTAAATTTTCAAAAAAATAAATACATTAATATTTGCACAAAAAAAAAGGGTCTCTTAGATTTACATTTAGCCAAAACTCTTGTAGATTTAGAAGTGAATTTACATAATAATTTCATCGGTTTTTTATATTTTTAAAAAAATGATTTCTCTGTCGACTGTGCATATCTATAAGTTATCTTTTAAATTTATAAACCATACTTTAAAATTGATAACTCAACACGGTAAAGAAGACTTATATCCTCTTGTAGTTGAATTGGAAATCAATTGAGACATATAAATCAATAATAGAAATCAGTAGACCATATTCTTGCCCGTCGAAGGAGCCGAACACAAGATTTGAATTAAAACTTAAATGCTGATACAATTGAAGAGTTAATTAAGTGTTTGATATTATGTGAGTTTGTCCAATTTTGATCACTTGTGTTCAGAGTAACCGGGGGGGGGGGGGAAGAAGTAGAGAAGGAACCAAGATGAAACAGAGTATGGGCTTTGTGTGTGTATTAACAGAAATGATTTATATGCCCACGTCATCATATTTAATTGTTACGAAATAAAAAAAACTAATCCAACAGGTTGATAAAAATTTTTAAAGTCATAATTAACTGATACAAGTTACGTTGACGTGTTAAAACAGAGTGAAGGAACAATAATAAAAAAAAGAAACAAGTTGCTGAGACATCGTCCAAAAACAATACCAACAATAACGTAAGTGGCATGAAAACTCTTCTACATAAATAGGAGGTTGCAGTTTCGATTCTGCTCAAAACCTTAGGCTCTTAGGCTATGTTTGGATGGTGAGAAAAGTAGGAGGAGGGAATACTAGGAAGAAAAACTTCCAGGAATAATAAAAAAAAAATTACTATTTTTGAGAGTTTCCCTCCTAATATTCTTTCCTCCCTAATTTTCTTCCCATCCAAACATACTTTTATGCTGTATTTGGCTCAACTAAGGGAAGGGAAAGGGAGGGATTTTAATGAAGAAAAAGAGAGAGGATCGGAAGAAAAGGCAAGGTAGCTACAGAGGGGAGGGTAGGAAAAGGGAAGTGAGGGAAGAAATTTTAATGATCTCTTGTTTGGATTTATTAGAGGGGAGGGAATGGGAGGAATTTTAACGATATCTTATTTTGTTCTAATAAAAAATTAACTATTTTAATCTTATAAAATTTAAATGAATTTTTTCACTTTTTTATTTTATCAAGGTATAAACATATATATAATACAACTCACCAACTTTAACTTGCAAGATACCGTCACATGTAAGAAACAGTAGGTGATGGGTTTCAATCGAAGAAGAGGCATTGAAGGTAAAAGAAAATATGGCATAAAATAATGACAATAGAAGAAGAGAAAAGAGGTCTAACAACGTTTACAAACTTTGGAGACAACTATCTCGACGGCCTCTAGCTAGTTATTCAAGGGAACTTTCTTGCTTGAAAATGTTTAAGGCTGATTAAGGGTTAACAAACTGAAAGGGCATATAAGATATTAAAGTGTTTTAGTTAGGCTAATTTTGAAATTAAATGACTTTGAAACTTAAAATTTTATCTCTCGTCTTCCCTCCAAAAAACCCTACTTTTGGAGGGGAGGCTAGAAGGAAAAAGGAGGAGAGAAGAGCCCGTCCCCTCTTTAAAAAATATCTCAACCAAACAAATGGAGGGGAGCAACTCCCCTCCCTTCCTAAAAAAATGCATCAACCAAATGAGGAGAGAGGACTAACTCCCTCCCTCAAAAACCCTGTACAAAACATAGTGTTAGGCTCTACCTTGGGAGGGGGGAATCAACAAGGCACAACATGATTTCATAGATTATGAGAATTCTGCAGAAAAAAGACACTAACTGATGCAGCATACGACTAATAACAGCCAAGAAGATTTCTACGATGAATATATATGCAAGAGAGATTCTGAATCACAGATTTATAACATTAATATGCTTGTTACATCTCATTTTCAATACAAGACACTCAATATACTTCATCTCTCAGCGATACAAACGTCATCATCCAGCTGAGATATTATCAAATTACTTAGCATATAATATATATATATATATATATATAGTGTTTCTTTTTGCCCTCAAATCAACCCTTGTTGCCAGTTAAGTCAAGGTTCTTGACAGAGGGCTTAGTCTTTTCAGGCACATCATGGGAGTGATATATTATAACATTTGGTTTTATATCAAAGTCCCTAACGAAGCGATCCTTCTTGTTATTTTCTGCTTCTGAGAGTTCTGATGATGGAGAATCCTTTACAACCAGGTCTTTAATGGCTTCCGGCACAGGTTGATTCTGCATCACGTTCTTCCAATAATCTCCCACGTCTTTTCTTGCATAGCTGAGGCTGACGAACTGTACTTCACAGAGTTTAATAACAGTAAGTTATTATAGTGTGTGCGTGTGTATCCAAAAACTGAAAGCTTAATTATGCATGAATAATAATGAGTAGAAAGTTGGAGATCGAAGAATATTGATAGCAGATCAGACGAGGTTGAGGAAAAGCTTACCAGGAGAAAAGAGAAGAAGATGATGCTGAATATTGCAGAGATAGATCTCATGGTGCTTTTTCTTCTTTTGGGGCTAGACTTGTGAGTTTAAGGATTGATGTGTGAGGTTAAGGATCTGAGACCATATCCTTTTATAATAGGCGAAAAGTGTATTAAGTTTATTGAAATGATAAATGTGGTTGAAAAAGTTTGTGGTGCGGGCATTGTGCTGTTGGCTTTCAAAGGGAAAATGGAAGGCAAAGATAAGGTGTGACTATAGCTAGGCAGCATATGACATCAAATTCGGGAGTCAAAGGTTTTCCATTTGCTGTGTCTCCCTTCCTATTCATATAATTAAGTTCCTACCCATTGCTTCTTAACACGAGATCCCTTACAAAATTATGACACGTCCATAACTAATTTCAAAAAATGCCCTTGTCTCTTTATTTATTTATAATGGCATTTTCACCCCCCTCTCTCACACGCACACACAATGGCCATCTAGAAGGTCCTACTTACACACACACACACACACACACACACGCATATACATACATATATAATAACAAAGGGGTATACAAGGTCCTGCTTTATCCTTTCGCACAAAAGCAGAGACGTTCTTCTTTTTCTTCTTCTTCTAAGGATAGGTTCACACACACAATGGCCATCTAGAAGGTCCTACTTACACACACACACACATAACAACAGGGGGGTATATAAGGTCCTACTTTATCCTTTCGCACAAAAGCAGATACGTTCTTCTTTTTCTTCTTCTTCTTTTTAAAGATAGGTTCTTATTTTTCTCCTTGCACATAAAGAGGCGTAAGTGGGACTTCAAGTAGACAAATAAAATAGATAAAACCAACTAGTTACGTGAATTCATATAATAAAGTTGACTGATAGAGGTTTAGGATTTAAACACGATCTTGTATTATAAAGTCAAAGAAAGATCGAATAGATTAAATTGAGGGCATTGATATGATTATTGTGGATTCATGCATGTAGGCAACTTTCAAACGGCTATGAGATAAAGTTATATGACATTGACAGAGTTATACTGCACAAATTGTAAAAGTTCTCCAAAAGGATCGATTGCCATTTTTTCTTTAATTAAAGTCAACTAGAATTGTGAGTCTGATGGATCATTATGATATATGTGTTTTTAAAGAAAAAAATTAGTTAAATTAGTTATTTATAATAAATAGGTATTGTTTTTACTAAAATATTCTTATTAATTATGTATACTGAAATAATTTTTACAATTACCATAGAGATTATGTGAGGTAAAAGAGATAAATATAATAAAAAAAAGTAGATTGAGCATTATATTTAAAATTAAATTAAACCTCCAACTAGCTCTTATATTTAAGGTAAGAGGTAGTATACTATTCACAAGTTCCAATTTCATGCGTGTCATATTATCATGTAGTTGCCAATTCGCTATTTTTTTTTTCTTTTTTCAAGTGTGAAGGAAAATATCTTTGATGGCTAGAGGTTTTAGTATATAAGAGAGACAAGTATATAAAATTACCTTTTATTCTTATCCTTTCACTAAATATATATCGTGTATCCCTATATTACTAAATATAAAGAATTTTGATCTAATAATTTTATTTGTTTTCTTGATCATGGGAGAGGAAAAACTGCGATGCCACTCAAGCTCCAATAATTAAAAATATATATTAATGACAATTGAAAATGTGGCCATTAGAAGTAATAAACCTAGAAATTAAATCGGAAGTCATCAAATAGTGAGATTTATAAGTTGCTTCATTGTAATGAAATAGTATTCAACCCATTAAAGAGAGAAATAGCTCAACTTTTGAGAAAAGCCATTGGCTCTCATAGATTAGGTTCTGCACATATTCAACATCATCAAACTATTAAGGGAAGGTATAAAGAAAAGAAAGCTTAGCTACCTCCACTTCTTCCTCTTGAAGGAATCATCAGCTAGCACGTTAATTTGTTGGGTTGGTATTAAGCCATAAATAGTTTGGTTATCAGCACCAAAAGGGGTTGCTGTTTTTCTTAATATTATTATCGCTTTATAAAAGGTTTCAAAGCAATTATATATGTATATATATGATGTAATATATGTTAGAATCGACAGCGTTTAGAGAAAGAAAAAAACTGAACAAACACAAAAGAAGTAGATGAAGAAGCAAAATAATTCAGACTTGAGAATAAATAATACTCCTCCGGTCCTTAATGTAAGACCCATTTAACTAATTTGATTAGATTAAGGAAGTTAGGTAAGTTAGTTAATTATAAGAAAATTGACACATTTTTCCTAAAACACCATAATCATCTTTCTTAATGCCCCATCTCCCTCTTTTACTTAATTATGGTTGAGGGAGTATTTATAAGGGTAATTTAGATAAAATTGATAAATATGAGAAATTGGTCTTATATTTGGGACCAAAATCAACTCAAGAATTGGGTCCTATATTAAGGATCGGAGGAGTATCATATTTTATTTATGTGGCATATGAGTTTGTGTTTAATAAGAAGAGGGGCCTTAATGAATACAAAATCAATCTATAATTAATGTCAATATGAAGCTTGTGGAAAGGTCTCATATATGCTATGAGAAAGCCAAGCATATTCTTGTGGATGATCTGTGCGAAATATGTTTGTATGGTACTCGTAATGATGATAAAAGAAGTTTGACTAAACCTGTAAGGGTCACTTTGCTTGGCTTCAAAGGGCTTTATGTGTTGCATTCAGACACATAAAGGAATGCCATTAGTTGAGAATAATGACAGCCTTTAATAAAGGGCTTGTGAAACCTACTATCCATGGTTGACTTGTATGGATAGATGACCCTATATGTGATGAGTACAGAAGCACAATATATACTCCTCTTATTCTATTTATAAGGCAGAGAGAAAAACAATTTCTTAGTCATATTTATAGGGTAGAGAGAGAAAACTTTCACATGAATATACAATTTTACCCTTCATTTAATATTGTGTCGATTTTTTCATTCAAATAAGATATAATATATATTAAATAAGGATAAAATTAAAAAGTTATTAAATTTTAAATGAGAGTTATGTGAAACATATTGTAAGTAACTTACAAATAGAACCAGAGAATGATACTATTATTATTCTATTTATAAGTCATTTTCAACATATTTTAAGCAAACTAAGAAAATTTTTTAAATTTCATTATCTCTGTCCTAAAATTCAACAACATAAGAACAAATTAAAGTTAACACAATAATAAATAAAAAACAAAAGTGTATACTCATATAAAAAATTTAATAGTATGATTTATAAATAGGACAAAAAAACCTTTATCTCTTTTTGCTTTATAAATAGAAGCAAATTACATGTGTTTATATATATACATATATATATATATACACACATATATATGGGTGACCAGTGGAGGACATTCTTTTCCTTGTCACTTCACTTGGTTTCGAGCATGTTAGGTGTGTTCCATTTCACATGCAACATTTAATAAAGGTATTATATATACAGTGACTTGTCAGAGTTGAAAACTTTTGAGATGACCACCTTCAGCCCTATGACGAATGCTGCATATTCAACAGTTTTCCCCTTTTTTCATTCTTGCTATGTGCACTACTTGGCTACTCAAATAATGATGAGGTTTGGCCGACGATCGATTGGCCTTTCTTTGGAGTTGGATCCAACAGTATCTTTCTGAGGACATATACTATGAGGTCTCAAGGGAAGGGTTTACCCGGAAAATATGCAATATAATGACAATTTCTAGTGGACAAAAAATTTATGTTCTTCAATTGTTTTAAAGATTTTTTAGTTATTAAATTCCTTCCTTAAGATATTGTAGTAATTCTTTTTGTATCTTTTTGTCTTGGTGTTTTGTTAAAGTTCAACTCATATGGTTTGCACTTTGTAGTTGATTATTGTATTCTTTTATTTTTGAATATGATGGCAATTTTTTTTTAAGCCTAGAATATCTACTGCCAGTAAAAATAATCAATTTCTTCATATCATAAATTTCTTGAAGAGACTCTATTGTAGGTCATAAAACCCTTTCCATACACATCGCCAGGAACCCAACCCTTACTAGATGCCTAGCACACAGAATTTTTGTTTGGATGGTTTATTAGTAATTGTTTCCAAATTCCTATTTTCCTACATACTCTCATGTGAATTTTTTTTTTAATGAATTGTTGTCTAGTTTATGTGTGGCTATATTTATGTACTAATCCTTTTTCATATAATATAATTAATTCCATTGTAAAAAAAAAATCATGGGGGTGTTAAGCCTCGTAAACTATATTCAATTTCACAGTCCACTGACAGGCGTGTTTAATTAATTCATCAATTTGATTATTTTTTATGCTTCATTTTCAATTTTCTTTTGGTATGATTGAACAGATCTAACTCCTTTAATCTATTAATTAAATAAGCTAAATTGTGTATCAAATTAATTGTCCCATTTAAACTAATTAACATGGTTTTGAAAAAGTCAACAAACAAATGTAAAATCTCTCAATGTTTTGTCCTTGTTTCATCCATCAATTATATGGCCTTTCTTTATCCTGTGATGTAGAGAAGATGTTGACTCACTCCGTGGGGATGCGCATATATGGGGTTGATGATAAATCTACTACTACAAGACAGACACATTATTAAAATTTATTTTAATAATTATGTTGTGTTGTATTATTAAAAGCTGGAGCTTATGTGTTTTTCTTCAAAAGTTTTTCCTAGTAATTTGAATGGGTCAACCCATTAAGTTTCGATTTTTAATGAACCTAATTAAGATGGCATAAATGAATTGACCAATTTAACCTACCATTCTTAGAGATTAATTAAAAAAATTCTGGCTATTAATAAAATTGTCTTTTATGAAGAATTTAAAAATACTTTGAAATACTTAATCGTAGTAGAAGCACCAATTTCTTCAAGACTTGCGGAAATTAAGTTATTTAATGTAAGAACAAGCAATTAATTGTTTGAAATTATAAGCATGATTATATTTGCAACCTCTTGCTTACAAAAAAAAAAAGCCTTTATTTATACTGTTAGGTCACAAAATCATTGGCCTAAAATAAGCAGTTGACACATGCATAACATAACAATAACTTTTTGTTATTTTTTTTTCCTACCAACTAGTGGAAGGAAGTAGTTACTCATAACATGATAAATCAAAGTTCAAATATTTGTTAGAAGACGTCGCTCATATTTACTGCTCAAATAGGATTGTCTCCAATTAGAAGATATATGTGCCTAGTAAAAAAAAAAAAAGCTTCCTGTTTTTCGTACAGAGGGACAAACGACTGGGTTGTGTGTGTGTGAGTAGCTAATTTTCCTGCCATTGACTTGTGAGTGATCTCAATTCTGTGTCTAGAATTTGTGTAGAAAAAAAGTTTATTTTTGGTACAAGTGTAGGAAAAAAGTGAATATATCAGGAGTGGATTAAAAAAGGCCCAATGGGCTTTCATGCATTTGATTAGTCATGGAATTTTCATGGCCCGATTTGATTAGTCATGCGTTGTCCGTTTAGTAGATAGCGCGATATAACAAAAAAATATACTAAAACGAAAAATGAGAGAGGTTCTTAGGACAAAATGAAACTGAAAATTCACATAGTGCCCTAAATCAATTTCCATAGATCGTAAAATAGGATTGAAATACTACCTCCAGTCCTTAATATAGGACCTTGTTTAACTTTTATTTTTATTTTAGTCTTAAATATAAGATCCTAATCTATTTTATTTCTAATATTCATGAATTTTTTCAAGATAGTCCTTCTAACAATAGTAGTTCTAGCTAATACACTTGATTAGTAAAGATATTTTAGGAAAGACAATACCTATTTATGACAAATAACTAATTTAACTTCTTTTCTTAATTTTTTCAAATTAATTAACTAGCTCTTATAATTAGGACCAGAGATAGTATATAAAAATTGAAGCCCATGTGAAGCCAAGCTAATGTTTTATCACCAAAAAAAAAAAACAAAGAGAGAGAGACAGTTCGTCGGCAAAACATGAGTTTAGTTATAATTTAGGACCACAAGGTTTTAAAACTTTAGTATTAATAATCCTAATTAAAATAACGCGTGTGAAAAGACTCAAATGTCCTTGTACCTAAGTGTCTTTCTTTCAAGTGTGACCCATCGTTAATTTACAATTTTCCATGCAAGCTGTTATCTTGATCCTATTCAAGTTATTCTTTTTGGCTAGAGATCCTATTCATGGGAAGTTATATTTAATAAAAAGAATAACAAATTAATATTCAAATTCTTATTAAAAAATATGTTTATATTTAATGCTTGATAGTACCTCAAATAAAATTATCTATAATAAAAATATGCATGTGCTTAAAAAAAACTACTCTTCATCTTTAATAAGTTTTAAAAAAAACCAATTTGCATATAATAAAAAATAGATTAAATTAGTTAAAAATAATAAATAAGTAAGAAATATACTTATTTTTTAAATATTAATACATGTTAAAAACAATAAACAACAAAGAATGGGGTAAAAAAAAAAGAAAATAAATAATCAAGGATGGAAGAGAAATATAAATGAAAGCTAATAAATTAGATCACATTATTTTCAAATTTAAATACGATAAATAGGACCAGACGACTGAATAAATACTATCACTTAGACTATATATTTACTCATTCGAATAAAAATTTTATTTTAATACAGAAATTTTATTTACAGTTAATTTGAAAAATATTCACTTCATATATATACACTAGTTAAGTAATTTTGTGATTAAGTTATATACTCCTCCGTTCCTTAATATATGACTCAATTGTTGAGTTAGTTTTGGTTCTAAATATAAGACTCATTTTTCATATTTATCAGTTTTATCTAAATTACCCTTATAGATACTCCCTTAACCATAATCAAGTAGAAGAGGGAGGGGATATTAAGAAAGATGATTATGGTATTTTAGGAAAAATGTGTCACATTTCTTATAATTAACTAACTTACCTAACTTCTTTAATATAATCAAATTAGTTAAATGGGTCTTATATTAAGGATCGGAGGAATATCTCTAAAAGATTTATAAATCTCAAATAAAATCACATTTAGGAGTAAATTCCTCTCTCTTCAACTCGTCTCACTCTATATGATTTTGTAACTTATTAAGTTATATTTCTCGCAGATCTCAATGCTTCCATACTTATCCAATCTTCTGCTTTGTCTTTTTATAGATTTTGTGTGTATATGCGTGTACAAATTTTAATGTTTAACTATAATAAACTAAATTATGAATGCAGTTATTGCCTTTGGGGAAACAAATTCCCACTAAAATATGATGCCCACTCACTGAACTGAACATTTTAAAATACATTTGGACTTGACTTCCATCTTCTTGGCTTAGTTAAAAATGACTTGGAGCCACTTCGAAAGTAAACTCTGCATAGGAAAACCCAAAAATAATTTTGTAATGAACACGAGATATTCTGATACATCGTCACACGAAAACTTTTGAAATTCCCAATTGCACTAGGAAAATTACTTCCAAACATGTCAGGATTTAATGCTGGTAAAGGAAGCCAAAATTTAATAACTATTTAACAATAAAAGTTTTATTATTCAATTCTTATTGTTTATCTTTTTGTTTTTAAAGGTTTACTTGAGAACATTTACGTTGCTTATACAACGCATGCCTTCGTTTCTTGAAAATTTCCAGTTTTCGAATTGCAAAATTTTGCGTGTTTACAAAGTCTGAATTTTGTTGTGGGTGTTACACTCACAAATTAAGTATAGTTCATAAGTTTACCAAGTTATCCTACTAAATAATTTAGTCTTTTAAGATAGACTATCTCTTTAATTAATACCTCATTATTAAAAGATGCTTTCATTGAAAGTGTGATTCACGAAAAGGGTGGTTATCCATAGAGTCTAAAGCAAGAAGCCGAGTAAAGTGTCATGGTGTGGAGCTGTGGAATACATGAGCTCTCAAATTAAAACTGAGATGCATTGTTATAAGTCTCATATTAAGAAACATAGTCAATAATGGTTTATAAGCTCAAAGTCCTCTCCACCGAACATGCTAATTTTTTGAATGTACTCTCCCTTTAAATTAGTTATCATTTCAAATTTACCAATATTTATTATTATAAAAATATAAAAATAACGAAAAAGGCTCATATACATTTTTTTATAAACAAGTTGTATTATAAATTTATAATTGGAGATCTCTCTTGTTATTTTTTGGGGTGAGAATTGTCATTTTCATTTTGAATATGATGTTTTTTTTAAACAAAGACAAAATGACATTCATAGCAAATATGATATTGAATAGCCAATGAATTAGAGAGTTCGAAATTTTAAAACATTTTTGGAAAAAAAAAATTAAAATTAAAAAAATTGCAAAAAGAAAAAAAGATTAAAAAAAAACTAGTTGATTTGATGTTCAACGATCAGTCACAAATTAAAAATACAGAGACTGCTTAAATAATTAAAACCTCTAATCAATATTACTTGTTGCTTGCATCTCTTTCGAACTGTTTAAAGGTTGAAAATAATAACTTGTGAGTTCACATTTTTGGGCTCCCCGGAATTTGTAAACAATCATCACTTTCAATTTATTTTAGTTTTGCTGATCCTGAGGTAAGTAGCTCTTGCAATGAAACCTTATCTTCTCATTACAAATCATTGACTTGTTAATTCATATGTATTTATTACCAAAAATATGCTCAAATAGGGCAAAGTCGGATTTTTATTATAATGTAATTGATAACGACAGCAATTTAAATAACTGATATCTTGTTAGTCCAATTTTTTTAACGCACTCCTACCATAATTCTCAACCATTCACATCAAATTTTAATGGTACAGATTAATTTATACTATTAAAAAAAATTAAGTCTATATCATCAAATATAATTGAAAAATCAATCAAATAAGCTATTCGCAATTCTTCCTCAACCAGGGTAGGCACCAAAAAATAAAAAGAAGAAGCAGAAGAGTAAGAGGTGTTTGGTTTTGGATTCAAAATTGATTTTGGCGTGTACAAGAGTATTTGGATTTTTTTTTTTTTTAAGAAAACCTTAATTTTAGCTCTCACAACCAAACCAGCCCTTAGTACATATTATTTCCGATCCTAAATATAAGAACTAGTTGACGAATTTGAATAAATTAAAAAAAGAAGTTAAGTTAGTTATTTGTAATAAATACGAGTTATTTTCCCTAAAATATCCTCGCTAATCAAGTGTATTGGCTAGAACTACCATTATTAGAAGGACTATTTAGGGAAAAAAAGCATAAACATGATAGACAAAATGGATTGGGGTCTTTTATTTAGGACTAAACTAAAAGTCAAACAAGATCTTATATTAAGAACCGGAGGTAGTACCAAAAAATATAAAATAATAAGTAAAAAAAAGAAAAAGAAAAGGCTTAGGAGGTTGTCTAGCGCTTATAAAAGGCCGGGTTTTCTTCAAACTTGACACACACCTCCCATAGAGCTTTTCCTTGGCCATAGGAAGATGGCTCCTTCTCTGAATACCAAAACACTTTCACTTTGCTCCTTCTTTTCTCTCCTTCTCTTTTTGGTATGTAATATGTGCGCGCGCGCGCGTGCCCCACACCCAGCCACCCCATGCCTTTTAAGCATATTCTTTCTTTGCTAGTTTTATTTTTCTGCAGCATATATCCACTTTGTTCTATTGCAGATTAAGCTTTTTGTGGGAGCACGTCATATAAATATTGTCACATATCACTAAAATCTGCTTATAAGAAGTTACGCACTATTCATTAGACTAATGAATAGTGCGAACCGTATCATCTTTTAGTACATAATAGTTAAACATTAAATAGTTTGTTATATATGTGAGCACCCAGTGATCTATTATGTTGTGTTATGTGTTTGTATATGGTAAATTTTCTGTTTTTAATTGAACTGCCTTTTTGCAGCATGTGTGTGCAAGAGAGATGAAGGTAGAGGAAGAGCTTACAAAACAAACTGAAGCCTCAGCTGAAGCAGGTAACCCTTATATTACTGGATATATCAAACACAAAAAGGTGAATCAGCCTTATCTTGCTGGTTATATTCACTCTCAAAATGATAAAAAAGAAAAAAGCAAACCCTATATAACTGCCTATGGTGGGATTAAGGGGGACAACCAGCCTTACATAACTCAATATATTAATGGCAACAAGATAAATCAGCCTTACCCCACTGGTTACCGTCACTCCCGCAATGATAAGAGAGAAGAAAATGAACCTTATATAACTACTTACGGTGGGAGCAAAAAGGAAAATCGGCCTTATATAACTGGATATATCAAAGGCAAAAAAGTAGATCAGTCTTACCTTACTGGCTACCTTCACTCCGAAAAAGATCAAAAAGAAAAGGGTGGATCTTATATAACTGGTTATGGTGAGAGTGAAAGAGAAAATAAGCCTTATATAACTGGATATATCAAAGGAAAAAAAGTAGATCAGTCTTACCTTACTGGCTACCTTCACTCCGAAAAAGATCAAAAAGAAAAGGGTGGATCTTATATAACTGGTTATGGTGAGAGTGAAAGAGAAAATAAGCCTTATATAACTGGATATATCAAAGGCAAAAAAGTCGATCAGTCTTACCTTACTGGCTACCTTCACTCCGAAAAAGATCAAAAAGAAATGGGTGGATCTTATATAACTGGTTATGGTGAGAGTGAAAGAGAAAATAAGCCTTACATAACTGGATATATCAAAGGCAAAAAAGTAGATCAGTCTTACCTTACTGGCTACCTTCACTCCGAAAAAGATCAAAAAGAAAAGGGTGGATCTTATATAACTGGTTATGGTGAGAGTGAAAGAGAAAATAAGCCTTACATAACTGGATATATCAAAGGCAAAAAAGCAGATCAGTCTTACCTTACTGGCTACCTTCACTCCGAAAAAGATCAAAAAGAAAGGGGTGGATCTTATATAACTGGTTATGGTGAGAGTGAAAGAGAAAATAAGCCTTATATAACTGGATATATCAAAGGTAGAAAAGGAGATCAGTCTTACCTTACCGGCTACCTTCAATCTCAAAAAGATCAAAAAGAAAAAGGCAAACCCTATATAACTTCTTATGGTGGGAGCAAAAGAGAAAATCAAGCTTACATAACTGGCTACATCAAAGAGAAAAAGGTGAATCAGCCTTACATAACTGCATATGGTGGTAGCAAGAAAGATTCACAAGGAGAGAATCCTACAGAGTCTTATGCAGCCACCTATGCAAGAGACTTCAAAGATTCTTATGCAGCTACATATAGAAAGGAAGAATCAGGGAGTAATGATGCAGCCATCAACAAAGGAGATCATACGGAGGCATTCAAGACAGGCTTTTTCGCTATGGATGATCTTTACGTAGGCAGTAGGATGACCCTCCAATTCCCTATTGAAGAGTTTCCTCACTTCCTCACAAGGAAAGAAGCTGACTCCATTCCTTTCTCAACATCACAACTTCCAAGTGTCCTTCAACTTTTCTCAGTCCCTCAAGATTCACCAGAGGCTCAAGCAATGGGAGGCACACTCGAACAATGCGAGCTTCAACCCCTAACAGCAGAAACCAAGGTCTGTGTTTCTTCCTCAGAGTCCATGATTGACTTCGTTCGCTCCATCATCGGTTCTGATTCTCAACTAGACATCCTCACAACCACATTGCCTGCAACATCAAATGTCCCTTTACAGAACTTCACTGTTCTGGAAATCTCTCCAGATATCTATGCTCCTAAATGGGTGGCTTGCCATCCATTGCCTTACCCTTATGCTGTTTTCTACTGTCACTTCATAAGCTCAGGGACCAAGGTCTTCAAGGTTAAATTGGGTTCTGAGAATGGAGAACAAATGGAGGCTTTAGGAGTTTGTCACTTGGACACATCTGAGTGGAGTCCTGATCATATTTTATTTGAGCAACTCGGATTCAGGCCAGGGGAAGCTCCCGTGTGTCATTTCTTCCCAATGAAGCATCTCATGTGGGTTCCTCTTCCCTCAAAAGCCACCATGTGAAAGTGAAGTTAATGTTGTGTCCTTGTTATGTGTGTGTCCAACAATAAATGAACAAGGCCGGCTAGCTGGACTCAGTGTTGTACAATACGCAGTAGATCTCAGTTGCCCTGCTTCTGTTGTTCATTATCCCCCGGTGATTTTTTGTGTTGTTTCTAAGTTATGATCCTGAAGCTTCTCTTGTTGACTCATCTGTTTTCACTTTTCGTTCGTGACATTAGCCTAGTTCAAATCAATAACTCACTTTATTTTTACCTTGCTCTGAACGATTGATTGAACATATAAACATTTAAGTGCATATAAAAAATTACATGCACACCAGGTAATAAACTGATTTAAAATTTTACTAGAATTAAAATATCAATGTAATCCTCAAATAATAATTTTCTAATATAACATTTGTTTTGGCTTCTCATCTAACTTAAAAACAAAAAGTTTACGTGATAAAGTGATTATCGATGAGAAGGGTAGCAACTAACAACGGAGCCTCTATGGCCTTTCTCAAGCTACAAACAGGATGTTCAGCGTTGCACTCGTCTATTTAGCTAGGAACACATGCAGTGATTATCCCAATAAACACCGAAGGACTATAAATTTATGAATTTATAAAGAAGGACCCGAGTTTCTAAAGGGAAAAAAATACGAGCAAGGGGATAATAAAAAATGGCTAATCCTATGAAGTATATGCTTTCTTCATTTAAAGCCTAATCCTATGAAGTAACTGCAGAAACCAGGGACATGCCAACATGTAAAGCCTAATCCTTTTGTTTGTTGTTCCTTCTAGGTTCCTCTCACTCCCCTCGTAACTTCGATGCTCAAATACATTCCACTTTGATTTGCAATTTAAAAGATCACAGTTCCTTTTGATTTGGGCGGAACTGAAATTCTAATTAAGGATTTTAACTTGGCTGATGCAAAGAGCTATACATACAAGTCACATCCGTCAATATATAACTCGTACGCAAATGGGAAAACAAAACGCTCAGAATAATTGGCAGTTGTATTTCAGTCACTGTGCGGGATCTTCAGTAAACCTAGCATCAAAAGGAGCCGAGGGATGAGAATGAGCTGAATTAGCAGCAGCAGATCCAGAACCATGCTGCAATTCAATCACAAGCCAGCGAACTGCTTTACTCATCTGTTCCAACCGAACTGCACTGATGGGTGGAAGTCCAGTTGTGGTAGATTGTCCAGACTTTCCTGCCACGGACCCTGTTGCCTCATCCACCAAACACTCTGATCCTATTCTCTGCTTCACAGACTCCACAAACTCTTCGGCTTGATCACATGCCACTCGAAACAATTCCCATTTCTGCTTAAAGTTTTCTAGAGCAGTGTCGGTTGCCATTGCTTTCTGGGCACCGGCATTTTCCTTAACTTCTAGCACATTTGCTGCTGCAGCAACAAAATCTTGATAGGCACTATTGAGCGAATCCACAAGGTTGTCCATTGAAATGCACTGGATAAAGATCTTGTGATTGCACAAACTGAGGCAAATTAGGATTCCAAAGTTAGGGCTCGAGAAAATCATATGCATTCAAGGCTCACCAACTAATTACCAAAGTTCCCAGACAATGACAAAGTAGAACATCTAAATAGTTTACATAAGCAGCCTTCAAATCAAGATAGAACAAACACGCTTTAGAAACCATTTTTTTCTTCTTAATTCCCCCCCCCCCCCGGGGTTTTAGTTACTTCACCATTTCAGGCCCTACTAAATTCGCTCTTTCAACATAGAAACCTAGCAATCAAGATTAAACACAATCAAACAGAAATAATCTTGCTCCAAAGTTTCCTTCGCATAAGGAGAGGAATATTACGGCGCACTGTGGAATAATGAAAAACCAAAATTGCCAGGAATGTCCGGGATTTAATAATGATGATAGGCCAAAATTAAGAGGCGCCATGGGCCGGAAATACATAATATTTATCTCTGTCCGCCCTTGAATGTCAGAAGCTTTCGCTCAACATTATCTCTTGCCAATGCAACAATTATCCCAGTTAAGCGAAGAAAACTCCCTTCCCAACCACGAAGAACGGAAGCGCATTTTTGGTAACGTAAGGAATTGCAGTTAATGAAAATTTTATAGAAAATACGCAATTACACCAGCCGACCAATTATGCGCAAAATTTCTTTCTTCAAATAAGATACAAAAACGAGTCAATCTGCAAAAGTAATTGATGCTTGCTGCTATCGACATGGTGGGTGCTAATTCAAAACCAAGGACAAAACTATTCAACCAACAGAATAGGAGGAACAAGGAGCCAAGCATGCGAAGTAGAAAGAGAGTAAGTAATGGACAAAAGCGAGATGCAGATGAAAAAAAAAACGCAAAAAAATGTGTGCATCAATATCCAAAAGCCAAGGAAGGGAGAGAGAAGAGCTTTAAAGGCGAAAAGAAAAGGAAAGAAGGAAGGAAGCAACAAATTCGTCAAAATCCAAGATCCACAGAGCCTTACCGTATTCTGCAACAATCAAAACGGAACTCGAACTCGTGGATCTCCTCCTCGCCGCTGTTCTTGGTCCACTTCACGAAGTCACGTGTGTCGTTGTCGTCTCGTCGAGGGGCTTCGGAAGCACCTCCGTCGCGGATGGAAGGGAAGGAAAGTGAATGAAAGCGGCGTACAAACATGGACTAAGGCCCATAATGTTGAAAGCGATCGGTTGCTTTGAATGGCCCAATAGTGTGAATTTTATATGGGACCGGCTTCAGGCCCAAGCGAGTGACCCAATTGTGTTGCTTTTTTTTTTGGTTAACTTAATTGTGTTGCTTTTGTTTTTGGTAACTTAATTGTGTTGCTTTAATTTTTCGGGAAATTGCTTGTAAATGCCTATTTAAAAAATAAAAAAATAATTTCCCAATGCTATATGATATGTTTTTATACAAAGAAATTATCGGTACATACTCTAAATGATTTCATACACAAAAAGTACTCAGGCAGTACCGAACAATTTAATTCCCCAAACAATTATTTATAGGCAATTTTTCTTTGATTTTTTTAATTATTTTGTAAGAAATTGATTCATGATTGGTAATAATTCAGTCAAAATAATTTCTTATAATAAAATGTAATAAGTCCACCTCTTAACATAAGTTGTTTCAAAAAGATCGAATGCCAGTTTTTGTGGCTATGTTTTTCATTTTGTAGGTTTACTTGTGTCGTTTTCACTCTATTGGGTGTTTATAATTGTTTTTTTTTAATCTTTACGTGATTTATGTCTAATGGAAGAGATGAAAAAGACTATTTTGGCGGAAAAAAAATGATTCCCCATTGTCAAAGATGGATAAATAAGAGGGTATTATTGCCCCATTACCAACATTGTGCTTGGATGAAATTCTATGTTCAAACATGCCGTTGATATGTTTTGTGTGTGTATGTTTTAAATTTTATAAAATGAAAAAAAAAGAAGAAGAAAGGTATCAGATATGGATTTCCTATACCTCTTTACATATCTCCTCAGAAATGTCATCAAAATTAATGAGTCAAATAAGTATTATGATTCACTTCATCTATCATACCTACTCTCCGATCTTTACTGTTAATTTGACCCATTTAACTAATTTGATAGATTAAGGAAGTTAGTTAATTATAAGAAATTGACATATTTTCCTAAAAAACTATAATCATCTTTGTTAATACCCATCTCCTCTTCTACTTGATTATAGTTAAGTGAGTATCACATGAGTAATTTAGAGAAAATTGAATAAATATGAGAAATGAATATTATATTTAGGACCAAAACCAACTCAAGAATTGGGTTCTATGTTAAAGACCGGAGGAGATAATTTTTATCTAGAATAATATGTAAACTAACTCATTAGCTAATCTAATTTTTGGTGTTAGATATATATAATCTTGTATGGCTACATGACACAGTCAAATTCGAGCATTGTCAAACAATATACTCCTCCAATCCTTAATATAGACTCATTTAACTAATTTGATTAGATTAAGGAAGTTAGTAAGTTAGTTAATTATAAGAAATTGACACATTTTTCCTAAAACACCATAATCATTTTTTTTAAATACCCCCCTCTCTCTTTAACTTTAATTATAGTTGAGGGAGTATCTATAGGGTAATTTAGAGAAATTGATAATATGAAAAAGGGTCTTTTATATTTAGGACCAAAACCAACTCAAAGAATTGGGTCCTATATAAAGGACCGGAGGAGTATAATCTAATATTTCACAAAAGTATTTCAAGAAAATCATGTTATGTTTGTGATTATTAACAAAGTTATTTAACTTATTTAATCTATTTAAATTAGTTTTATACTAAAAGTCGAATTGAGTAATCTTCTGGCAAAAATATTGATTAATTCTTATTCTTATTGTTTGCAAGACTAGAAAGATTACCTAAACAATAATGGCCATCGGGCCTTAATTTCTTGATCTTGAACTTATTAAAATTCAAACAGATCTTTGTAACATATTATGATGGTAAAAAATAGGGCATTCATTAAATGATCAAGATCTAAATAAGTCGATTTTCTCCTGGTACTAAGGTCTTATCACTAATAGCATGTCCTGCACGAAACTAATTGTCAGTATTTAATTATCTCTTGGATACCATAATGAATGAGTCATGACTCTTCGATCTGTTGCCCATAGAAACGGTGTAAGAATAGTCTTGCTCTTCATACAATCTTATTTATAGGATATAATAGCATGTAATTAATGCAAAATGCCATACAAAGATCAGAATATAGCACTGATATAAAGGATATGAATGGCCTCCTCGATATTCTCCAACAACTTTAATAATATCTATTATCTCTCCCTTTTGATATATATATATATATATATATATATCTATATGTATCTCCACATCCTCATCTACCAAATAGTACATGCTTTGAGTCCAAGCTAATTAAGAGACACCTGGTTACACTTGCTTTAATTTCTCATCTTTATAAGAATTTGATTGATCTGGTCCAAAAAAAAAAAATTTGATTGACGATTGATAAATAATATGTCAAAATAATTTATTATAATAAAGAATAATAAGTCTAGCTGTAAAAATCTTTTAAACATGGAATATATACCCAATTGGTTGGCTATGTTTTCTACTCCCCTCTGTTTATATGGAGTCTCTATTCAATGATTAGAGACCCACAAGAAGCCATGTGGCGGCCTGGCTGAGCGACATTTGGAGCTGTGCCAGCTTGACACATTGCGCCGTGGTCTTATGCAGTTTACCCACATGTTTGAATGTGTGCCAATGGAATTAACTACACAATGCTTTATAGTTACTTCGAGCATCATAGTGCTTCATGTCTTCCCCACTTTAGCGCTCCCCCCCCCTTTTGTTTTTGCGCTGCAGATTATGATCATTGACGTTAAATTGACATATAGTATATCCAAGTGGAACTGCAACTATGCTTATCTAATCAACGCCTTCCACACTCCTCAAGAAGCCAAACTAGCAACGTACAGCGCACTGCAAAAACAAAAAAAAGCTACAAATTAAATATTGAGCAGAAGAAGTTCAACATCTGAACTAACTGATATTTCTTTTGTGCTCCTTCCAGGAAGCAACTGAAATTGTCATTTACAGAAGGAGGACAAAAATAAAGTCTGGCGTTTGTCCCCCGGCCCCCCCGAACATATCTGTGATAACCCACATGCTGGGGATGTATAAAAGTTTATAATTTATATGACAAGATGAAATTTTACAGAGGGTGTGGCCAGAACTTTAAGGGATGTGGCAAAAGCTTGTTTCTGGCTTCCCTTGCAAGACTCAATCAATGAATTAAACATATGTACAATATGCTTACTACTACTTCCAGTCCTAAATATAAGAACTTGTATGTAGTGAAAATTACACTATATAACTTAGCTCTTATATTCAGGATTAAAAGTTACACTACAAACTAGTTTTTATATTTAGGATCGGTAGTGACATCTTATGTGTGGACAACAAACATGATTATGTAGTTCTTGCTCCTAATACATCAATACTATTGCATTTTTTATAGCACTATTTTGAAAAACATTATAGTATGTTGATACACATCTGGCACCAAATCTTATGTGTACCTCATACTCCCAGTATAAGAAATAATAGAGCATGCGAAGAGCTATTTTGCAATTTGAGATGTCATTCCTACGCCATATGAATTTATTTTCGTTGTAATTGTTTTTGAGCAAATATTTTCGTTGTAATTTAACCTGTTATCTGCACATCAACAGGATTGGCTATTACTGTCTTATTATTATAATAACACCTCTGATTCTTAATATAAAAATTAGTTTGACATTCAATTTAGTTCTAAATATAAGACACAAATCTATTTTATCTTTTATATTTATTCATTTTTTCTAAAGTAGTCTTTGTAGCAGTTATATATATATGTTAAAGATTCTATCAAATAATAATTCTAATCTGGCTAATGCACATAATTAGTTAAAGTATTTTAGAAAAAACAACACCTATTTATTATAAATAAGTAACTTAACAAATTTTTTTAATCTACTTAAATTAGTCAACTAACTCTTATATTACTATCTCCAATCATAATTATAAGACCAATGATGTCTTATAATTAGGGCCGAGAGTAGTACTATTTGAAAGGTTTTTATAAGGCAAAAATATAACATATTTCCGCACATTGCGCAGGTACTCGACTATTCCATTACAAAGTGTTCATCGAAAAAATATCGAAATATGATGGTTTTAGTGTTGACTACACACCATTATCCAGATGCTATTCATTTTAAATATCAGGCATTTTATTTGGAATTTCTAAATAATTGAAATTACTATTTTATAAAATGCTTTACATTTTGAGACAAACATATAAAAAATGTCTTCATATTTGATATGGAGATAATAATAAATACAGGTAGTGTATGTTCTATTTGCTTACATCATTAATAAAAATACTAAATAGCAAAGATGCAACAAAAAAGTGTATTCACTGAATAATTGAAGAAAACAATTCCTATTCTTATTCTTATTATTTAAATTTACAAAGCCCGATCGGATTTACATGTGGAAATAGTAGTTAATAATATAATGTTCTATAACAGTTACAGGTCTTCTTCCTTTTTGGTTTTTTTTTTTAATTAAACCTGAACGATACTCTGAATATGAGGACAGAAAATTTAGCAAATTAAAATCATTAAATGATCAAAGAGATTCAAATAATACTAATACGACTCCTTTCTCACTAAGTTCCTATCGCTTGATTAGTTATCTCATTTTCCGCACAATCATTAATGCAAATACTTTATACCTTTGACTTACCGGTCTGTCCATTATCATTCTCAAATCCCATTGGCTTCCCCTTGAGTTCAACTGGACACCCGGTATGCAATTAGAGATAATCCTAACCATCAAGCTTCGTGAAGATCCAAAAATCAGGGTTAGGGTTTTCTCATTTTCTTCTTTTATCTTTTCCTTTTACAATTTCATATCCACCTTTAATTTACATAAAAACATAGTAGATGGTTTAGATTCAATATTTTATAAAATTATTATTTTAAATAAAATAAATAAATAACTTTAAGCGGTTGATATTTAACCAATACAGTTCAAAACTGTAGTATAAAGAGTAAAAAAAAATTAAAAATATTATAATAATAGTTTTATATATGCTATTAAATTTAAATTATCCATTTTTTGGGTAGATACTGAAAGAAATGAGGGGAGAGAGAGAGAGAGAGGAGAGAGAGAGAGAGAGAATTTATTCCCAGAAAAATCAGTGCTAATATCTGGAATTTGAATGGGCTCCTCTATATTCTCTTCAGACTTGAACTAATATCTTCCCTGTTCTCTCCATCTGTTATATATACCCACACGTCTTCATGATCTACCGCTACTCAGCGAAAATATATATCCGTATCATTTCCTTGCCTTTCGCTTCCTTTCAACTATGAAGAGACATGAATTCAAAGGTGCAGAGAAGAAGATCATGATTTGCTCGAACTTTCACTTTCTTCATCTTCATCGTCGAAACCTAATCTCTACCATCACCTCCATTGTCATTATCATCACAATGCCCTTCGTTTCCTCGTTACCCCATCCAAATTTTCCATCTGCTTCCTCTT